>NC_048319.1:697164-774395 GCF_013100865.1 Trachemys scripta elegans | reverse complement strand
CCCCCCTCCACCCAGTGCCTGGCACTCAGCCCCCCTCCCCCCAGTGCTCAGCTCCCCGTGCCTGGCACCCAGTCCCCCTCCCCCCCGTGCCTGGCACCCAGCACTAGTGCTTCTGCACCCACCTCTGGGTACTAACATGTCCTGCACCCAGGACCAGTGCCACTGCACCACCACTTCCCTCCACCAGGCAGCCCTTCCCCCCTGGGACCCACGCTCTGTGCACAGGAGTCCCCTTCCCTCTCTACCCCCATGCAGAGTGCCCAGCCCTGCAAATGCACAGATCCATCCCAGACCCAGACCACTGCCACACACGGGCAGACACTGAACAGCCAAGCTGAGCAGCAGCAGATAGGAGAATAAAAGGGAATTTGAATGATGGCAGATTATTAAATAACTAAGAACGTCACATTTCTGTAACACTTTGGAGCACAGGAGATGTACAGGGCCTTGAATACTGGGATGAGCACCTTTATACCTGGCTAACTGCCCTGCAAAGTTGCACCCGTTTAACTGTTGGTTTCTAAACCAAGATAGATGACAGCAGTCCAAAAACCATGTGTAGAGCAGCCCAAATTCCTCACCCTGTGCCACCCCAGTCAGCAATGCTGTCCCTATTGCACACACAGGCCTTCTCAACATTAGGAAACATTCTTGTATAGAAACACAAATGTTAAGGATCTAGTTAGCTGAGGCAATGCTGACCCCAACTTTGTAGTCAATGTAGACAAGGACCATAGTGTCAGCTAGCCATGGTTAACCCCACCTGGTACCAGGATCTGGCCTGGGAGGGCATGCAATTTTTGCTACAAGTCCCCCACTTCCTCATTAGGTTGCAGTTGTGAAGGTGCTTGTTTTTGTAGGATGAAGGGCTTCTGCAACAGGCTGACCTTTTTGAGGAATAGGCTAAACCTGTTGGAGAGCCAGAATTTGGGACCTTTCCAAAATCATGCAGTCTGGAAAGCTACACGTATTTTCCTTTGCCATGCCATTGCTGTAAGTCTGTGGAAATTAATTTAGTTAAGGTGAAATTGCAAGTTTGTTTTCATAACCTTTACAGATTTAAAAGAAAATGTTTTTCATATAATGGCTAAGATGTGACAGTATTTGAATCTCAGAATTTTTACTATGTATCTGAATTCATCACTTAATTTCAAGGCCCTGGTTAAAAAATGTTGTATACAGATATCTTTATCCAAGATGCTATAACAGTTTATTGGTCAATGTTTACATTCTTGTTTACAATGAAAAAAATCAGAAGTCAGTTTCACATTCATCTGCAGTTAGATTTAATGTCTAGGGCCCAATTCTAGTACATGGTTAACTTTGTGCACGGTCTATAGGTCTATTGAGTGCATAGTCTTTGCAAGTTCAGGGCCTTTGTACTGCAATGTTTCGCTTTCACACCCTGCAGTGTTGATTTGTTTTATTGTTTTGATGAAGTTTTACATTTTGGGTGATATTCAAGCTATATCACTTTTAAAAGTTATAACAAGAATAAATAGTTTCACGCTCATACTAGCTTTGACTTCTTAAAGTTAGAAGTGCATAAGTCATATATCTAAGGTTTACTGAAACAGTCATTTGTTTTTAGTGTTGGTTGGCTGGCCAAGTCAGTTCTACACGTAGGCTAAAAGCCACCTTGAAAATGATATGGTTCTTCTAAAAATCTTAATTTTACTAGCATTCTTTCATTCACTCCCAACAGAACTCCTGACAAAAAAAGCTCAGTTCTACTAGAGTTCAGCCCTGCGATGTGCAGGAGAGGGTATGCTATGTTAACCATTGGCCTTTTCAGTGCCTAAGATTACAGTCCAGATCTATGTTCCAAAGGTCTGGTCGTCTTCTTGCTCCAGTGGGATACAGACTTTGATGCTTTTCCTCCATTCTTTAAATGTTTGTCCTTGAGCTAATGCATCACAACGCATTTCCTGGCAACCAAGAGAACTACTTCCAATAATTTTGTCTGATATTTGCACAGTCCCACTGCTGCCAGATTGTGAGTTATACAAACTCTTTTAATACAGAGTTTATAATTCTAACATGCCTTATAAGTAAACAATTATTCTTTCCCAAAATCTTTGCCTCTCCTTCTCCAGTACCAGACCATTTATTTCAGTTTTATATTTATTGATAGGTAACCTGGTGCAGAGGCTCTCAAACTATGGTCCGTAGAGCACTGGTGGACTGCAGAGCACTTGCCAGTGGTCTGCTGAGAGCTGGCTGGTCACTTGGTGTTGGCTCTCCTCCTTTTTTCCATCTACTAATTTGTATTAAAAGAGCTAAAATTATATTAAATAGTTTCCCACTGTTAATTTTTGATGTAAACAGTTGCTGCAGTTGGTACAGGGATATTACACAATCATGAATGGGTGAGAAAGTGGTCCACACGCTCACAAACCACAGAGGAATTAGTCCATGAGACTATTCAGGTGTGGTCCATACTGTGAAAAGGTTTAAGGTTCCCTAGCTCGGTGATTAGAGCACAAGGCTGGGAGTTTGGGTTGCTGCTGCGGAGCCCAAATTTCACTCTTCTTTACTCCACGGTGAGTCATGAGTAACTGGGTTGGTACTTATGTAACAGGCTTCACCTTTGCAGCATGGTTAGAAAGCCAAAAAGTGCGGTTTAAGCAACAACACTCTGCTGAATTTTCTCTGGTGTTGTGTGTGACAAATCCTTCAACGTGTATGTCTTTCTGCCTGATGTATGGCTGTATTCACATGGCAGAACTGGCCTGGTAGGAATGCTCTCTCCTCCACACACTTGATCTTGCTTTGGGCTTATCTAGAAGAAGTTGATTAAAGATAAATATATTTTCCTTGGAGTTGAAGAAAGTAGTAATCTCTGCCCTGGATAAAGTCTCAGGAGGGTTATTCAGCCCCTGCCAGATTGGGCCTCAGTTGTGAGAGCCTGAGAGAGTGCCTATTGTAAATGTCATACTGTTGTGTGTTTCCATTAGAGGTCATACGTCTACACTGCATTGTAGCCCAGGATTTGAACTCTGACTCAAGCCTACCTCCCCCCATTCCATCTATGCGCAAATAGCACTAACCCAGGGGTGGAGGGTCCAAGCCTGAGTCAAGCTGCCACCCAGGGTTCAAGTCCTATTACTTTGCAATGTAGATGCATCCCCACTGGAGTTGTGCTCTGGGAGTCTGCCAAAAATATCCCACAATGCCAAGGGCCAACTTTGTCCTCTAGACCAGTGCTTCTCAAGCTATCTGATGTGGGGGACAGGCAATTTTTTCCCCCAATGTGCCAGGGACTGGTGCCATATTATTATCCTATTCAACACTCTTATGAGAAAACTCGCCGCGGACCGGCAGCCGATGGCTCACAGACCGGCACCAGTCTGCGGACCACCACTTTGAGAAGCACTGCTCTAGACAGTCAAGTTTTCCCACACTGCACCACAAACATAGGACTACGGCAGCCACATTTTGGGATGGTGCTAGGAAGTGTGGGATAGGCATAGTTGGGCTCGGGCAATGTAGATGCTGGAGCCCAGGTTCGGGCCCAAGGTTCAGAAATTCCTAACCTGGGGTTACAAATGAGTATAGATGTTCAAGCGTAAGGTTAACAACCCCAGGGTCTGTTTACTGGAGTGCTACTAATCTTGGGCTTACATTACAGAGTTGATATACCCTAGGTGTCCATCCCTCCCCCTTCAGCTCTTTGGTTATCCCAGCTTCCTCCCTCTCGGTTTTATTTGTTAACAACCCTTAAATGGATATAGAAATATAGTGACATTTACAGGAGAAAAATCACTCTGTACTGCAGACTGGGAGCAAGTCTGTGTTATTAACACTTAGCATATTGGATGGTCTTTAAAAATCACAGTTGAGATTTTCAGAAGTGATTAATGATTTTTTGGGGAGAGGGGGCCCTCCATTTTTGGGAACCTCATTTGAGGCTCTCCTAAAGAGTCCTGATTTTTAGGGAGTGTTGAGCACCTGCCATCTGTGGGGGGGGGGAAAAATCTAGATCCTTTAAAGGGTCTCAAGCGGGACTCCCAAAAAAATCACACGTTGCTGTTGAAAATCTTAGCTCATATTTTTTGAACAAGCTTCTTTGTCAGAGTTACAAACAATACCCAAGATGATTAAAAACGAAAGAATGTTTAAAGTCTCACTTAGCCTTCACCATTTCTGCTACTTATTTGTATTTTGCAATCCCCTCCATTTAGGACAATGAAAACACAGCATTAGAGATCACCAAGACTGCCTTCAATTGCTTTACACTGCAAACAACCACTAAATCCAACCTAAATGCACATGCACAAACAGAGCATTGCGGCAGGGATGGGAAGATTCTTACTAGTGACCAGTTGAGACGCCAAACTTGTTGAAGTGCTTGGAAACAGCTGAAATACAGATTTTTTTTATCTTAAAGTGTATTTGCATATACAGTAACACTGCACTGTTCAGACTACGAATGTGAATTAGTCTGCCACTGACTATCTACTTAAAGATGCAAGACCAAATGTCAGTTAGAACCCCTGGCTCATGTAGGATTTATACCTGTGTCAGCAGGGCTCCATTTGCATTACTTCCTTCTATTCCAGCTGCCAAGCTGTCCCAAATCAAGTGACTGATACTGGTTTGCAACTTGTCACAGAAGGATTAAAGTTACAGGTTTATCTTTCACCAAGATACTACTTTCAGTTTCTAATTTCAGATTAGAACACCAGAGTGCAATCTCCCCAGCATCTCTCCCAGACAGCCAGTTTTACATGTTGTTAATGCTACAGTATGCTGTCTGCAAGATCAGATAAACTAGCGGCTGTGTGGGCTCTGAGGAGCAGAGCCAATACCTTTCTGTTTATGCATTTTTTCCCTAGAGCTCCGTTAGCAGTTGGATTAGATGATCTGTAGACATTTTCCTGTTTTAATTTCTATGGACTTCAAGATGCTTTGCCAAAATCATTGGGCTGATACATTAAATACTATCCTACCGCCTTCATGATACCCCCACTGAATCCATATACACCCACACCCACACCCCTCCTCCCCCAAAGATGGTAAATGTAGACAGCCTTTGAGTACACAAGGTGTGTTCTTATCTGACACAGTAACTGTACCCCAAAACAATGAGCTTTTTCTTTGTTCGTTGGTTACTTCCCTAGATGATTAATTTATCTTCTAACAACTGCTAATGGGGAACTTTGAGATAATCACATTCTCCTATCATGTATTTAAAATTTTTCCTTCTTGATGTAAGATAATGTTATCTAAGTATAATGCTGTGACATGCATAAATGTGCATGTCATTTGTAAAACACTGATAAGAGAAGTGTCCAAGCACTGGAAAATTGGAAATTCTCAATCATCACAAGGGTCACAACGAACAGCTTACATTCAAATGTATTTGTGTTTTTTTTTTTTTTTTTTTGCAGTGTTATTGTAGCTATGTTGGTCCCAGGATATGAGAGAGAATATAGATGAGGTAACATTGTGAACTTAAATTCATAGCTCGGCTAGACACCATTGACTTAACAGGGCCTTTGCCTTTATAGCTTACTACAACAGTTTGTAACATACCACACTACCTGATATCCTTAATTGCCCACTTCAACCCCTTTATGCATAACAATCTAACCTGCAATTGCCCACTTCATTCCAAGTGACCATCTCCACCATGTGTTACCACGTCTGCTTAACAATCTTTCCCAACGTGTATTTAGTTCAAGCCATGTCTACATTACAAAGTTAAATTGACCTAACTTATGTCAGCATATAGCCGCCACAGTAATTACATCAGTTGTGCATGCCTACACTTTGCTTCTTGTGTCAGCAGTGTGTGCGTCCTCACCAGGAGTGCTTGTATCGATTGTAGTGTGGGGCATTATGGGAGGGCTCCTGAAAGCCAGTAACAGTCGACATAAGCATCGCAGTGTCTACACTGACATTGTGTTGACCTAACTACATCAGCCTTGACTCTATGCTGTTCATGAAGGTGTTTTTAAGGCTATGTCTACACTACCGCCTATGTTGACAAAACTATGGCACTCGGGAGTGAATATTCCATCTCCCTGAGCCACATAAGTTACACCGACATAAGTGCTCATGTGCATAGCACTATGTCAGCAGGAGAGCTTCTCCCACTGACATAGCTTATGCTGCTCCCATTTTTTTATGCCAGTGGAAGATTTGCAATGGCATGCCAGAAGCTTGGGGTATGTAACACAATAGGTTTAATCTTTGCTGACAGCTCCAATAAACCAGTCCCCCAAACCCCCAAAAATGAACAGGGAACTTTTCAGCGCTAGCTTGTCTTGAGTCCTAATATGCTTCATCCTCTCCCCTGTGGAGATCTCAGTAGGTTGGAATTTCTCTCTTCTCTCAGCCCTTCTTGCAAGGCTTCCCATGCAGATGGTTGGAGAAGATGGGATCTAAAGAGCCCCTCAGCAAATGGTTTCCGCCCAGCTTAAAATCTAGTGGGGAAATGAATGAGCATGAAGAATCTGTAAGTGTAAAAGTGAGGGTGGGCCTTTGGCAGGGGCGTCTCTCCTGTCTGATCACAGGATCAGAGAAAAAGCGTCACTGTATGTGTTTCTCTGTATTCATTAGTGAATTTCAGTCAGAGCACTCAGCACAGAGGCGGCTCACGGATTCCTGTTGGAATCACTGCTCAGAATTAATGGGGCATGCTTCCCAGCTAATGAGATGCGTGATGTTATAGTGCCTCTAGCAGGTGCTACAGCACAGCAGGCTGGGGCCTTTCATCTCCCCTGCCAGCTTTGACTTGTCCCAGGCTAAAGGGAAATGGGGAGGGGGAGAAGGGCAATGGGGACCTTCCCACCAGCCTGGGGAGCTCAGAACCAGACCCCATCATGTCTGCCCCTGAGTAACAGCTGGCTGCAAACAGGCACTTTCCCAGCCCCCCCCCCCCCCCCTGAATCTGGTGGGAATTGCAGGTGCTGGACACCCGTGAGACTCTCCTCACTGATGCAGAAGCCTGAATATCAACAGGGGGGCCTCCCTGAAGAGATTGGGGAAAGATTTTAGTTTCCTTCCTATCCCTGACAGCCAGCACCAAGCCCCACTCCTCAGAAGAGGCAGCAGCGACACACAAAACAAGGCAGCAGAGTGCTCCCCATCCTCCCCCCCCCCCAAAAAAAAACCCATGTCAAGAGAGCCCAGTGTCAGAAAAGAAAGTGGAATAAAACTGATCTAGCAGAGCAGTTCCAGCCACTTGTTGCAGGTTCATATGGGGCAGCTGTAAAAGTCCTGTGAAAGCAATACAGAACATGGCTGAGCTGAGTTGTGGGGCCCTGAGCCAGGAGGGCCACGTCATGCACACAGGGACTTGCACAAACCCAGTTCCTATATATTCTGCAGTTCTGGAATGCATCTTCACATACTCCACCGCAATAGCAGCACCGTCCCGTCTGGTTCCCACCTGGAGAAGCCCCTGTGGGGTCTGGCAGGAGCTGGACCATGCCACACACAGATCTCGACAACGGCACTCTTGGCTCACTCAGGCCCTCCAAGTCGTCAGGGTATAAGCAGCCTGTGGGCCTAGCTCTCTCACCGGTGGGTTCTGGGAGGCCCAGGAGAGGTAACGGACAGGCTTTTGCTGAGCACTGGATGCGCTGTGTTCTGAGGCACTGCGGATGCAGCAGGCTATCATCTGCTACTCTCAGGTCCCCATTGCAGACCTTGGAAGGGAGCAGGGTGCTCTGATGCCCCCCCCTCCCCCCAAGGCCATACCTAGCCCTGGAGTTGTTCTGTGCATGTGTCAAGGGCTCACAGAATGGAGGGGTAGAAAGAGGATTGTCAAATAGCATTTAGCTGTTGCTTCCCCTGTGCCTTCTTTCACACAGCTGCATCATGTCTTTAAGGGCACACACCTCCAGATCAGACCCTTAACTATTACACTAGTGACACGTGTTCTCTTTCCCTTTGCTTTGCCGAAAACACATTAGCATAAAAGCAAGAATATGCTGGCCAAGGAGTTGGTGTTATCATAAACCCAAGCTGTTTCAGATTATATGCCTTCACACATGACCTATCTGGCATGGCTTCACATCCAGAAGAAGTATTTCAACGTATATTAGGTCACAAAACAATCTAGTTTTTCCATCCTGTGAACACTGTTCTACTGTAGCCTGCAAATGCTGAGGACTCTTTCTGGAGAGCACTGCTGCGTTTCAGACTTCTTTGTGACACTGGAAACTAAGAATCACGCTGGTCCTCCTTCCAAAAGCCTTCAGCTGAAACCACTGAATTGACTCAAAAACAAAACAAAACCAAAAACTTAGCCGCATCAGATCAATCCCATCAGAACTGGGAATTCTTTTCAATATGCTTACTACCTGGCAGCAAGATCCTTACCAAAAGGATTCACCTAGGCAGCAACAAACTGAGAATTTAACATATAGTTCCACTCTGCCGTGTGACTTTGTAAACTAGCTCTCATTTACTCAGCAGGCCTGGTCCCTCTGGGCATTCCCTATCAGAAGAACTGATGATTTATTTACATATTACATCTGTTAGAGCCAATGCAGCTAAGAGAGACTGAGCTGGCTTCTGTTCCTTGTGCACCCGTAACACTTTGTTCTCCAAGTTCCATGCACAGGACTAGCCATTCATGCTATTGCCGACTCACTGAATACAGCAAGCGTTGCACAGGGCCTCCAAGGTTTCATGTGGCCCTTTGTCAAATGTCTCTGGTTCGTGGTAGAGGATCCAGCTTGACTTTCAGATCCTGGGAGGTAGGAGGGTTATTGCAGTGCTGGTGTGCTCGTAAACTGCTGCATTGCCACAGAACCAGCCCAGCTTAAAAGAGAAAGACCAGGGCCAAGATCAAAACGTTCCTCTAAACAGCATTGTCCCAGCACCAGCAAGAGGAATGAACCCTGCTGGAGGCAAAGAAAGAGATTGAGCAACTGGAACAAGACTGGAGCTGCACTATAGACTGCAGTTCAGTGCCTAGATAACCCGCTGACAGATGCTTTAGAAATCCTACTCAATCGTGAATAAGGGACACTCTACCACTACTTGATAGTCATGTTTTATATGCAATTACTAGATTCCAGTGCCAGAAAGATCATTTTGATGATCTAATCTGAGTTCCTGTATGACACAGGGCATAGAATTTCCCCAAAATAATCCCTAGAGCAGATCTTTTAGAAAAGCATCCAATCTTGATTTAAAACTTGTGAGTGATGGAAAATCCACCAGGACCCAAATACAGTGCACTGGTTTAGGAGCTTGGGGCTTCCAGCTGCAACACATTCTGTAGTTGGAAAAAAGATGGGAAATTCCAGATCCCCAACAGGGATATTTCGACACCTCCACGATTAGTGCAGTATAACAGCCCAGACAGTTCTTTATGGAGGTGACTTACAAGTGCCACATGGTTCCCAAGATGCAGGATGTCACTGCACAGAGTGCAGAATAGACTTCTCAGTCAGTAGGCCAGTAGCTGAGCATGCATGAGAGCTGACCATGGGAAATTCATCCCATCCCGTTCCAAGACCCAGAACTAGTGCCAAGTCTCCTAATGCAAAAGATTTCACGTCATGGGCTGACAGAGTTCCTTTCTTACCCTTCCTTCCGCCCGCACCCGTTCCGATAACTGACTACTCAGACATACAGCTATTGGTGGGAGAAAGTTCAGAGGATGAAGATCCTGTCGCCTTACGTGCTAAGGAAAGAAGCCCCAGTGTTTTACTGTTAACACAGGAAATGCTGCCAAATCCTTCTGGACAATCCCATTGTTGCATTAGCAAATGTAGCCTTCACTCAAGGTGAAAATGACAGATGGCACCACTCATTGAATGGAATCAAAGAAGCTAGAGACGGAAGAGATCAAGGAGGTCACATCTAGTCCATTCCCTACTGTAGGACTGGCCCTCTCGTATCTTTACTAGTGCTTTGTCCAGCCTGGTTTTAAAATGTCACAAATGATGGTGCAATATTCAGTTTAAGTTCCACTGAATTCCGCCTTTGTTCTAATGTAATTCTTTTTATTTATACGGATTTAAATTTTTGCTCACCGAGAGCAATGGGTAGCACAGCAAACTGCAATGTAACACAAACACCAAAGCACAAGACATACCGGGCCACACAGAGTTTCTAGCTAGGATGCCTTAATATCCAGAGGTTTGTTCCACACCTAAGGATGCACACACGCATGCACAGACACTCAAGAGTCTTAGCAAACACTAAACCCCAGACACATCTAATCCACCTCTATTTCCTGTTTCCATTACTGTTCTCAACTTCACCTTCCTCTGCCCATCAGGGTTGCTGTCCCCTACAGAATTATCACCACAAGGTACCTTTTCATAGGGGGCTCAAATCCATCAATCGAGCCAGCCCATGTCCCCTGGCCATCACTTACAGTGCCAAAAATGCACCAGTTGTTATTTGGACTACACAGAGGCTCCCCAGCTGCCCGCCTACCTGTCAGTCATTAGCTAATCTAGGCTGTTTGTGCTTCCAGAGAGGTGAGGAAGATGCCTCGGCACTGGAGTCTCCCTCTCAGAAACGTGGAGTTTGTTCAGCCTAAACATTCTCCAGTCCCAGATTATTGTTCACATCCTAGAGCCAAATGGCGTTAGAGACAAAACAATGGGATAAACACCAGACAACGTGTCCAGGTAGGTTGACCAGATGTCCTGATTTTATAGGGACAGTCCCGATATTTGTTTGTTTTTTTTTTTAATATGGGCTCCTATTACCCCCCATCCCGTCCTGATTTTTCAGGCTTGCTACCTGGTCACACTATGTCCAGGAGGAAAACAAAACAGCAGCAGAAACCATGAAGCAACTAAACAAAAAGAAAATGCTACACCATAAGGGCCCCTTCCATAAAGATTTTCCTTTGTTTTGCCAAGTTCTCTGGCTCTCCCAGGTTTGACTCTAAGCAGAGATGGTTATGTTTAGCTCTAGAGTGTGGGGGTTTGTGCAGGGCTGAACTGTGGTTTCCTATAACAACAGAGAATGATCTCGGGACAAACCAGCTCTAGATTGGCAAAAGGAATCCCTCTAACTCCGAGTCAAAGTAGCAGTTACCACTTTCCCCTGCACCCCAACTTCAACAGCAAACATGGTGGCAGCTTAACAAGGGAACTAATTCCTATTAAACCTCTGTAAATGCTTTCTATTTCCTGAAGGCACTTTGTATCTCAGATTCAGCATCAAAATCCTTCACCATCATGTGTTCCTGGTGTTGCCATGGCATTGAGCAGAAAATGGCCATGTAAAGCCAGCTTTACTTGAGTCCTCATACATGACCAATGCAGGGAGACATTTGACATACCAGCATCAGAAACAAAGCACCAATATACCAGATTCCCCCCACATGCAAAAAAAGCACAATTTGACCAAATATGCAACTCAGTCCTCTTCCAAAAGGGGATTTAATGCGAATGTGGCTGAGACAGGAATCCTTCCACTCACCTCAGTGGGCTGTGGACCAGGCCCTTACATTCAGAAACGTTGTCTGTACAGCTGCAAATCTCCAAAGCAGCAGTGCACAGCCATGAGACACTATGCTAGGCATGTGCCTAACCCACATCCCAAAACTATACGCCCCAGGATATGCACTTGGGATACATAAGGCTGTGTGCCTGCATGATCTCTTCGTTAATCCTTGTCTAAACACAAAAAGCTGTACCAGTTTAGCTGAATTGGTTTAGAAACTCATGTAGCTAAATCAGTGCAACCTTCCCCACACACTGCTTGTGTGGACATTCTTAAATCAGTTTGAGAGAAGCACACATCTCTGTGGCATAAGTCAATTCCTTACTGGCTTGTGCTAAATAAATACAAAGCTATTTTAAGCGGATTTAAGTGCCCACATAAAGGAGGCAGCACTGCTTCAGCTACATCCGTTTCCAAACTGATTCAATTCAATTGGTAGCTCCTGTATGCACCTTAACATGGTAGAGCAAGTGGGTGAGCATGGACAGGTCTTCTAGCGAGCTGCAGGCTTATAGAATCACATTGGCACCCTGGACAGGTGTGACTGACAGGGTGAGGAAAACAGCTTGGGCATTGAGATCTCACTGTTGAATCTGGAATTCTGATTCTTTTTCTCCACCTGAGGTTCAATTTCCCTCCTCCACTGGGGATTTACGGTCTAATGTGTGAAGCCTGATTCAGCCACATTTATCTTTACAGGGTTCCCTCCCACACCTTCCTTCTTGGGCTATTTCTGCCATAATTCAGGTGTCACAGGGATGCTTAGCATCTGCTCCACATACAAGTGAGATTTTATCACCTGCTAGGGATTGTAGGATGCTGTAGAAATAGAGAGCTCATTGGATGAGTTACAGCACTTTGCAGCAACCGACAGCCCATGCTGTCGCTGCTGCTGCAAGTTATTGGCTTATTGCTAGAATGAAATGGAACTAATGTGTGTGTATCATTAGAGATTGGAGGGATGCAATGCCACAGTACCGCATTCAGGACTTCTAGGAAGTAAACTATGCTCCGACTCCATCCCTTTTACGAGCTGCTAGAGTAACATTGTAATATACTGATAGAATCTAAACATGTTTTTTGTAGGAGATAAAGGGATGAACTAATAAGTACTATGCAGGGCATGGCCAGTCCCACGGAAGGAAGAAAGTGAGCCTACACTTTGTGAGATGCTGTTCAATGCACACAAATGGCTTTCCCTCCTGTGTCATTCACTTCCCTCCTTTTGTTATGACCCCCCTTTGATGTGGCATCCTAAAATCAACAAAGCATGTGGTGTTGGGGGTCATGTTTTCTCTCCAACTCGATGCTGAGGGCTCCGGCAGCACGTTGTCCCAACGTACGCTAGGAAATATCCCCTTTGACAGAGGAGTGGTATGCAGACTACCACAGTTGAGATGGGATTCCAAAAGAGCTGGCACTTCTCTAGCAGTTGAGAAGCAATGAAGAATGAAGCCTCACCCATGTGAGGTATTATCCTGTATTTACAATGGCAGCAGAGCAGGGAAGGGATTTGCCCAGAGCCACATGGGGAGCGAATGGCAGAGCCAAAAATAGAACTCTAGGCTCCTGTCTGTTGCTTTCACCATTTGATGAACTGCCCCTGCTGGCCCCCGTTTTGGCAGGGTGGCCAGTCCATGAGGTCTAGTACACAGAGTCTTTGTATGGCATAGCCAATGGAAAACACCCAGGACCAGCTAACTGCTTTACCACCCAGCCATGGGAACCATTGTGTACAATGCTCACCTCTTGCTGTCTATGGACCTGTTGACACCCACAGACCATTCACCCTAAGAAATCCACTAAATCATCTGCTCCAGCTGTGGTTGGAGGACACGGCTCTGAAACAGATATTAAAAAAGTTTTTACCAAGGGTTACTGCCAACAGAGCTCAGACTGATTCACAGCCCCTGTTGCTGCCAAGCCTGGAGGCTGCTGTGCTTATTGGCCTGACATGACCCAGGTCTCTAACAAAGGTTTTCACTTTACTGCCTGACAGCAAGCAGGTAGCCTGCCAAAACACCTAGCCTCTCTTGCAGAGAGGCACAGACCCGTGCCAGACAAATGCATCTCATTAGGACTTCCCACTTCCTTGGGGAAATCAAGCAATTGTCCATTAACTGCCTTTGCTACTCTGTCTGTGACCAGGGGGGGCCTCCTGCTACAGAATAGGGCTGATGTTCATAAGCTGATGCTTTAACTAACAGTCCTTGCATCAGTCATGAGTAAAATCATCATTCTGCCCAAAAACTGTATCAAGGGCTTGTCTCTAGTCTGAATTCTTTACTTAGCAGGTGCTGGGAGTCTGCAACTTCTGGACTAGACAGACTGACCCATGAGGAAAGATTAAAAGCTACAGACTGACTTGGCTAAGAGAGGACTGAACTGAGAATACTGTAACAGTCTACCACTATTTGAAAGGTGTAAAAACTTAGGAGAAAGGAATTATTTAGGGTGAGCATGGGATGAACTGAGGAGATGGAGTGTTTAGGTTGAATATCAAGAGGGCGGCCCACTCCTGGCCAATGCTCTGCCCCTTTGCAGCACACTCAGGCAAAGAAAATAGGCCCTGAGACCCCGTGGGGTGGAGCAATCCTCAGATGAAATAGGATCTCTGGCTCCAGGTTCCCCCCATTCCGAAGACTGCTGGCAGGAAACTCTACTGGGTTCTGGAACTAGTGGGATTATTGAATTAATCTGAAACAAGTGAAGGTCACAGCTGCCAATTAACACAGCACAGTGATCCCGCAAGGGGAGTTCAACTAGGTGGGAAAAAAACAAATTTGTGAACAATAAATACTTCAGCTGCATAAGTCGTTACGGTTTGACTTGACGACTTGGGGGGGGTCTGGCCATGGGCGGTTAATGTTTCTCATGAATTAACTGCTGCAACTGTTCATTTCTCTCAGGGCTTATTGCAGGTAACAGGTTGCTCAAAAATTAAGTCAGCATTTATCAGGAAGGCAGGTGAGTATCTACAAGAAAATGTGTTCTTTACAGCTCAACCAGTAAGTTTGGTAACCTATTTATGAATTAACACAGGGGGTCGGTGTAGATCAAATCGTACAATCAAAAAATGCTTTTTAAATACAATCGTTAGCACCTCTCCCAAGAAGCCAGTCTCTCGCTCGTTTCTCTGAATAGACTGCCCCCAAACAGTAGTCAGTCTCATTTTCCTACCAGCCTTGATTTTAGAGCATTATATAACTATTCTCAGCAATCCTGCTGAGAGTAACAGAACACAGCAGGCAGGAAGCACTAGTAACATGGCCACCTAGTGGTTCATAAAAGTGATCTCTTCCATTTCCTTCTCTTCCTCACAAGCGATTTAAAAATACTTGAACACCAGACACACCTATCTAGCTTTCACTAGCAACTGCACTTAGAAGAGCAATGCAAGTCCTGCCTAATTTTGAAGAATAATTTTCCAAGTGTTTCTCTGGGTCTGTTTTGCACATACACAAGTTTCTCTGCCTTGGGACCTGGAAACTAGATTTTTTTCCTGGATGCTTTTCAAGTACTCTCATTCTGGGCTGGGCTTCGGATTCCACGGACACAGCCTCTCTGCCCTCTACACCCCCTCTCCCTCCACTTTACCACAGTCACCCTCACCCTAACAAAGTATAATTTCAACAATACCACTCGTCTGATTCTGGACACAGTAACCCTTCACAACATCACGTGAAGTCTGATCAACTCTAGCAGGTTGTAATTGATTACTTTCTCTGTACATCACCACCCTACATCCTACAGAATGTGGATGCAAAGTGTTTGTCAACAAAATACAGCCTGGACCAAAGTCGGCCTTGACATAAGTGGGTGCAAGTCTCATTGCAGTAGATTGAGTTTCATCTGCTTACAGTAAGGCTAGAGTTGGCTCACTTCAGCCCTGATCCTACAAGGAGAACAGTCCGGGCTGAGCCCCATCACCCATGCAGGCCTAATGGGCTCCCATGTAGTTCTCACTGCAGGATCGGAGCTTAGATATACAATGCATTACAAAGGTAGCCCATAAAGAATTAGGAAGATAGCACTTTTCAGGTTTCCTCTGAGAGGCACCAGATAAAGGCAGGAGTTTGGAACAGTGATCGTTTTCTTACAACGTGAAGTCATTAAGGAGGATTTGTGTGATGTTACAAGGTACACATTCTACTACGGATGGGTTTGCTCTTAAATCTACATGATCTGCAGGAATACAGATCACCCCAGAAGCTGCAGTATAGTACTGTGCAACATTCACTTGCTATAGAGAGAGAAGATGGCAGTTGCTTCTAATTATGAAAATCATATAGTAATAAATAAGTCCAAGAAAAACCAATACAAACTTGTACAAAATAGACAGCAATATACAGAATACCAACAGTAACAATTTGTAATAGGGAGACTGGTTTAAACTGAAGTGAAAGCAGGCAGTTTGCAGTACTGATGCTTTAAAAGTTAGGGCGAGAGAGAGAGACAGACAGAGACAGAAACACACACTCTCTCCTTATGAGCAGGTTGGGTGGGATGATTACACCACTCTCTTTCACCCAGTACAGCAAGCCAGCACTTCATCAAGAGCAGAATATGGCTGAAAACTTCAAGGTATCTTCCACTAGAAAAATGATAAGAGTTAAGGAGAGCAAACATGCAAATAAGCCAAGCTCAGAAGGTACAGGCCGATTTTTTCCTTAAGTAAATGACTTATTTAAAGAGAGATCAACTTCCTCAACTCTCATTTTAGTGAAGCAACAAGATGCGTAGGCAGGCAGATCTGCAGAGTACACTGCACGTTTAGGGCTGAACAGCCACCATGAGCTGCTTCCTGAAGGAATGGAGTAATGGTAAATGACACGCTCTGTACTTCGGTTGGACGTTAGGGTTTGCGATTGTAAGAGGAGATGAGTGGGTTTGTTCAAGCTTCCCAAACTAGATGCTTCCAACCTCTGTCTTCTCCCACAACTCCAGGCTTCAGGAGACTTCAGTGACCAGCGTCCATTTGGCAGAAGGGCAAGGCTGTGAAGTTAATTTTCCTTCTTGACTCTCTAACTCAAGGGGACCCACTCAATAACAATGCTCCCTCCATATCTGCTCCAGGCAGGTTACAAAGACAATCCTAGCAAGGGTCCTGTTAAAGTCGGTGGGTTTCTAAAGAGCAAATATGGTCTTTAATCCTTCAGTTGTGTACTGTGCTCCCTTATAGAGGAACAATACCCTTAACCACATCTACCAAGGCACCTGGAATGATCTATTTCTAGGGATATTCCACTGAAAGTGCCATCTTTATTGCAGTTTCTTTCTCAAGAAACAAATAACCATATTAGCCAAGCAAAAGGGATATCGAGTGACCCAACTTAGGAAGCCTTTCACAAGGTGTCCCACCAACTCCAGTAAGGACACAAGGAAGGGCTGGAAGACTAGGCCCTTGGTGACACCCTTCAGGATATGATCAGAGGTAGGTAACTGCCTTACAGTGAGTGCTTACCAAACTGGTCAACTTGCTGGGAATGAGCAAAGGGTCACATACTGTCTAGCTTCCTACCTGTTGCTCCTGGATGCTATACAAGTTATCGGAGTTTAGGGAAAATTCTGATAAAGAGGATCATGCTAATAAAAATAAAACAAACTACAATTAACATTATCCAGAGCAGCCAGTTGACAGATTTCTTTGCATGCTGCTCAAGGCGTTCAGATTCATCCTTCAGCTTCTCAAAGTTATGGTCTGCCATCCTGAGAGAGTGAGATAACGTCTAGGGAACAAGCAAAGAGCAAGTGGTAAGTCAGATTTGATTTGCAAGATGAGAAAGACGACATCTTGGTACTTGTCATTGATTAAGCCAAGTTATGTGGATGCAGCCTAAACAGTAGAAGCCATATTTCAACAATGGAGAAGAGAGGATTAGGCCAGCCATAAATACCAAACACCATGGTTTTCAAACCTGAGTAGTTAAAGATAGGCTCCCCTAAAGCCATCTGTAGGCACCAGATTGTCAAAGGCGTCAAGTACCTACAACTGACTTCAGCAGGATTTGTGGGTGATCAGCACCTGAGAGTCGCACCACTTTTACATCAGGTTTGAAAGTTTTGGCTATTTATTACAAAACTAAAGAATCTATAGTAAGGACCAGTTGCACTATGGAGGACGACAGGTCCTTCAAGCAAACTCCCCCTGCTCCAGTCATATTTAGAATTAAGTTACAGAGATTCCAGTTTACCCCATATCTTCGCAAATTAATGTTATGGATTGCAATACTGAGAATCTGAATCGTTTCTTCCCCTGCAATCCGTGCTACCTGGTTATCTTGTTTGATGACGTTCTGTGCTGCCAGGGTGTTGTTTTTGAGACTGCGAGCCAAACTCAACATTTCTTCAGCCAGCTTCTCCTGCATGCTGCGGTGATGCTGTAACACGGCATCTAGCTCAGTTGCTGACTGCTTCTCTTCAGATGCAAGGCCTCTGCAGAGCACCAGGGAGGAAATTTAGGACTCACTGGGAGTTCTCGTGGACTGTTCTCAGTGGTTTTTAGATCACCATTAGGTGATTCAGAGTTGCACTACAGCTCACAAATCTGATTAGATGGCAAGAGCATTCAGAGCAGCAGTTTGTTAAAACAGCTAATAAGAAACCATTCACGTTTGGTGCTTCTACCAATGAGCATTTAAACCTTCCTAGCCGAGTTAATAAAGTACATTCAGGAGTCAAAGGCCCTTGCTTCCCTATAACAAAGAGTCAAAATATTAAACTATGACTTACTTCCGTTTCCTTAAATTTAGCTCCTCAGACTCTGGGGGGGGAAAAAAAAAGTTTGTATTTTAGCAGATAAAAATCTCCAGGCCTGGATCTCTTGTGGAAAGCTGATGCACCAGGAAACTAAGCAGGTAGAATTGAAAACTGCGGAAACAAAACTAAAGACTCTGTAAGAGGTACGGGGGGGCAGGGGAGAGAAGAGGTTTAAATCTAAATTTAAATTGAATAGGTCCATCTAGCCCAGTATCCTGTCTTCTGACAGTGGCTAATGCCAGGTGCCCCAGAGAGAATGAACAAAACAGGGAATCATTAGTGATCCATCCCATCACCCATTCCCAGCTTCTGGCAAAAGCTTGGCTTGTTGCCTCTAGTCCTAAGTTAGATTTTGTAAACTGTTCAGGGTAAAGACTTCAACTACACAGAATCTAACCCAATGGGTCCCTGATCCAAACTGGGAGCTACTGCAATCTCAGTAACCAAGCAGACACTTTTAGTTGCTTTACGTGGTGGCTCACGAGAAGAGTCCCAGGCTGGCAAACTACTAAAAAAAACAGAGCATGCTCTGGCTTGTCAGGCAAGATGTGTCACCCCTTGTTCCTCCCCTTCCACCTCCCCACACACATTCCAGCCATCTGCTTTGAAATAAACTTACCATTGACAGACAAGGGATCCTGGGGAATGGAGGAGGAGAGAGAAACACAGTAAGATTACACATGCACAGATGAAGTGACTGCAGCCTTGCATCAAGCAACCCCCATGCCCTAGAGTATCCTTTGTTCCCAACATTTCCGATCATAAAATCCAACACCATGAAGCAGGGGCCGGCTCTCCAAGAATCCAGCACAAGAGGTGGAGAGAGCCCAGGCTCAGAACTGTAGCTCAGCTCTCTGAAGGGCAGCATAGAATCAGAACTGGAAGGGATCTCAAGAGGTCACCTAGTCCAGTCCCCTGTATTCATGCTGCCAGCCGAGTCTGTGCTCTCCCAGGGAGAGGGCTGGTTGTAACCTCTGTACACGGGGCCTCAAAGCATGAGATTCCATTTCACCAGAGGCTACATGATTCCCCTTGGCTCTGCTCCTACCCCCACGCTGGAACTAGATGGCTGAGCACTGCTACTAGGCAGGGTCACTGACAGTGGCCCATATGGACCTGGTCACTTCTGGGCTGGAAGGGGAGTGCCAGGGAAGCAGCTGGCTGAGGTAGCAGATCTCTCTTGAATTAACAGTAGCGACAGGCCAGCAGCAGAACGTAACTTACCGTACCAAGCAGTTCACTCCTCATCTTGCCTGTGTAGCGAGCCTTTGTCTGCAGATGAACCATTTTAGTAGCTGGGGTTCGCTCTTTGGTTGTAGTGGGAGTTCGGCCGGGGGCCAGGAACTGATTTGCCAAGGCCTTTTCTGCTGACGACGACTATAAAGAGAGGGCCAAATTAATCTTGTGCTCTGCAGAGGAGGCTAGAGAATAACCAGGGAGATCTTCTGCTGCTACTTCCTGCAGAATGGAAGGTGAGTGAGCGGGCATGACAGCACACACTCAATCCAGTCTAACTGCAGCACAGCTCATCAGTAGTCCATAACTCAGTAGACATACACAGCATTGTACAAAGGGCAAACGATGTTGAGCAAAGACAGCCTGCTCCCAAAAGCTCACAGCTCAAAGGCGAAGGGGACATCATAAACCACAGAAGACATTTCCCTTCTTGGTGGTTCTCTGAGGGGTGGGCAGAAAGAGTTTGTACCTCTAAATATCAGCCCCTTACATTTAACAGACAAGTTCCCAAGACACATTCACCAGGATTTTGAGAGAAAGATTGTGCATGGGTGCACGAAGAGGCCTGCTTATTGCTTTGAGATGTGAGAGAGACAGACAAAAAAACGAATGCTTGGTTAGTCACTTCAGGATGGACAAAAGGTTCTTACCAATTTTTCAGCTTCTAACATTCCCTTTAAGAAGTCCACTTTGCGGGAGTATTCATTCAGCAGTTCAAGGGCAGGTTTGCTGCAAGAG
The DNA here is from genome assembly GCF_013100865.1 of Trachemys scripta elegans. Classification (NCBI taxonomy): domain Eukaryota; kingdom Metazoa; phylum Chordata; order Testudines; family Emydidae; genus Trachemys; species Trachemys scripta. Next base: position 754,229 of record NC_048319.1, on the reverse strand, counting down.
TCAGAAGAAACGATGAAAGCCAGAAGAGTCAGTATTTCCTATTGCAAGTATTTCAGAAAGTCACATGCACGTGGAACACTCGCGATTAAGGCAGCATTTTCCAGCAGAAACAGCTTAGAGCTAGGGTCACCCTCACTCGTAATTTCTGAAGGACAAAGGATTGAACTGGGCAGAAAGATCAAGTATCACTTCTAGAAGTGGCCTCTCTAGGACAGGGCTGAAATGCAGCAGCTAGGGATGGTGAGTGGGGGAGGGGGTTGTAGCTTGCTGTGCTGCTGCTTATGTTGCACCTTTTCGGGTGACACTCACATGTATGTCCACGGGGATGACAGAGTGCAGGGGAGGCACACAAGAGCAATAATGCTGGAGCACCAGGGAAATGTTGGAGGCTTTTTCATTTAAATGGCCCAATACGACATTTTGACACTTCGGTGCCACCTGTCTGAATAGGCTGTTAAGGGCTTTGGGGCTGTGACTGTGTCTTTCTGTAGGTTTGTGCAGCGCCGTGGGGCTCAGATTATAAATGGGGCTTCTGAGTGCTCCTGCAATGTAAGTGAAACAACAGTCCCTGGGCTGTCTTTACCGATATTCACACGCCCCCCCAACAGCAAAAACAACTTGCAAAGTGAGCTCTAGGGCTATAACTACAAAGGGCATTCCCTAAGCACAAACCATTCTGCTATCCCCAGTCCTGAGTGTCCCACAGCTTCAGTGTTCCTGGGTTGTGTCTATTTCCCACCTAAGAGGTTACTTGAAAAAAGAACACACAATTTCCTTCCAACCTCAGTCTCAGAGACAGCATCTCACCTTGAGTGTTTCTTTAATGCAAGGAGCATCTCTTCGAGAGCACCTACATACTAAAAAAAATCCAGACAGTTGTAAGAGTTAGGATTAACAGGAAGCAGTGTGGCAAATGCTAAAGGCTGTGCAGATATAAAGCACTAATGATAATGAGGACTGTTATTGTTTTCATAGGAAGCATCATCCAGTGTTTTTACCTGGGTTAATGTGGCTTGTCTGACTCGCACACATACACACTCTTTAGAGCCTGCATCTTACAGTCTTAAAGAGAGGATCATCACTGGGAGACAGGATAAGGAAATGCAGAGTCTAGCAGCCTGATCTTATCAATGGCACTTATGAATTAATGAGATAAAACTAAGCACTGTGGGCTACTTCCAGCATCTCTTCCCCCACCCTCTATCTCATAGAGGCTGACAAGGCATACAATTGGCCTCTCAAACCAAAATTTCCTTCCCACAAATGGAAATAAGCCTCCAAAAATAGCAACCATCAGCTTGAAATCTAAGATGCAAAAACCAAGTTAGCAAGTTTCAGATGCTATACCTGCCAACTTCTGTGATTTCACAATATTAAAAAAAATATATAATAAAAAAAGTTTCTCCTCCATTATTGCTGTGCTGAAGACACACACTGACCAGAGGGGTGAAAAACTGATTGCACCAACATATACAGTGTTGGAGAAAGTGAATAAGGAAGTGTCATTTACTCTTCCTCATAACAGAAGAACTAGGGTCACCAAATGAAATGAATAGGCAGCAGGTTTAAAACAAACACAACAAAGTACTTTTTCACACAACACACAGTCAACCTGTGGAACTCTTTGCCAGAGGATGTTGTGAAGGTGAAGGCTCTGTTTGCCAGAGGTTTGGAGTGGGTGGCAGGGAATGGATCATTTAATGATTGCCTGTTCTGTTCATTCCCTCTGGTGCACCTGGCATTGACCACTGCTGAAAGACAGGATACTGGCTTGGATGGACCTTTGGTCTGACCCAGTATGGTCGTTCTTATGAAATACTCCCAACATACACTGAAAATACTCTTTAATTTTTCAGATATAGTGACTATGTATAAGTAGTAATATTAGCAGGTACAAATATTTCAGACAGTGATTTTTAAAATTGTAAAACAACCACTTTAGAATCCAAGACCCACCCCCTCATGGAATTTGCAGAAAACTGGACTGGAATCCTGCTGTGAGGCCCTCTGGTTTCTGAGAGCTATAATGCAGAATAAATTATCACAATGGTCCCTTCTGGTCTTGGAATCTGTGAATTCTGCAACTTCATGTAAGTTGGAAGTGAGGGAGAGGGGTTACTGAATTAACTATAAAAAATGAATAATGCAGTCAGTCAGTACAGAATTCCTTCTGTTATTCACTTTTTATGGTGTCCAAGGTTTTACTGCCACACTTTTGCAAAGAGTACACACACGTATTGTGAATGCTATCAGGGAAGGACACTGGAGGTTTTGGCAACTGGGTAGAAGGCAGCTGAAGACTTTGGCACCCTGATGGTGTGGTAGGCAAAAGCGAAGGGTTTTCACTTCAGGTCCCCATTCCAACCACCGATGCTCCATTGAATAGTTCATTGAAGTCTAAGGGGACAATGGTCATAACATCTTCACTTCAGCAGGAATAAGGCATCTTTTCAGGAGGTTTTGGGTACTGCGAGTTGGAGAAAGACCTAAATAGAAAGGTCCTACTTCCAAGCAGCAGGACTGGGCTCTGCAACTCTCTGAACAAGAAAATGTCTGCCCTGCCAACCGGTAGTTTACCTTCCATCATCACTGAACTTTTAGTTTCCATAAACAGCCACCCACATGGTACAACCAATCAGTTCCTTCTGGCAGAGAAAGAAAGCTGCCAACAGGAAGCCATCAGAACTGGGCAAGTTAGACTGTGGATTAGTGAAGTGATGCCCATCTGGCTGCAGTCACCATCCCGTGGGGACACCATCCCATTACATTTCCTGCTGAGAGACATTCATGTTCAGTTTCCATCCAGTACATCCTATTACAGTGCCCCTGCGATAGTGAATGAACAGGAATTCACATGCCTGGAAGGAAACTGGCAAAACAAACAAACAAAACAAAAAACTGAGGCACGAGGCCAATTACAAAGCAAAGATCAAGTGGAAGGGAGTCCCTCCCAAGAAACAGCTTTCTGGCTCCCAGGTGCAATATAGAGACTACAGAGGAACAGCTGGCATGAGAGAAGCAACACCTGCACTGCTGGCTCTCAGAAGTCTCCTGCCTACATTGACCGAGGGCAGAGCGTGGAACATGATCCAAGCTATAAAGAGATCGCTTTGAAGTTTATTCCCAAATCTTAAAACTCCTTCTTCAAGGGAAATTCTAGCAATAGCCTGAATACAATACATGTTCCCACAGCCATCTGCTTTATTTATCACAACCACAGAAGCCATGGAGTGACGCTGATTAATTTGCCGGTGTGTCTCATCTATCTGTAAGCCAAGAAATTGTATCTCTAGGCAAAGCCTTTTGTGCCTTATGAAGTACCACATATCTACTTCAAACATGAACATGCACTGCACAGCCCTGCTATACCACAAACTACAGGATAAAAGTGGTATGACATACAGCATAAACCAGAGGTTCCCAGATGCTATTTTCATATGGGTCCCTCAGCTTCCATAGAGCAGCAAGATCTCTCCCCCCGGGCAAACAAAGGACCGACATGCAAGGGGTGCGTGTGCATTAATGATACAGGCTGCACACATCTTGGAATATTCTTGCTTACACTGGGGCACAGAATTGCCTACTGCTCATATTCAACTTTTCTAGGAAAAGTTGGGCAAACTGTATCTAATTTCCCTCTCAGGGATGACAAGATAGCACTTTGTTTTTAGAGAACAGGATTCCCCTAACTCTGAACCTCCATCTCCTCATATGAAAGCAGGGAGTCTGGCAATCACAACAGGGTTCTTCCACGTGTGTGGAGTAAGGGTGACATCCAGTGGCCACAGCCAGGATGATTAAACTAAGATCCTTTAAATCCTGGCAGATTAATGTCTCCTTTCTTCACAACAGTATAGTTCTGAGTAAACTAGACAATTCTGAGAGGCCAACATTCCAGGGCTTTGGAGCTGTGTTCCGGCTCTAGGCAAAAACCTGCAGCTCCGCTCCAAAGCCCTGCTTGAAGGCCCAAGTGAAACACTACAGTGGAGTAAGTCAAACAATCAATGATCTAACAAAAAATATGAGACACAAAGTGGGTGAGATAATATCTTTTATTGGACCAATTTCTGTTGGTGAGAGATACAAGCTAGAAGCTTCCCACACCTGAATAAGAGTTCTTTGTAATAGCAAAAGCTGGTCTCTCTCACCAACAGAAGTTGGTCAAATAAAAGATATTACCTCACCCACCTTGTCTCGCTAATATCCTGGAACCAACACAACTACAACATAGCATACATTTAAAAAAAAAATCCTCAGATTTAACGTAATCTCACTGAATAAAGCTGGAGAAATCTCCAAGAGAAAACATGATGTGGCTTTAAATTTGCTTCAATACTAAAGTCCGAGGACACCTATATTAGATTTATCTCAGTAAAGCTGAACAGTATCTCCCAGTCAGAAAGACTGGGCTCTAGCCAAGAAAACCAAATACACCAGCCTACCCACAACCCTGGACATGTCAGTCACTGAAGACTGATACTGTGGCAGGGAAACTGAACAATTTCCAAGAAAACATCAGAGACTAGAAACTTTAAGATTTCTCTCCTACAGCCGAACTGACTCAAAACAAGTTCTCTGCCAAGGGTATCTCCTCCCAGTCACACTGCTTGCAGCTCCCAGGGTAATCAAAGACATGAGCACGTTAAGGTTTATGACTAAGACTCTGACATTTCACTGTAGCATAGGCAAAGCCGTTCAAAGAAGCAGCATGAGAAGTCTGCAGACAAAATGGCTCATCAAGCTGCTTTGGTCACTTCACCCAAGTAGGGCCTACACACCAGCGGGAAAAGGACCAGGGCCTGCTCCCAGCCTACAGAACGGGATAATCGAGCCAGGCAGAACTGCGCCGCTACAGTCACACTTGCAAAACCCAGTCCCGCCCTCCGCACTTGCTAGGCTAGCGCGGCCTCATTAGAGGGCGATAGAGCCGCGTTACGCGCCCCGGGCTCCTACAAGAGAGAAAGCGCCTCAGGCGCTGCAGAGCGTCCGCGGGCGCCGGGAGCAGCCCGGGCACCACAGCGGGGCGGGGCGGGGCGGGCAAGGGAAGGTGCCGGGGCTGGAGCCCCGCTCGCAGGAAAGCAGGGGGCACAGCCAGGGGGCACAGCCGGGAGGAGGGGGATGGGGACCGGGACCGGGACGTCTCTGCCCCCGGCGCCCGCCCAGGGAGGGGCTCTGCCCCCCGGCGATGGAGCCGCGGGAGCGCCAGGGGCCGGCGGCGCTGGAGACTGCCGGGGACGCCGCCTCCCGGCCGGGCCCCGCAACCCGCGTCCCGGGGCGATCCCGGCACCTTCTCCAGCCGCCACTCGTCCGGCTCCCGCCTCTCGGCCGCCAGCGCCTCGCAGCGGCTCAGCAGCCGCAGCAGGTTCAGCTCCAGGCGAGTAGCCGCCATCGTTCCGACCCGGAACCGGAACCCGGCCCACGAGCAGTCCACTTCCGGGTCAGCGGCGGCTGCCAATGTAAACAGCAGCGGCTGCCTCCACGTCGCAGGGGCGGGGCTGCCGCCCGCGCGGACACGTCACCGGGGGGGGGGGGGGGGGAAGCGGTCCGCGGTCCCCGAGCTCAGGGCGCGGCCGGGCTCCCCCAGGGGCTGCCGCGGCGCCTGCGCAGAGCCAGCCCGGGCCCGCCCCCGGGGCAGCAGCCCCCCGCAGGCCCGCTCACTGGGCGGCCCGCTGCCGACGTGGGGGGACGCCGCGTTCCCCGCCGGCGCGCGGAGCCGCCCAGTCTCGGGAACCAAGTGCCGCCTCCAGCCGGGGCATAAATAACGCACGAGCAAGTCCAGTCCGTCGGAGCTGCGCGGCTCACGCAGCGGCGGGTCCCGGGCCGCGTGACCCCGCTCGGCGCTAAGGCCATTTCCAACGGAAAACCTTTATTAGCCCACGGCTACTTCCACCGGTCCCCCCGCCCCGGGCCTGCGCGCCTTAGCAGCCCAGGCCCTGAGGAGTGACGGGAGCGAACCGCACAGACGTTTAACTCTGAAATAGGTTTAAATGTGAGCTACAGCCTGTGTTTCATTTCACCAGCTCCCAGGCCTGCTGTTAATAGGGACAAAACAGCTGCATAATTCCCCTCACTTGGGAGAAAATTCCTCCTTGAAACATATTTCTTCACTATCACCTTCAAATAATCCTCCTCCACTGCGAAGTACCTGGGGTATACGGAGGGGAGAACATCCACTGGCAGTTGAGCGAGTAGACTGGGTCTGGGCAGTGTTGTCTGTCCACTTTAGCTTAGGTAGGACGCTTTATGCCTAGCTCTACAGTACTGAACACACTGACGGGTCAGCTAAGACATGCTGGATTTATTCTGTTCCTGTGACATTCCCTTCCCTTGTGGCCATCTAGGTTCTGCTCCATCATATGCATCCTGATGTGACACTGCCCCTCAACACAAAACCCACAGATGAAGCAAGAACAGGATGAGATTAGTCCAGTTTATAAAAGGCATGGTCATTTTTGTATATGTTTTTGCTGTATAAAAAAAAACACCTTTCAAGGTAGATGGAAGATATTTTAAAGCATCTTAGTAGCCTGCCTCAGTTTGTGCTTAGGGCTACCTGATAGTGCACAGTAGAAGAAAATGATTACTCAGCACCATGGGGGTTAATTCTGTTCTGATCTCAGATGGGAGGTACAGGTTTTGTTTGTTTTTTAAATTATGCCCACTAATTTCATGTCATATGCCAAGAAAGAAAAAGCAGCATAGTTTTTGTTCATGATGCCCTACCTGACTGATAGGGGCGTTCAGCACCTATTTGTAAAGTTAAATACCTTGCTCGAGTTTTCCAGCTCACCTCTAAGCTTTAGAGCAGCAAACTCCACCTGCCAGGGTCTACCAGACTCAACAGCAGCTCCGAGTGCACGGTGGAACGTTGGTTCCTTCATCACTGTTACAACAGCACATTTAATTATAATAAAGCAGCAGGACTGGCTGAATGTTCTCTATCAAGACTTCTTTCCACAGAAAATTGGGTTCTCAGTTAATTTTTTTGTAAAAAGTATCTGCCTTCTGTGGAAAATTTTGATTTTTTTTTATTGAAAGTCTGAAAACGGAAGGATACGTGAGAGTTGTAGTTTGAGTCTCCTGTGCTTCCATTCTTCTCTCTGGGGCAGGCTTTCCACTTAGACTTCTTCTCCCATGATGCCCTACAGCTATGTGACTGTTGTAATGCCTGACCCTTCCCACTAAGACACCCTGGTGTATCATGAGAGATATAGTTGGACCAGCCTTTAAGGAGCATGGTGGCACTGAGGCACCCAAACTACAATTCCCATGAGCCACCATAACAACATTTCCAAATCCAAATGTGATTTTGTTTTTTTTTTTTTTTTTAGTGTTTTTTTTTTTTTTTTTTTTGCTAAAAATTCAAAATTTTCCATGGGAAAAAAGCTCCATCTTCCTACCAGCTCTAACAAACATGTATGTAGTGCTTGGCACTCTGCAATAAGGAGATTGGACGGGATTCCTGATTGGAGCCAGTAAGCAGAGATCCTCATATACACTCACAGTTCACATTGGTAGAGGAGAGACTGAACAGTAAACTCAGACTGACTCACACGGCCCAGGTTTTAGAAGCTGTTTGTGCTTGCATGTCCTCATGCCTGACCCTCCGTGACTTTTGCAGCATTGTGATACACAACAGATGCTGAACAAAGCCTTGCACAAAGTTGCCCACTGCAACAACTGCATTTGCTTAGCAATGCGGTTATACTTGTACACAAAACACAACTCTCAGAAACATTCCATGGTTACACGGCCTTTGGTGATTGGTATTTACCCTGCAGAACCCTCTCCAAATCCTTTTATGGAAGTGGTGGGAAATGGCATCCAAATCTCAGGGAAGCAGATCCACTTTTGCTCAGAATCAAGTGTCTTCTCTCCTACTAAAGGGCTCTCTGGAAAGGGCAGACACTATAGCAGTAGGACACTGATAACCTAACACAAGTATTTTTAAAAAGTGCAATGTATTAATAAACATTTTTATATATTTTTGGTCTCAGTTAAGGCTATTACATTAACAATTCTGTAAACCACAAAGGAACTTCTCATAAAACATACAAAAAGAATGGAGTAAGGCAAAACCTAGGAACTCTAATTCACCTTCGGACCTATTAGAGCCCATCGTAAGCAAATACAAAAAGGCACAGCAGGAGAAACTAAGGTCACTAGAGTCTTCCTGCAGACTCAAGTCTCCGTATTTTACTCTGACCAAAGCAGATTTAGATTCTACTTTCCCCCTTCCCCACCAGTTTCTTTTAATTTGTTTACAAATAGCAGGATATTGTTTGTTTTAAGCAACCCTGCTTAACCCTTAGAGTGCTGAGAGTTCCAGACTGTGACTCCAATGACTTCTTGAGGCAAGTGCACAAATTCACAATCCTTAAAGGAGGGTCAGAGCTAAAAGTTGTGGTCCAAAATTTTTAAAAAATTCCAACATTTTAAATATTTCATTCATTTATGCATGAAATGCGTGAGTAAGGGTCTGAAAACCTCCGCTTCACTTTTGCTGTTGGTTCATATTCGTCCAAAGGTTCCTGAGTTTGGGCCACAACAGACCCTTGTGCAATGTATACGGAGTGAATTTTATCAGTTCGCCTTGCTAGCCGGTCCCTCCGTCTCACCACTGGCTGAGATTCTTCAGCTGTTGTTCTTCCCTGGGATTCTGTCAGTTTGGAAATCCCATACGGAAGTTTTATATTTGCCGTCGGCATCACTGGATTTCGGCAGGGGACTTTCATCTTGACCAACATTGATGATGGTCTGCGCCTTGTAACTGAGGAGAATGTAGAGGCCAGTGGAAGAGAAATGCTGGGTCCTCCACAAGAGTCTTTGGCAGGCACACTGGGGCACTGACCATGGCACTGGAATTCAGACAGCATGGTTCCTTTAAAGTAAGGAAAAGCGACTTGGAATTAAAGTGCATTTTAAAAAATGTAAATTGACATGACTGGTTCTGACCAGATGTCACAAAATATGTAAAATATGAAATAATGTAGAAGGTAAAAAAAAGCACACACTACCTTAATACTGACCTTCAGTATCCAGCCGCCCTATTCGGTCCTCTGGCAGGCTCTCCGTGCTCACTGAGGTCTCAGAGTCTAGATTTTCCTCATCAGAGCCTTGCTGGTCAAGCTCAGGCAATCGGTAAGTTATGTCTTCCCTGCATCAAACACATATAGATCGTAGCACTCCAGAAAGACACTGACTTACAATATTTACCAGTGCTGCTGACATGAACTATTCTAGGCAGAGCAGACTTTAGAAGCAAAGCAGTCCTGGACCTATACCTCACCAAATTTCATCTGAAAATATTTCCTTTGCCTGTTACCTTTTACTGCCTCTCCTCTTCTCCATTCTGACTTTGTAAATTATGTTTGAAATGCAACACAGAAGTAAAGCAGCATGCTGTGTTGCCTCCCAGGACATGAGGCATAAGCATAATGGATTTAATTAGAAATGTGAAGCCGGGACTCACTTTTCCTCTTTTATTGACTGTATGCGTTCTATCAGAATCTCCTTTTCCCGGTTATCAACATCAGACACCTCATCTTCCTCCCGCAGTGATCCCAGCTCAGGGAAGCTGTTGTCATTTCCCTTGTCTTGGGGGCTTTTACTCTGTAAGAAAGTTGGATGTGTCATGCTTCATGATCAGGAGTAGGATCTCTCACATTACCTCTGGACAGAAAGTTAGTTATAAAAGACGGGCAGGTGAAGATCGGGCAAGTGAAGGGCTCCCACAGAGGTAGTGGGGGGTGGTGGTGTTAGTAATTCATTCCATATATACAGATATGTTTGAATAGATCACACAGTGGTTTTAATTTGCCTTGAAAATTTAAAATCACCTGATTTATTTTAACATTTTTCTTTTTTTACGTTTTTCAATGTAGAGAGTACGTTTGCCAACACTTGTTTAGCTGTGAGAGTTAACTACAAATTCTTGTTCCATTCAGTATGAGCACAGGTTAGAACTTCATTAATAAGAAATAGTGAAGTGAGGAAGGCATTGGATAATAGCAGTGCATGCATTCTGGGGAAAGGGCTGCAGTGATGCATGCAGTCTGGAATGTTTTGAAATTTATTTCATACCACATAAGTTATAAAAAGCAGCAAATGTCCTGTCATGCTGTGGTGCCATAGGAGAATTAACCATGCACTATAAACACATCAGGTCTTGTACATACCAGCACCCCCTCATAAGGAGAAGAAAACCCAAGTTTTACAGGCCAGAGCTAGAGAAAGATGAAGACCAAATTCACTAAATCATGGTAACTTCAGAAAGTTGTTTTTTCTGATACAAAGTTTTAATGCAACTCTTCTGATGTCAGACTTAATCGTAATGTCGATAGTTCTATCACTGATATTTTGCATTGTATGTGTTTGGAGGTTCCATAAAAGCAATATTTAAGGTTTTAAAAACATTTTGATCTACCCACGCACAAAGATATTGGATCTTTCATTATCAAAAGAACAGGAGTACTTGTGGCACCTTAGAGACTAACAAATTTATTTGAGCATAAGCTTTCGTGGGCTACAGCTTATGCTCAAATAAATTTGTTTGTCTCTAAGGTGCCACAAGTACTCCTGTTCTTTTTGCGGATAGACTAACATGGCTGCTACTTTGAAACCTTTCATTATCAAAGACCTTCTTACTCCATTGAACGTATTTTAACCTGCTAAAGCAACTTGTTGGCAATATCAACTGGAGTCATATCAGTAGTTTTCTAATTCTTATTATAGGTCAGACAGATCTAGGTGGTTTTCGTTTTTTTTTTTTTTTTTAACTCTAACTGATTTTTCACTTGTATCAGATTTCTAGTATTTTTCACTTATATACAGAGCAACTGTATCAGGTTTTGAATCAGCAAATAGAAGGCCACTATCCTGAGGTCCATATGTGGAATCTCATTGCTTGGCTGTCATACTTCTTACATCCAGGATTAAAACCAGACATGCAAGGTTAACACATACTTGTCTAACATTATTTAACTGCCGAACAAAAGGATCTCTTCATCCCATTGATTTTAAAGCAAAACTCCACAGTGAAGTCTGGAGGGAAGTTCTGCCTTAATTTTGTTTTTAAATCAATGGCATGATGAGACCAAAGAATTGTGAAGAAGTCTCACTCAGTGCAAGTTCTGTTTGGTACTGAAAACCTTTGTTTGTGCAGTTAGACTGCAAGTCCTTTGGGGTAGGGGTGGTCACATGTCTGACACTGACGGAATCTCTTGTAAAGCACTGGAAGCGCACACAGTGATGTGTGTCAGCTTCTCACTTGGGCTGACTCAAATCCTAGCTCCACATGTACAACAGTTTCACAGCAACAGAGGGGTAGCTGTGTTTGTCGCTTTTTACAGAACCAGACTAAGAGTCCCGTAGCACCTTATAGACTAACAGATGTATTGGAGCATAAGCTTTCGTGGGTGAATACGTATGCTCCAATACGTCTGTTAGTTTATAAGGTGCCACCAGACTCTTTGTCAAGTTTCACAGCAAATTCCCTAACTCCAGTTCACTCCCTACACTTCTACCTCTGGCCTCCAGATATGTTTCCAAAGAGCTTTTCTTTTTGCATTTTAAATTAGGAAGGTTTGTGGTACCACTTCCATGAGAGCAACTATAGTTAGGGTTACCTCAGCATTTCCATGATAACCACCATTTTCAGTCACTCATAGCTTTGTAAAACTCTCCCCCTGTTTGGGTTGAAATTTTTCCAGGCCTGGTTCCTGCTTAAAGTGGATTTTTTGTTTTTGACTTTCCCCCCAAAATTATTCAGCCATTTAAGACAGCAGGAAATTAATTAACTTTTACTAATTGTTGTGAAGGCCAAGACTATAACAGGGTTAAAAAAAGAATTAGATAAATTCATGGAGGATAGGTCCATCAATGGCTATTGGCCAGGGTGGGTAGGAATGGTGTCCCTAGCCTCTGTTTGCCAGAAGCTGGGAATGGGCGACGGGATGGGTCACTTGATGATTCCCTGTTCTGTTCATTCCCTTTGGGACACCTGGCATTGGCCACTGTCCGAGCACAGGATACTGGGCTAGATGGACCTTTGGTCTGACTCAGTCTGGCCGTTATGTCCTTATGTAATTATACAAAAAAAAAATTTGTTTAAAGCCACTCTAGTGCCAAAAAAGGAGGGAAATAGCCCTCACAAAGGAAAGTGTCCTGGTGACACGCCGTGTTGATTGTGCCACATTTGGAAATTGCTCTTCTTACATGGGCAGGAGTTACTACTCTGACAATGATCCCAGTGCTGGCAGCCTGTACTGTATGCACACTTGAAGCTATACACTCATCTCTCGAGTCCCCTAGTCCCAGTCAACCAGTATCTGGTAAAGGGATGCTCGTCCCTCTGATCTCTCTGAACTGCCTCCTCAGCTGAGAAAAATGAACACTGGGGCTAGGAGCCCGAAGTTGTAGGCCCACCTCTTCCATTCAAGGGCCTTAATTCTCTGCATTCCACAACATCTTAGGAAAGCCTCACACCACTCCTTTTGGCAGGGGGACTGGAACAATTTGTATAGTGGGGGTGCTAAGAGCCATTGAACCAAACTGTAAACTCTGTATATCATGGAAACTACTTCAAGCCCCAGCACCGGTAGTTCCAGCACCTATGCCTTTTTGGAGGCAAATACCATTGCCCCTGCTTGAAAGAAGCAGTAACTGAGTCCCAGAGAGGTGACATGACTTGCTCAAAGACACACACGGAGTTTGTTGCAGAACTAGATACAGAATCCAGATCTCTGAGTGGGTGACTCATGTTTTATACTAAACCACCGTGCCTTAGAGAAAAGATATCAGCTCTTTGTACTATGCACAAATAGATACATAATTTATGATTGCTCCCACCCCAAACATTATGCTTTTGATCACCGTCCATGCCATTGCAGAGCTAACTGTCCAGGAAGCTGTCAGAAAGGGGACTTTGGCACACTCAGCATCGCTGAGCTTTTCATGGAAGTATCAGAGACTAACGTGAGAGCACACTTTGAACAAGTGAATCACCATATCCTCTGAAATGAAGGAATCCCCTTTAGGTTACTTGGCACCGAACAGGCACAACCACTTCACAATCCTACTGACGGAGTTGCTGGGCTGGTGCCCAGATGCTCTCTGTACTTACATCATCAAGAGGGGCTCCCTCCCCAGCACACTGAGCTCATTCAAACTCAGACTTCCACATGGAAAGAGGCCTAGTTCCCACTGCAACACTGGGCTGGGCCGACCCCCTTTTCATTATAATCGAAGATCAGTAACCAGCATTTGGTCTTTGACAAGCTGAGCAGGCTGGGAATGGTGAGGCTATCATGCATTTCCCCCACCCCAAGGAGTCCACGATAGAGCCCCTGTTGGATGTGGGGGCTGTTACTCATTGTAGCACTTACCGTGTTCTGCCGGAGCAATGAGAGTCGGCGGAAAGCAATGCTCTCAGCTGCTTCCAACTGGCTAATTTCATCCATTTTAATCTTGTATTTTCTCATCTGCTCCTTTATTAGCATTTCCACACACCTGTGTGAAAGAGCAAGAGTTCATTCAGCAACCTGCTCCCTGGATACTTACACATGCTTTGGGGACAACCATGGGGGATGGGATGTGTCACTAACACATGGACAGATCTTCAAAAACACTGCCAGTGAATACACCCAGCTCAGGGATGTTAGACACACATGTGGATGGCCCCCTCTCAAACCAAAGTCTCCAGAGGCACTTTCTTTACAGGGTGGTGCTGTATGAGTGCAGGGTGAAGAGTCTACACAGACAAGCAGGACTGGGCACAACCAAAAGCAGTGCTACAGATGATACATGTTCTTACTTGGATACCCAGAACCTTGCACACTGTGTCTCCATGCAACAATGGTAAGTGAACAAGCATCACCCATGGCGCTAGCTATTTCTATTTCCTCTACCTGCTGTCCTCTCCCTGCTCCGGCACAGACACTGGTGGGTATAGAATGTTCCGGCAACTGCCCTTGTCCACCTTTACAGCCCCACAGGAAGAGCAAACTGAATCAGAAGTTGGAAAAAGCCACTGCTTTATTATTTTTCAAACACTTCTTTCATTTCTGCTCTGGCTCTTTATTTAAAATGACTGAGGCAGGTCCAAGGCCAGCAACGTAGGAAGGGTGGGGATAAGCAGAGAGAGCTAGAGAAGCTGCAGTAAGGCCAGCGATGAAAGTGATTAGCACAAAGAGGATATGGGCACAACTCTCAACTAAGAAGGGAGGCTCAGAGGTAAAGGCTGAAGGGCTCCCAAGTAGGCAAGTGACAGTGTTTAATTTCTGTGCCATACCATGTAAGTAATGGCTCCTATCTCAATACGGCTATAGGACAGCTGTTTATACGGGAATGGTGCTACTTTTTGGCCAAATTATGATTTTATTTTACACATATAGATTAATACCACCATGCTGTACATATCCCCCTCCATCCATCCAAGCCCTAATTGCAACACAAATAAAGGAATCAGATTTATAACATTTTCTAGCATTAGTTTGAATTCAGAATTGTTAAGACTCTTAATTATTAATAAAGTTACAGTAGTACCCTGATATCCTCATCAAGATTGGGGCCTGTTGTGCCAAAGCCACAGACATCAGTGGCAGAGCTAGGATTAGAATTCAGGATTTACTGGCTCCTAATTCTGCACTCAGTCCTCCAGCCTATCCTGCCCACAGGGCTCGAACAGTTTGTTACATTGGATAGCTCTAACATGAATCAAACTGCAAGAGGTAGTCAAGGTGCACATAACAGCACCAGAGACACACACCAGCTGAAAGGCAATTTCACCTCATACAGACTTCTGCAGCAAGCCAAGTGCTGAGACTTACATGGTTGTCTTTGAGACGTCCTTCATACTGGTTAGTGGGTCAGAATTATCAGGGCAGCGCAGGAGACATGGAGCAAAGACAATGGCCAGAGCATTGGGTGACATACGGTTGACGTCTTCTATTAGGGCCACTCTGAAATTCAATGTTTGGAACAAAATGAAAGTTTCTTAGTAAATCTGGATAGAAAACAAATGATCTGATCAAACTTTGCTAGTGTCTCAGCATGGCAGCTGAGGGGGGAAGCTCCAGAAGGTTCAATGCACGCAAGAGGTTAGGGAAACTTTTTTTTAAACGAGTGAATTTTACATCTTGTTGCATGAAAGAGAACATGAATCCACGTAGACGGAGGTAGCCTGGATATGCCTTGGCCAGCCACTCTGTGCCCCCCTCTCTTGTGAGTCAGTTATCACTCTATTTTCAGGTTCCTACTTGGGTCCCCTCAGCTGAAAGCAGATCCTTCCACTTCATGCCCCCTTGCCAGCAGTACCCAGCTCATCACTAGAACACTTACAGTGCTCATGTTGCTTCTGCCATTCAACTGTGCTAACATCCTCATAGTATCTGCCATCCAACCACACTAATCCCTGCATTCCAGGCTGCTCAAACCCACCACCACTCAACTAGGACTTACAATGCTCTCAGAGCTAATGTTGCTTGGCTCACCTGATACAATTAGACTGGCTTGCAGGAAAGAGAGAGCACATGCGTGCACACAAACTGCCAACCCTAAATTCTCACCCTGGTCATGTCAGTCTTTCACACAAAGCAGTAAAATCCCCACTCAGATCCCAAAAAGGGTCAGGCTGTCAGAAAACTTCCAAGACAAATTCAAAATTCCACATGATAAATATACTTATCTCTGGTTTACGTGGCTTTTTTAACAGTAATTGGAAAGTGACACCAGCGAGAGAATGGACCCAGCGCAGATAAACCCCAAAGGAAAGGAAAGATCATTACTTGACCAGGTGAAAGATGAGTCGCTCCAGGGTGTTGTGATTGGCTTGTGGGAGTTGTTCAAGGACACTGTAAATGGCAACAAGTTGCTCCTGCTTTTCTGGTAACTCTGCATAAGAAGAGACGAGCACAGCAAGATCTCAGGACACTCAGGAGCTCACAGCAGTTCTAAAGCACCAGTCAATTAATGCCAGAATACGTGAATGCTCTTGGAGGTGTTTGGGGATCTTAAGCTAAAACCATCTCTGAACCTCTTGTGTTGCTTAATACTTCAGAAGCCTTGGCTGTCACTTCATTTACTCACTCGATTATAGTGAGTGACAACAGCACACACCAGATGGTATTAGTTTCCCCCCCTTTTCACATGTTTGTAACAGCATGGCAAGGACAGAGTGACAAATGCAAGGAATGTCAGACTCCAGGTCTGTTCACATATTTTGCACTTAATATACTAACGTTCCCCCCCCGCCCCCCCCCAAGAAAGGGGAGTGTCATTATAGATGCTGCTATTCTGAAAAGTGAGACAGGAATCTTGACATCAGAAAGCCAAAAAATGGATTTTCCCCCAGGAATTTCTGTTTCCTAGGACAAATTTTAGAGTGACTGCTGTAGAGATGACTAGGAAGAGGCCATATAACACACAGAGTTAGTGCCGGGGCACTAAATCCTTCTCCAAGACAGAGAACAAGTGAAAACATTCCTGTTGCTCTAGAAATTGTTGACAAAACCCACCTACTGCTCGGAGAAAGTCACTGTACTGTGCAAAAGTCATGAGTGGGTCAGGTAACTCTCGCAGCCATTGCTTCAGGATGCCAGTGATGGTGTGAATGGGATAATTCTCTAGTTTCACTGAATTTGGATCTGAAAAGAGAGTTACTAGATTTAGCCCATTTGATTCCTTTGATGCACACAATCAGTTCCCAAAGAAGGGAGCCTACAAAGAATTCAAGCACTAGCCTATCTACTCCCCTGGAGCCCATGTGACTACTCAAAATGTGCCTGCAAGATATACATTTATGAGCATGAACAGATTAGCAAGCTAATCAGTAATACAGGCTCCATATTGCACATGTTAGTGCAGAGCAGTTTTTCTGATAAGAAATAGTCTTACAGATGCTCTCAGAATAGCAGGGCAGCTGAATTGTGTGCTGGGAAGCAGGAAAGGTGGACAGCATTATTTAGATATACCTGTCTGCAGCAACTGTTTCAGCTCCCTCATGCGATTTGCTGACCCTGATTTCCTGTAGATTCCTTCTGTGTAGAGGCCATGCATCTCCACATACTCTAGTAGTTTCTCCATGACAACTGGGACTGAATTCTTATCGCTAATTAAGGAACTCACACACACTCCGAAGTGACGGGAGTCTACACCTTGGTCGTTCTGGAATTGATACAGGTCAAGTGCAAGTTAAACTGCAGCAAGGGAGGTCTAGGTTGGACATTAGGAAAAAGTTCCTAACTGTCAGGGTGGTTAAACACTGGAACAAATTGCCTAGGGAGGTTGTGGAATCTCCGTCTCTGGAGATATTTAAGAGTAGGTTAGATAAATGTCTATCAGGGATGGTCTAGACAGTATTTGGTCCTGCCATGCGGGCAGGGGACTGGACTCGATGACCTCTCGAGGTCCCTTCCAGTCCTATAATCTATGAATCTATGAAAGTGTCACATGGATTCCTGTTTCCAGGCTACCAACCTCATTTAAGTTAGGACCTCCTGCTACACCTAAATAAAAGCTGAATGTTTTATGCCATGCTTGTTACTAACTTTTGGTCACAAGACGCCCACTGGTGAGAATGGCGTCTGGGCTGTGGCAGTGGGTGAGATTTTCAGTTGTTGGTACAATCAGGCCATCACTGCCTAACAGTTGGTCTAACACATTACACATGTGTACTCTGAGGGGAGGACTTCTCTTACCTTTTTTCCACAGGGCGATGTGCAGCAGCTCTGAGTTTTGGACATGCATTTCTTGTGGCAAATCAACTTGCAGGCTACAGAGGAGAGGGACTGTTACTAACAGATCAAAGCAGATTCAAATGCAGAGTTTCCTCTGTTTCCCATTTGCTGTTAGTCTCTATATAATCTGAATAAACTGCATACTGGAGTTTTCCCCAAAATACAGATTACCCTCTGCATGGGAGATGGAAAAATATTCTTAGCTGTAGGACTGCTCCAGTTGGGATATGCCAATATCACTTCAAGTCATTAGGAAACCCAAGTGGTCAGGAGGTTTTCCTCCCTCATTTCACCTCATCCTGAACTCTTCAGCCACAGAAAAGGGACATGTAGTTTCTTTGAGTGATGGTGTTGCTGCTGCTCCATGAAGTGGCTGGCAAGAATTGCCAGAACCCTACCTACCACCTGTGCCAGCCAGCTTGCACATGCACCCTCATGGCAACTTGTTCAGGTGCCCTCCACCTGCAAGGTCTTTCCTGCCCAGGCCCCACCACTTGCAAAGCGCTCTCAGCCCAGACCCCCACCAACAAGGCTATGCCTGGGCACAACTGTGCCCACCAAAGTGGTAAGGATCTTCAATTTTTAAAAACCAAATGGCAAGAATGAGCCATTTCCACTTACTACTGCAAAGACAGGCCTTCTCCATAGGCCAGATGTAGGACGAGCACTGCTCACATGACTGCCGAATGCTCACTTGGTAGCTCGTGAACACATGTCCATTGTGCTCCTCGATCTGGGTGGGGGAAGGGGAGAAGTTAATGGCTCCCTTTGTTTATTTTCTTTAGAAACAATCTGAGCTATCGCCACCTTATTTTTTCTCCTCTCTTCCACAATTAAAACGGATAGAGGGAAATCTGACTTCTGGTGTAAGGCTAAGCCAGTGGCTCTCAACCTTTCCAGACGACTGTGCCCCCTGCAGGAGTCGGATTTGTCATGCATACCCCAAGTTTCGCCTTGCTCAACGACTTGTTTACAAAATCAGACATAAAAGTACAAAAAAGTGTCACAGCACACTTTTACGGAACAATGGCTGACTTTCTCATTTTTACCATATAGTTATAAAATAAATCAATTGGAATATAAATATTGTACATCTATATAGGATACACTGTAATGTAGCAGTATAACCAGCTCATTGTTTGTATGAAATTTTAGTCTGTTCTGACTACGTTAGTGCTTTTTATGTAGCCTGTTGTAAAATTAGACAAATATCTAGAAGAGTTGATGTACACCCTAAAAGACCTCGGTGTACCCCTGGTTGAGAACCACTGCTCTCAACCCAAGATAATTAGTGTTGGTCTGTTTCATAATTAAGGCATTTATTAGACACAGTTACTTTAACCCAGTCACCCATCAGATGCAGTCTGCTACTAACATTTAGCAGTCAGCCCTCCCCTTTAAACAATTTCCTCATTAAAAAAAACAGTCTGTCCTAAAAAGCATCCCAGGTGAGGTGAGATGTATGCATTTAGGAACACACCAGGCTGCACAAGACAACAGACCAGTGATTCTTCTAATCCAGAAGCCAATGCTAGAAATTTGATGCAAGTGGTGAAAACCCAGCTAATTGCCTGGATTTGGCTCAATAACATCCTACCACTGCAAGTTCCACGGTGCAATTACATGCTGTTTTACAATTGTGGCCTTTCAGTTTCACTAAGTGCACCTTGCTTGCTTGATGGGACAGGAATAAACAGAACCCTGACAGGCTAGAGGAATATAAAACAACTCGTGATGCTGGGAGAGCTAATCTCCTAGGACACCTTTGCTTTCCAAAAGAAAAAGCCCTGCTCTTTCAAGAATCCTTTCAAATGCTTAATCATTCTTGGTGCTCTTCCTTGGACCTTTCATATTTCTTCTACGTAATTTCTGAGAGGAGGGGACCAAATCTATAAGGCAAGGAATTGCCATTATTTTTTGGTGTGATATTTTTCTCTATCCTTTAATAGAGCTGCTATCTTATTCCCTTTTCTGATGGCTCGCGTGCACAATACAGTACAAATATTTTCATGGAGTCATCCACAATGCCTTGATCTTTGCCCTGAGAGATTACTTGACATTCAGCCCCCAACAACGGTGATTGGAGTTTCAATGGCATTACTGCACTTGTCCAGGGTGAGTTACATCTATTACATTGGGTTGGTAGCGCTGGTGATTATCTTCAGCAAAACCTTTTTATATATATATATATATATATAAAAATGTTTTAAGTGACTCTGGAGGTACCCGGCCCACCTCCAGGAACGGTTCTGCACACCTTGCTGCATTGTGGAAGATAACAGCTATAAAGCTCCATGAAGAAGAGATGACGTTAGTTTGGTTTGCAAACCAAGAAGCCACATTAGTATAAGCAGCTTTTTGCAGTAGGAGGATCCTGTGGCACCTAGTACTGTGCGACCTCATGCATGGCGGGGGACTTTGTGCGTTACCACAATAAAAAAAAAAATAATACTACTCACTGCACGCTCTTGTTTTCGTTTCTTCTTCTGGGTTTTGCTTTGCTGCAGTGAGATACACAAAGGTATATTAATCTGTGAACGCCAAAGATTTCCTCTCCCTCACAATGTTACTGGCCCCACTCCAGCTTCATCTGAGGCTCTACATTGCAGCCTCCTCCTGTTAGCATAACACAGCTGGATAAGGCTCCTCTCAGAGTTCAAACCATCTTCTGAATCCGCTGGAAGGGGGTCACTGTCTGGTGATAAAACATTGGAATTGCTGAACCCTACCAAGAACTTTGGAGGTTTTGCAAAAATCCTTCCCAACTTGATCTTAGTATTTTCAGTATCTTGAAAAATGCATAATAATGAGAAGTACCTTCAAATAAATTGCCCAAAGTCTGTAAAAATCTATTACCAGGTGCTGGATTCAGGATTAATAAATGGAAAAAAGTTTCCGAAAAAGAACACCAAGGTGGGAAAATGTTCTGAAGTAACATGGACTATGTCAACAGCATTGGAAAAATGTGGTTCTAATTCTTTAAATAGTTTTAAAACAACTTTTCCAACCATCACGACTAGCGGGAAGGAAGTACTATACCTTATGCTGCTCTGACTCTTCTCTTTTTGCATATCCTCGGGAAAACTCATCGAGAAGGGATTGGAAGAGATTTAAAACCAGCTTGACGTCTTTCTCTTCCCTCTCTTTTGCAAGATTTATAACTAGAAGCTGATAGTTTTCCATCAGATCTTTATAGCCGACATGGATTTGCCCGTTCTAGTGGAAGTAAAGGCATTATTCAAATATGAACCATCAGTGCAATAAAGTGCATCATTCTTTTTTTCAGCCATTAATTTAATGTTGAAACATCGTTGGATAATTTTTAATGATCACCCACTGGGTAACGAATGCAGCAACATGGATGAGCTGATGACAAAGTCCTGCCATCTTTGCTGCAGCACTGTAACCAGTGGCCAGAGAGATGATGAGAAAGGGAAAGAAAGAAATGCATCTATTTGTATGAGTAAGTTTGCAGGATCTGGCATTTGTATCCTAATTTTCTCATTAAAATAAAAAAGTACTGAAATATTTAATCAGTGTTAGAAATTCCTATTTGGATGCTGAAAGACTAAGGATAATACAAACAAGTAATGCTAGAGCATTCATGTTAAATGTTTCACTTCAGCTCTTTGCAAAATCAGTGTGATATTCACATGGCTTTTAGGGCTAACAAAGTATATTACTTACAGGAACAGAGTACATTGTTTTGATATTTCCTCTAAACTTTTCTGTGGCTTCAAAAAATAAACATTCAGTAGCAGACTTCTGGGAGTTCAAGTCATTTATCTGAAAGGCAATGATATTTGTCATTATCATAGTTAAGGAGAGAACAGCCAGTCTGTACTACATTTAAGCTAATCCTTTTGGATCAGACATGTCTGAAGCTTCTAATTATCCAAAATGGGATTTCCTGATGCATCTTGAGAATACTAAGGGGTTCTGTCACACATGGAAAGATAATACTTGTCTCTGCCTCCTTCTCCAATGACTGTGCTCTTCTTATCCATACATTCTTGTTAATGTCACCTTACTGCCTGTATACAAGAATGAAGGCGACTTGCCAAGGGAGGGAAACACCATATGCATTAGGAACACCTGGACTGAGAAAAAATCCAGCAGGATCTAGTTTGTGTCGTTATTAAATCACTTCCCTCCTCCCCTTAAATCATCACTGAAGACGATACCTGGGAGAATAACCTTTCAAATTCCACACTGGTGAGCTGGGCACCTCCAGGTTGTTAGGAGTGGCAAC
The DNA here is from genome assembly GCF_013100865.1 of Trachemys scripta elegans. Taxonomy (NCBI): domain Eukaryota; kingdom Metazoa; phylum Chordata; order Testudines; family Emydidae; genus Trachemys; species Trachemys scripta. Next base: position 732,242 of record NC_048319.1, on the reverse strand, counting down.
AACATCCCATCAAAGCAATCTGACATTTCTACTCAGCACTTGCACTTTTGCATGAAATCCTACTAGCAGCAATTTCAGATTTACATTTTGAGAAAACCAAAAAGATACAGCACTTTATTCAGTGGCAAGTCATGATGAGCAATAGTACTTTGAAGGATATAGCTAAAGACCCAGTTCCATGGCCACTCTGTTCATGGAACTCCTGGTCAAAGGGACACCCCCACATACAGCAGCTACAGAACAGGGCTGAAAGAAACGTTCCAGGTCCGTTCATATAACAGTTCTAAGCAGACCTTCCTTGGAAATCTAGGCATAACAACATCTTAAAAGGTGAGAAAATATACAACGTAAAATATAAATCATGAAAAGCTTCCACCCCAATTTATATTAGCTGACAAGAAGTAAAAATGGAGTGAGAAGAACCATAATCGGATAACTGGTCCTACAACACTGATCTGCATTCCATTCTATTTCACTGCATCTCACCTTGTTTAGAAGGAACTCATCAAGGTATTTCAGCTCATTGGCATTTGTGATCTCACGGATAATAGAAGCTGGCCACTTCTCAGACACTGCTAAAATCTTCTTGATTTTAAGAGAACGGTACCTCTTCCCTTTGCTAGTTTCTTTCACAGGTCGCTCTCCTGCCTGGGGGCGATGTGGGTGTCCAGAAGGAGCTGGGGAAAAGAATCAGTATGTATTCTAGGCAGAAGATAGAATTCTGCAGCTTTACTTCCCTCAGCTCCCTTGCACTGCACAATGGAAAGCATGGCACCAACAATAGGGGAAGGGTCACTATTGTATTTTATAATCATAGAAGCTGCTTTTAAACAACTCATTTCATAGTGATGTCCAGTTAACACAAGGCCAAGTCAAATCCATATCACCAGAAATATTTAAAGTAAACAAAAAAAGTCTACAATTATCTTATTCTCTGCACAGACTTTTAGGATAATGCAGTTTCTGGAGAAGTTTCTTCGGATGCAAGATAAGACTTGGACAAGACTCTAGCCTTGCAGTTTTCCCTTTGCGATCAAATCTGGGCATTTATATGGTTAAAACTACAAAGAAACCACTGTTAAATTCAAGGAAGCCAAAAATTCAGAACACCATTCTGAACATGTCCAATTGCATCTAGCTGGAGTGGATATGTCTGCATAGAATATATTGATGCAATATCCATCAAGAGTGAGTTTTAGATGCATACAGCTTCTGATTTTAAAATGTATAAATTTAATTCACCTTTCTAAACAAACATTCTTGCACTTAAGACATGCCAACCACATTTAAGAATTACTGTTTCCATATCTATAATTTTGGTGACAAAGCCTGGCCAAATATAGCATTAAGATTAAGGCCTTGTCTACACTATAGGGGAAAGTCTATCTAAGCTACGCAATTTGAGTTACGTGAATAGCATAACTCAAGTAGACGTAGCTTAGACCTACTTATCGCAGGGTCCACGCTGCGCTGTGTCAACGGGAAATGCTCTCCTGTCAACTCCTTTTATTCTTCTCGTTCCCATGGAGTACAGGAGTCGACAGGAGAGCGATCTGCGATCTATTTAGCGGGTCTTCACTAGACCCACTAAATCAACCGCTGATGCATCAATCACCCGGTAAGCGTAGACAAGCCCTAAGACTACACAAGAGAAGAAGCCTTGAGGACAAACTAAGTCTGAAACTCTGCTTAGATTACTTCCCTTTTGCATAGGAACATGCAGCTTATTTAGTAAAATTAGAAGGCTTATTGAGAAACATTGCCTCAATGGGAAGCAGAACAGAATCTAAAGTTTTGCTTTAGTCAGATATGATTTGATTATTCTGAAAAATGAAGATAACTTTGATCACAGAACATTTCTAATGCTTGCAGAATCTTAATTTCACTGAACACATGAGGGTAAGCTGCCATCCATAGGCACCACTGGGAATTTGAAAGGGACAAGTTTTGAGATATTCACTGTTGGGTCTAATGCTGTGAAGGTTCTGCATTCAACCTATTTTTTTTATTTTAACTGCTTGCACATTCCTGGCTCAAACTCACCTTCTGATATTTGTGACTCCACTGGTTCTGATATCAGAATACACGATAGAAGAGGGAGATTCTCTCCTTCCTCCATTACATCAGGACACTCCCTAATGTATTTCTTGTCTGGTTTCTTTCCCAGAAGCTTACGCAGAGGACTTTTAAATGTGGATCTGAAAGTAAAAGCAGGTTGCATGTTTCTTTTACATGTTTGTAATGGAAGCTTGTTTTATACAGACACAGACAGGCTTTAAGAGAAAGGGTGTGTTTAACTGTACAATTAACGGCCATGATAGAGAGGAGTAAATCTCCAGAGCATAAGTTCCAAGCACTAGCAAGGTAAAGCATGAGACAGGAGGAAGGGAAGAGAAGGAGGGAGTGTCTACCTGGATTATATTTACTACACATATTAATTCACAGCTTTCAAGAACACAGAGAGAGGGCATAACACATTATCTGAAATGGTGATTCAGTCAATAAATTAATTATAGATGTATATAATAGATTTTGGGGGAAATAATCTATTGCTAGAACCAAAGTTCCAGGGACAATGAATGCACAAAAAATGCAATTCACATCTATCATTGGTATTAACACATTTTTGCTGATTGGCTGAAAAAAATATTTCTTGTTTTTCCTTACCTTGTCCCACAGCACTATAATCATACACAGAGACATGTGCAATACCTGGGCATAACAGGGCATGCTATGGAAAGGGCATGTTCTTTGGTTCGTTTGGTTGAAGTCAATCCCATAGACACACACACAACACGTACTTGGCATCCATTGGCTGGCTAGGTGGCTGCACTGAGACAGCTGAATCCAAGGGCGATAACTGTTCATTGGACTTCTTTTGCACAGTCTGTTTCTTATTGCTCTTCTCCTGCGTCATTGTTTCCAGAGATGGCTACAGAATATTAAAGAAATAGAACTATCTTTAAAATCCAGTCCATGAAGGAAGTGCTAGTTCATGTATTTAAGTTTTATCTTTTAAGAAATCTACCAAGTTCTGTTTTTGTACAATAATCGAAAGAATCCACTTCACTCAATTTGTAGATCCCTCATGTGGCGAGATGATGCCCTATTATATATAAAGCCTCATCTGGGACTCCATTTGTGAAAGCATATAAAATTCAATTCACAAATTACCGTGTAATAGCTAGCACATGAAACCTTTCAGATTTAAAATTTTTATTAAAGCTAATGTTTAAAATCAGATTTACACAAGTTAAGAGGGAAGGTACTGTACATCTGGGGTTATTACATGGAAATTAAGCCAAAGATTGACTTAAAAGGAACTTGCATTTACAGTACAAACTGCAGTTCAAAAATACACAAGGTCCTATGCTTCACACTCCTAATAAGGCAAGTAAGGAAAATAGAAATACACTTCTGAAGAGTGTGAATACCTGAATCCTGGTGACAGACTGAGCAAGGTTAGCGATATCATCCAGCGAAGAAGTAGTCCCCTTTTTTCTATAAGATTACAAGAGTATTACTCTGCATTGAAAAACCAGATTTTATACTTTAAGAATCAAAGTTCATATTGTCAGATAGTTCAGGACAAAATCTTACTTCCCATAAAATAGTTATAACCTACTGAGAATTATTCTGCAGATTTAAGCATTTTTTAAAAATCTCACATGTTGATTTTTAACCTGCGTAGGAGAATCTTAATTGACACGTATCATTGTAATCCACCATTCTTCCCATCTATTTGCATTTAAAAGTCAAAGATTCTTTACTTTACATTTTGTCTCCCATGAACATGGAGCCAATGCTGGGGATCTGCAGAGATTGGCCATTTCGGAGCAACCTTTTATCCAGTGATGTAGGAAAGGAAGTTCTTTGAGAGCTGCAGACAAACAGCAGATACTAACGTACTAGCTAAGGCCCCAGTCCTCAAACTGGATCTGCACAGTAGCACTGGATCCTTTGGAAAACCCCATTAGCTTCAAGGAAGCTCAGCAAGAGTGCGAGGTTTTATCCACATGGATCTAACTGCAGGATCAGGGCCTTAGAACCCAGGAATTTTAAAGCTCAGATAGAATTTCTTTACCCCACACTGGGGGGGCAGGTGAACAGGCTGCCACAATACCTCCTCCCCCCTCCCAATCCCACCTTCATTTTAAGTATTTTTGATAATCGATTTCTCTAAAGCCAGCTGCTCCTGACCACAGAATTGTCAAAGCAATTGGGAAAGCTGTTCTTACGCTAGTAGGGCCTCAGGGGATTGGCCAGTTCGGTTTCTTTCATCCAAAGACTGGCTCAGTACATCATTCTGACCAGCCTCTGACTGCCTCTTTCCTTTCCATTTCTCCCGCTTGTCCCTCAGTTCTCCCGGGTCATGCAGATACCTCTGAATCTGGAAAGAGGGGGGGCTGTCCGGATCTTTGTCCACCTTCGAGATTCGGTATTTATTTTTATAATTCTCATCTGCAGTTTGAAAGCTTCTGGTGGGAGCAAGATTCTTTTTAATGTGCAGTGAGAGATCTGATGGCCTTTCAGGACAGGTGAAGCTCTGGCTGCCTTTTACTTGATTCTTTTGGTTCTCTTGAATTTTCAGTTTATCGATATCCTTATTATCTAGTATTTCCTGTTTTGATTCATTGGCTTGCTTGGGAAAGGAGACATCACTGTCCAGTATTTCACCTGGGACCTGTGTGTCTGAAAGGGTTTTGTTTTCTTCCACTGGGATTCTCTCTTCCTCTGTACCTTTTGGAAGGACTGTCTCATCTGCTGTGAATTTGTTTGGCTCTTGGACGGTTTCTGGAGTCTCTTCAGCAGAGGTTTCTTCTTCCTGACATACTAAAGACTGCTCCTCTAAAGGGAACAGGACGTGCTTATTCTGTAATTTATTATGTTCCAGACCCCTTTGCCGGCGAGATTCTCGTTTCTCCCGACTGCTTGTGAGCTTCTCATGGCCATCTGTTATGCTCTTCTGAGAAGGAATGGCCTTTTCAATAGCTTGGCTCCGTTTTTCATCTCGATCATTTTGAGCTTCATCTACTCCTGCTGTCATCTGTTCAACACCTTGATCCGGCTGCATTTCAGGTTTTACAGCCAACTGCTCCAAAGCTAGTTCATTACCATCTTCTTGGCTTACACTATCCTCTCCCTCTTGAGCTTGTTGCATTTCCTGTTGCTTTTCCACAATCATTTGTTGAAATCTAGGTTAAAACACATTAAAGACAGGACATGTAAAGGCTTAACCCAGAAGTGGACAAGACGCATGGCTGTGGGTTAAATATGGCTCACAGAGTACAACCAGCAGGTAACCTCAATTTTAAAGTCCCAGCATGGCTGCCTGGAGCCTTGTAGTCTCTGCAAGCTGCAGCTTTATAGTACGATTAGGACATCTGCAACCTGCTCCATACTGATGCAACCCTTGCACTCCGGGCAAGCTGCCATTGTAGCCTGCTTGGGCACTCTGGCTTAACCCGAAAACTTCAGTGCCTGGGCTGTCACATCCCAGTTTAAATCTGGCCACATGCAGCTTTTACTCTTCCTTCTTAAGGGATGATGATCAGATTGTCACCAGTTATCGGTAGAGCCAATGCACCATAATGAAGAATTCATTCCTGCAACCATAGCAAACTAGCTCTGAAGCAGCCTAAGTGGTATCTGAATTTAGGCCTGGCTGAACCGTATCACTCCTTTTCCTTTACCTCTTGCGCTGTAGGTGTCCCCTGACAAGAGCCTGCACAAGGGAGATTCTCTTCCTCTGCTGATGGTAGGATTCTCTCTCCCTGTATCCTCGCCATACTGACTGAATGTAAATGGCAGCATTAGTCCTCTCCAATGCCCTCCTAATACTGTACGAACGCCAACAAGTCTAGAAGCAAGATTTCATTGGTCAGAAGCAGCCACAGAAGTGTTTTTGGTGGAGATTTGCAGCTCACACTAAAATCAAGTTGCACATACCTGCAGAGTAATGGTTGCCTGCCGCATTCTGAGAAAGTGTCTCCTTTCTAAAACCATCCGGAGCCAGCTCTGAAGGAGAACAATCTTCCTGATCACTTCTTTATGCAGAGTGTCCTGTAGCATCTGTCGTTCAGCCTCCTTCATGAACACCTACTCGGTAAAAAAGGTGACATGACCATTAATCAGTACCAGACTGCTCCATCTCTTACAAGGATACATTCCAGGGATACTATCTATACTTGGGTGTGCATATACTTTGCTTTCAACCTAGAAGAGTATTGCATTTCCTTTTCCAAACAGCTATGGCTGCCTCCTGCCACATAACATCTGTTCATTATATCGGATACATTAATAAGTCTTTCCATCCCATTTCCTAGTTTTCTGGGTATTAAACATAAATGGAGGACAGATAGTGACAATTCTGTCCCACACAGGGCTGGGAATATGGTTCACTTGTAAAGCCCAACATCATGAATTCTTCCTCCCAAAAATCTATTTTAAATTCTGTTTTAATAACTAAACCCTCATTCCATCACACACTTCTCTGAAGGCAGCACAAATCTCTTCCTAAATGGAAACACTGATCTTTGTGATAAAAGCCAGTAGTGCCCACAGTCCACAGAGCCAATGTCCTTAAAGTATAAAGGCTGTCTCTGCAGGATACAGCCCTGCACCAAGTCCAGGAAACTGCCGTTAGCTGTCTTAACAAGGGATTGAAGGAGCTACAAGCAATTGAGATATCCCGGAGAAGACAGAGTCAAATTTTTAAAACAGTTCATTTTCCTGTGGATAGGAGAAGAAAGAAATTCAAATATATGATGGGATGCCTAGCAAAACAGGCAGACTCAGCACATTAGTGTTTCTTACAGGGGCTGAAGTGGAGGACACATTTTACAGACCTTGGTCTTCCCTATTTGGTAGTTGTTTTTGTCCAGTTTCAGTTTATTCAGATGAGCTGAGATCTCTTCCTTCGAGGCTTTGGCATTTTGGGGTAGTAACACTTGAAACTGGTCTATGAAATCCTGAGTAGGTAACAAACAGAGACAGTGAGAGACCAGAGTTAGCAGACAATTCAGGAGCCTGGAGTTCTAACTAGCTCTAGCTTCCTAACCGTTGCAGGCCAAATAACTTAACTTAATTTCAAGAAGTACTAATATCACCAATACCAATATTCCAAAATTGCACTAATATTTTTTAACCTGTAAAATGCTGGCTCCTTCCAGTTTCACATCCAAGTTAATGTTTAGTACATGGATATGTGTGTATATCTGCTGTATCCAGAGGATATAAGTATATCACTTTATAATGGGATAGGCCTAGTGACATATACATAGCTGAGACATTAAAATTTTCTACATGCAATAAATAGAACAACACAGATAATCCTCAAGAGCAGTTCAGATTGTGCCTTGTCAGCACATACAGGACCTGTCTAGGTTAATGATACATGCTTTTAGATAGCATTTCATTGAGGTTTCAGAGCTAGATTAAGCAGATATTTCCTAGCACAGAAACTGAAACGGAGTCCAAGTGGTCATCAGCAGCATATATTACAGATACACAGGTGAAGACACCTGTGCATCTCATAAGTGGTGTGTTTTTTATAGAAGCAGATGCTTCCCAAATCATACTGGTCTGATCCCACCACACCCGAAGTACCTGGAATGTATATTTGGCACTGTAACCAGATCTTCGGATTCGCACAGTCTCCAACATGCCAGTGTATCTCAACTGCTGCAACACTAATCCCTCATCAAAGAATAGCTCCCTCTGAAAGAGACACAGGGAAACAGAGACCTAAATACAGGACACAATTTACACTATCTCCTCAAAGACAAGATCTCTTACTGAGAATTTACACTGATTTTCTGTCAGTGACTCCTTTCTCCGACTCACCTACAGCAAGCTACCCCAAAACATTTACATTTCTTCCCTCCAGATCCACACAGCTGGAGACAGTATTCTTATGGCAGGAGTCAAAAAGTGGCACTGATACATAGACTTTAAAGTTCTTTTTAGCATGTGAGCAGTGTAGAATCTTTAAAGAAATGCTACAGTAGAACCTCAGAGTTACAAACACCTCGGGAATGGAGTTTGTTGGTAACTGAAATGTTCGTAACTCTGAACAAAACGTTATGGTTGTTCTTTCAAAAAAGTTTGCAACTAAACATTGACTTAATACTGCTTTGAAACTTTACTATGCAGATGAAAAATGCTGCTTTTATCCATCTTAATTTAAATGAAACAAGCACAGAAAGTTTCCCTACCTTGTCAAATCTTTTTTTTTTTTTTTAAACTTTCCCTTTATTTTTAATAGTTTACATTTAATACAGTACTGTACTATATTTCCTTTTTTTGGGGGTCTGTGCTGCTGCCTGATTGTGTACTTCCAGTTCCAAATGAGGTGTGTGGTTGACTGGTCAGTTTGTAACTCTGGTGTTCATAACTCTGAGGTTCTACTGCATACTGTTAATTTTGTGATGTAGGTTCTTTGAGGAAGCTTGGAGAAGTTTGCTTTCTGCCTTAATTTCTCTAACTAGAATTCTTGGGGCAGAACTGCTTCCTGGAAGTTGGACATTGGTGTTTGGACTAGATTCCTGAATAAGCATATTACCTAATTGCAGTTTATGATCTCCTCTCTTCGAGGACTGGTGTCTACAGTGTAAATGAACAAGCTGCAAGAAGAAAATACCCAGACTCCACATTGGTTTCCCTTTGGATGAGGAGAAATCTGCAACCAGCAAGACCCTGGCACCTGCTACCACTTGACAGAAGAGCAACAGCACTTTACACGGCATAGCAGAAAAAATAACCAGAGTAACCAAATAATACAAAGAATTGCATGCTTGTTACTATTCATCTTTGGATTCTTCTTGGTACTTCTGCTAGAACTAACAGCGGAGCAACTAGCGCCAAATGCCTGAGGTGCAGACATCTACCCACAAAGAACTGTACTGAGACCCACTAATTCATTCCACACATGCCACCAAATAGCTGTCTGATGGTAACTGCATCCTATTGCTACCAACCTGAGTAGAGCTAGAACTGGTTGCTAAGTCCCTTGAACCAGCCAGAACCATAATCCCCAAGGCTGCTGTGATGACAAATTTTATAAGAGGCCTCCTATGGCTATTTTGACAAAAGCCATTTGTTGATGGCATCAATCAATTAATACCTCCCCACAACACACACAAGTCCCTTGCTTTCATTACATTCTCTTCAAAAACCTAAGAAAGGGCTAAGAATTATTTCATGCACTACTATCTTTTTGTCAAGTATCCGAGAAAGCACAATTTGCCTTTAACACATGCTAGTTGCACGCTGCCTTAAAGCAAAGTAAAATCAAACATGTTGACAACGATACATTGATGGGGATGCCCTATCTGTACATCCAGTAATCAGACCAACTTAGCTCTGGGAGGCAGAGTGACCTACCTTCTCAGCATTGGAGCGGATGCAGCGGATGAAAAATGGCTCAGCTTTCCCCAGGGTCTCCAGTAATTTATTGAGGGAGTTCTGAAATGAGACATTCAATACACTCTTTCTTCAAATATCACTATTTTGATTTGCCTTTGGCAATAGCTAAGAATGTTCTTTAGCCATGTTGCTTGAACGGACAAAAACACCCCATGCACACTGTGCTCTCACTCTCCATCAACGCACAAAGGGGTGCACACCCAGATCATACCTGGCACTGCCCATGGGGCTGCCCAGAGATTGGCCTTCATAGGATAAAGCCAGATCTAGGAACTTCACTACATGATGCCTGGTGTGATGCTGTCAACTGTGGTCACTTTGGTTGGCACAATGGTCCTTAGTACACTGTGTGCGTTTGATGATGATGATGATGATGATGATGATATTTTGGCAATAGCGGACCTTCCTCCTATGAGTACAATTCCCCTCTAGTCTTATGGCTAATCAAACAACAATTGGTCTGATAGGGGGCCTTAGGTGCCACCATTTCATCTCTTTTGTGTTAGTTTTTTCCTTTCTCTGCCAGAAACATCGAGGACACCTTCACCTCTAATCCTTGGAGATACTCAAACAATGGCGAGAATTAGGTGTTTGTGTAGCTTATTACTGACCTATCACTGCCTACCCCATAGGTGCTGACTGCCAGAAGGTCCTATTTTTTTGGTGACACAGGGCAGACCACAAGTGTCAGAAGATTGCATAAGAGCTAGGAGAATGAGCTGATCATCTATATAGGGAACTTGCAAACAGGTTTAGGAAATAAACCAGAAGTCAGATCTATTCAGGGACAGGTCCTCAGTGGTGTGCATTCACTGCATACTCCATGGCATAGCAGTGGTTTCTGATTCTCTATGAAGGCTGAAATATCTACATATCTCCAGTTCAGAAACTCGTTTACCTGAAACTGTGCACTTATGCTAGGTGGTTTCTTCTTTTTGTGTAGGTGTAAGAGGGATTTTGTAGTTCGATCATGCAGAGTCATGCTCACTATAAGCTTCAGAGACTTGGAGTCCAGCAAGTTCTAGAACAGAGAGATTTGCTGTTTTCACTCAGTCAACATACATCTATATAAACTGTGATCACACTTGTTATATGGAAAACGTTGAAGCCCTCAGTGAGTCTCATGATTTTTATTTTAAACCTAAACCATCCTCTTCCAAATACCGAAACCACCATTTCTTTTTCAAGGACAGGAAAGGAAAACACACAGCCTCCCCCCGATACTTCTGCCCCTTGTGGACTAGTCAGTGGCTCTGCACATGTGTCATCTCCCATATCGTAATGCAGGTAGGTTCCATCCACAAGTAGTCTCTACTGCCCAGCTGCGTCACAGATCACCTGTGAACTCTAGTCGAGCTCCAGAGCTCTAGAATTCAGTAGGTTTATCTCAGATAATAGTATCTGGACAAGAGTGTTCCTGGCTTCTAGGAACACTGAAATGTGCTTTCTCCACATATTTAGCTATTCCTTAAGCCTTCCAATTACATGCACACCGCTTTACAGAAAGAGGATTCAAGAAATATTTGTGTAACTCTTCAGATAAAAGAACAAACTGTACCTATAAAGCAAACTCATCTTTTGGATGTGAAAGGGAGATGGAGATTTTTCTATATTCTAGAACAGTCTTTCCTGACGCAAGATGCATATTCATTACTTGCAAAACCCAAGACATCTTAAAATGTGCTGAATAAATTTACCTTGGGAATGATCTGCTTTTGTTTGGTACTTCTACTCTTCCTGTTAAAATATTAAAGATTGTTTAAGAAACAATACATAATATGATTTTTGTTAGTTCAGCATGTTAGCCATGCCTTGCAAATTAGACCATGCTAAGATGCAGAGCAGAAGAGAATGAATGCAAGAGCTTCAGGAGGTGTTCATGCATACTTAGGAGTTCCTTATAACTGATTAATGCAGGGAATGCAAGCCACTTTTTGAGGAGACGGTTTTGCCAATTTCCAATACCTGCAGTATCAGCAAAAAGGAAATGTTTTATCTACAAATATAATTCACAGCTGTTAAAGAAACACTGATTGCTGCATATGCTGTATTTGCTTTAAAAAATAAAACAAAAACAAAACACATGCTATTAGTCTATACAACCAACTGTGCAGTCTTTGGAAATCTCCTTATCACACTTATGCACTGCCAAAAGGCTATGCCTGCTGGTCCCAGCATCACTTTGTGAGAGCAGGGAGCTGTTCACAGCTGGACAGCACATGCCCCAACATGCCAGTTAGGAATTCTAAGGCCTGACTAATGAGATCATCTCCAGGACTTCCTAGGCTAAGGCACAAAGATACCAAATGGAATGAGGCAGTGAACTGGAAAATGAATCCCTCGGGAATGGGGCTGCATTTCACTCCTTGCTAATTCCTGCAGTGTTAACCCTTTGGTGTAAGGTGTGCCCCAGATCAGTGTCAGGCAATTAATATCCCATTATTATACAACCTATTATAGATTCATTTTCATACATATATACACCTGACAGTTAAAGACACTGGATCTAGGAACGTATGTATTGTTAGCCTATGTCCTGCACTTTGGGAAACTATTCGTTTATATTTGCTTATGTTCATAGGTGCTGGAATTAGGGGGGTTGCTGCACCCACTGGCTTAAAGTGGTTTCCATCATAGACGGGGTTTACAGTTTGGTTCAATGGCGCTCAGCACGCCCGCTATAAAAATTGTACTTATGTTGTGAAACTTGATTTTCTGTAGTGTTCCAATAACTGATTTGTTCTATACAATTTGTGTTTAGGGGCCAGTTGGTATCAAAAGCAGAATTTAGCATTAGCTAGTGCAAAGGAAGCTGCAGCCACTACAGAGGAAATAGTTTGCTCACAATTTCTGTATTGTTTAAATTAATCTTAAGAGAAGCTTGCTCTACTGTCACAAAAATAACCATTTTGTTCTGGACTGTAATAACTGCTTCATTATTGTTGCACTTGCAAAGTAATATCAGGAGCACCAAAACTCACAGGAAATGGATGTGAGGTTGCTGAAGTCGGCTGAGTGACCGAAGCAGCCTACAGGGATCTTCACCCTGCCAGGGAAGTCCTTTTATGCTCTTGATGATTTGGTCATGCAAGTCTCTAAACGATCCACAGCCAGATAAAGACAGCCATGAGGGAGAAAACAAGGGGATAAAAAGGAAGTCCCATCACCCAGTATGTTCTAAACAACAGCAGGTCCATCCTAGGCTACTTTTTCCCTAAACATGAACATTTCTGGAAGAGAAACTGCTGGCTTGACAAATCAATTAGTGCCCCCATGTTTCAAATATCAGGGTCAAGTGTCTAGTTATTTTCTAGGACTACTGTCCATTTGATGCACACTCTTGGGTCATCAATTCTGAATGCACTGAGGATCACAGCTTTTCACCAATAGAAGTCAACACAGTCAGCAAGTCCTTAATGAGATGTCCAAGGAAAACTGTGCAAACAAATAGCTAGGAGCAAAGGAGCAAAATGACCCAAAAATGGAAATTGCTCCCTTGTAGAGAAATAAAATTTTAAATAGCCTAACATGTGCAAAGAAGCAATTTTGTGAGCTATTTGAATGGTCTTTAGAGACAATATTTGAGACTTTTTTGCACTTAATCTAGCAATAAATATAAATATTTCTTTGAATAGCTTCATATGATTGAATGTTACAGTGGGTCTGCTTAGCACAATGTCATGAAAAAGTAGACCAGAAAGCTAGATGTTGCAGGAGAACTTGAAACTGCACCAAAGTGAAGTTTTACTTCTCCCATTTCCAGTTCAAGTTATTTTTTTAAACTCATGTTTAGCTTTTAAAAGTCAGCCTGGGATGGTCTCTAATTAGTGGTTGAATCAATCAGTTTAACCATGCACCATGCTGGGGAGTGTCACATCTTGGCAAAAAAAACTTACCTTCTTTACTTTCCAGAGAGGCACAAACCAAAAATATAACAGAAGTGTAAGAAGTCACTTCTGACCATAAAATGCCATCGCCATTCTACGCTGCTCAGTCAGGCAGCACCAACCATTTTAAAAAAAGGTATTTATTCATTGTCTCTAGTTCCTTTGACAGTTCTTTTTAAGAAAGCTGTTAATTTTTTTTTCATTAAAATACTAAAGGAAATGAGTGATACTATGGCTGATAGTTTTATTGGCCTACTACGAGTTCAGTGTGGACTTCAGTTGCACTTGGCTGAAAGTGTCCAATTTGCTATGAACCAGTTATTTTATGATGTGTAACACTCTCTGAGGCTTGTTTTCTGCCCTGACCATGCTCAGAAGGTGCATCTGCTCAGGAATGTGCCTCCCTGGTCTCCAACTACAAAGTCTTCTCACTTCTACTTACTTCTTGCTTTCATAAAAAGCAATGATGTCTTCAAAAGCATTTATATCGAAATCCTCAGAGCAATCAAATGAGAAATCAAGCACTGAGCAGCTGCAAAAGGAACATGTATAGAACCTAAATATTGTATGGAAAGGTAAATATGCAGAGACAGAGAGATGATCAGAACCAGCTCTGTAAGGAATCTCCTTGCTCCCAACCACTTCACTATATTTTCAGTGATCAATGCCATACTCCTAGAAACAAAGGCTACAAAAGTATGGGCACTCTTATGGATTTTTCAGTTTTCAGGGTCCAATAGCAAGGGAAGGCATGTACAACATAGAAAGCAACATACAGTAATTACAGATGGATAGTTTAGAAACTTAGTGGTAAGGCTAGGTTCAGAGTTTACGTCAGTGATATTCGGTAGCACTGTTTCTTATTTAACAACCAGGTGGAGCATCTCCTTAAAAAGACTTTATATGTATAAACTATTCTTTCTTACACGCAGACAGATCTTTGTTATTTTCCTTCCTGTCTTCAGAACATTTCAAGTAAAGCAGCATATATGAGTTTATCTGCTCCTTATTTCCAGCTGAAATCTGGTATCCCAGCCAGAGGCTGGGAAATTGGATTATATCTGGATTATTACTCCAAATTGCGTATGAGTAGGAAGAGTGGATATGCTCCAGAAAGCAAAATCTTAAAATTCTATAGCAGTAACAGAATGAGGGAAAGTTGGCACAGAAGTGATATCTAGATGAGAGAGCATATAGACAGCTCCAGTTTTCTTCATAGCGCACTTTTACATCATATTGGTATCCTATGCTGTCAAATCCCTGAGTCAAGGACTGTCTTATTTAGATATTTCTACAGCACCTTGTATAAGAGGACCCTGATGCTTAATTGAGGCCTCTAGGCCAGGGGTGGGCAAACTTTTTGGCCCGAGGGCACATCGGGGTTGTGAAACTGTATGGAGGGCCGGGTAGGGAAGGCTGTCCCTCCCTCTTTCCACCCCCTGACTGCCCCCCTTAGAACCCCTGACCTACCCAAACCCCCTGCTCCTTGTCCCCTGACCGCTCCCTCCCGGGACCCCCCGCCCCCAGGATCCTGCCCCCATCCAACCACCCCTGCTCCCTGTCCCCTGACTGCCCCGACCCCTATCCACACCCCCGCCCCGACAGGTCCCCCAGGACTCCCATGCCTATCCAACCCCCCCGTTCCCCGTCCCCTGATCGCCTCCCCATCCAACCACCCCCTGCTCCCTGAGACACCCTGTCCCTTATCCAACCCCTCTCCTTCCCCGCCCCCTTACCATGATGCTCAGAGCGGTGAGCTGAGGCTGCGGGGGAAGGGGGAACAGCAAGGGAGGGGCCGGGTGCTAGCCTCCCTGGCCGGGAGCTCAAGTGCCGGGCAGGATGGTCCCGAGGGCCGGATGTGGCCCGTGGACCGTAGTTTGCCCACCTCTGCTCTAGGCACTACTGTAACACAAAAAATTAGACTGCATTCTCAGAGGTGCAGGGACTACATCTTCCTCAGTGTCTGGAAAGTGGCTAGCAAATGGAGGGTGCTACTGTGTAGGTTCCCTGCCCAGCACTTTGGATCTTATTTACTGGATACTTCACCACAAGGCAATATTCCTTCTGTTCCTTTCTCCATGCTGCTCTCTATGCATGGAGCTACAGTAGAACCTCAGAGTTATGAACACATGGGAAATGAAGGTTGTTTGTAACTCTGAAATGTTCGTAACTCTTAACACAACATTATGGTTGTTCTTTCAAAAGTTTACAACTGAACATTGACTTAATACAGATTTGAAACTTTACTATGCAGAAGAAAAATGCTGATTTTAACCGTCTTAATTTAAATGAAACAAGCAAAGAAACATTTCTTTATCTTGTGAAAAAAAATTTTTTAAACTCTCCCTTTATTATTTACGTTTTTAATGTTATCGTTTATGTTTAACAGTACTGTACTGGCTTTTTTTCTCTCCTTTCCTTTTTTCTTTTTTTCCTACCTCTTGCTGCTGTGTACTTCCGGTACCAAATGAAGTGTGTGGTTGACCGGTCGGTTCGTAACTCTGGTGCTCATAACTCTGAGGTTCTACCATAATTCCCAATGATAGCACAGCAACCTCCCCACCCTCCTCTTCCAAATCCCTCCTAAAACCCACTTCTTCCACATTCATTCAATGTTATTCAGGCATTTTTGGCCTCCCAACATTTTAGAAGAGGGGTAATTAAAGAGAGATATTCCAAGTGAACAGCTTCTTCTGAAAGAAGAAGAACAGGAGTACTTGTGGCACATTAGAGACTAACAAATTTATGATACAGACTAACACGGCTGCTACTCTGAAAGCTTCTTCTGAGTCTCTCGTCATAATTTATACAGCCTAAGAATACTAAGTAGAGAGCAATTATGCCTCATATAGTGAATCTCCTATTTTTTGTACTACTTCCAATTGTTATTTGTATTAATAGGAAGAACTTAACACAATTGCCAAGATATTGAAAAAAGAAATTAGTTGTCAACCAAGCATGTGGATAGCAGTGTCACTAGTACTATGTACAACATGGCCCGGCAGCGTGGGGCCCTTCCCCACAGGGTATATCAACTCTTCCCTACTATCCTTAGGATACTGCCCATTGTTCTGTTTAAATGGCTTTGATTTAGAGGCCAAGCATGTGTCTCTCACCGATAAACTTTTTCTACTGGTGTATTTGCTCTCTGGAGTTCTCCCAGGGGAACCCGGGGTCCGTGACGCACCACACCTGTTGTGGAAAGTAAAGGACAGTGCTCGTTAAGTTTGACAAATTTATTCACACAATGGAACATACAGCATTTCAATCACAACTGCAGAAATATACCTGAGGGTCTAAAGTTTTACTCCAACTACAGCTGGCAAACTCATCTCTTCAAAAAGCTCTTAAGACTGAATATTAATTATTAAAGGTGAAACAATCTAGTTTATAAAATTGGGATCTCAGTGGGGATGACAAAATGCCATTAAATAAGGAGTGACAGGCAGATAATACCTGCTATGCATTAGAACTACCTCCATCACAACTAGCTTTACAAAATATTTTATCATATTTCACACACTGTTTCTAAAGTAGGCACTGGTGTCAACCGACTTTCATGCTGGGTGTAGCCATAACACAGGATTTAAAAGCAGGAATTCCTGACTTCTGAACTCAGGTATAACAACATCTATGCCCTTCTTGGCCTTGGACAAGTTATTTAAACTGTAGGACACAGTTTCCCCTTCAGCATTAAGCTTTAATATTTTCTATCCTACAATGTCTGTAGGATAGAAAATCCCTTAGATCTGTTGATATAAAGATAACAGCAACTGTTTGTATTTAAAAATATTTCCAGAGTGGTTTCTCTGTGCTCAGTACCTGCAGTTTTCTGGGCTCTTTGACGTCCTGCTTCTGCAAAGACAGCCATCGCTCGAATTGCTGCCCGCAGAATAGCCCAGCGGAACACAGCCACTGGGTCCATTCCTATCAGCTCCCGAACGTAGGCACTGTCACTACTTCGCAGCAAAGCAACAATATCTGGTCTCATATAATCCATGTTCTTCTCTCGGAAATCCTGCAGAACAGAATCACCAAGCCCGAAACACTAAATCAGAAAGGATTCCCATGGAACTGTGTTTTGACTAAGGGGATGTGTCAGCCTGAGTAATTTTTAACATGGTCTTGGTCTTCACTCCAAGACTTTCACAAAAAAACTAATCCAACTCTAGTGACACACCAAGTTTAACCCAGACCCAACAAGTTTTCTGTTTATACTGAAATGTAGGGTAGGAAAGGGAAAAGGAAAGGAAAAGGGCCTTTGGTGACTATTCAAAATCTGCTACATACCTTTATCTGATATTTAACTTTCCCTGCAAAGTGCCGGATGATAAAAGCAGGTTCCTTCACTGGTGTCCCAACAAAGAATTTGTTCTCCTCATGTTGCTGCTTGAACTTTGCAAGTAGGGTTTGGTTGGTGGCATGTGGAAAGCTAAGGACATAAAGTAGGAAACAGAGTGGGAAATGTCAGCTTCTTGCTCTCCAAGTATGAATGAAGGTAAGCCTGCTCATACAGAGAGCTGTGAACTGGTACAGTCCAAGATGTCACTAGCAGTGACAAACTGGATAAATATGCCCTACACAGGGGTAAGCAGCTTACAGTCCCGCTTTGGCGCTTAGAGAGCTGAGTTAAAGAGTTAATTTGAGCAGAAAACAGTCCACCGCAAAGCAGAATACTGTATTTAGAAACATCTATTGTACATATAGACATTTCATACCCACCTTCCACTATCAAACTTTGTAAGGACTGGTACTAAGTAGTTACATCTTACAGCACTTTCATAATTACATTCCACAGCCATGTATTTCATACTATCTCCATAATTATACAGTGAAAACTCCAAGTTTTGTTTACAGCAGCACTCAAGGACACCAACATACTGGCGTAATTTCTCAGAGAGGAATCCGATTTAGCTGTACGCTGTACATATGAAGATCCCTCCCTCCCCTTAATCTGTTATCTACCATAACCATTAACTTCCTCTATTTCTGACATTTTCCCTTATGACACACACAGCAAGTCCTGAGGAAGAAACTTGATACTTACTTGCTTTCTTCATCTAGCAGATAGAAGAGGCCAGTGGGCTTCTTGCTGATTAAGTGAATGCAGGTCACGTTATCTGTATAGTCAATATTGTGCCAAGCGATCCCTTCACTTTGATACTCCTCCTGTGCAACTCAAGAAAATTTCCATATCACCACAGCAGCCAACCCTGTCAAGCCCTGCTAACTAAACACTGCATCCCACATCAGGTAGATACTGCCAGGTTTCAAGTTTGTTAGTTTATACAGTGGCAGTGAGAACCAGAAAAAAAATATTTCACTTATAGATACTAAATCATAGATTCTCTAATTAATATTTTATTTCATCTCTGTATGGTAAATTCCATAAGCCAGGCAGACCAGGCCTACAAAACACTGGGGAGTGAGACACAGAATCCATTTCTCTAAGGGCGACTGGCAGATATGTCTTGCCTGCAGTAAGCATTGCCTTGGTTCAGAAGATTTGGAGTTTTGTTTAATAAAGCTGTGCAAAGTACACTGCCACATACTTCTGTGCCAAACAACCTAGCAGTGCCAGCTCCACAATCAGCTTTTCTTCATGCTGTGAAAGCCAGAGGCAAACTGATTTGGAGATAATACACTTACAATTCTGAGTAATGTATTTACACACCGGTGAAAAACAGAACCACGTGTTTAAAAAGAGAGAAGCAGCAGAATGTGAAGCGGAGGTGCTTTCTTCATGATGGATGTTAGAAAATGCATCCTTGTCAATTGAGTGGAACTAAATCTGTCCAATTTATCTACTCTGTGTGATTTATAGGCACAACACGCTACAAAAAATGGTATTTAAGTTCTATGAACAAGTCCCTACTCAAAAAGATATATAAAGAATCCCTGAGGGAACCCACGCAGACAGAGATACAGGAAATGAATTACTTAAGGATTAAGGCTGTTCGGGAAAACAGAATTAGAAAAACAAAAAAACAGCATATAAACTATTTACTCTGGTTAGTCTGGATAACAACCCTGTCCTAAATTACTATGCTGCTGGCTCTCTACTGTGTTTACTTATGAAATGTGTGTGTTTGAGCAACTTTTTCCTTTACTTTTTTGTTTAAAGCTATTTACACACTGTTCATAAGATACATAATACAGAGCAATTTATCCCTCACGCAGATTGACCATAGGACAAACTATTTTGTCATGACCCAGAAAAGTTTTTGTTTTTTTCTAAAGCCAGCAGCAAGAAAACAAAGAAACAACAAGCCTAAGGACACAAGACCAGATTCTAATCTTGAATGCTGCACCACACATCAAAACACATTGTAAAATCAAATACCATGCACACACAAAGTGCTCTAGCTGATTTTACAGGACACACAGCATATAATTGATATGTATCCATGCAGTTAAGTACATTCTCTAACAACCATCAAGAGGGGGAAGCAATGAGAAAAACTGAATATTTTAAATACTGAATGTGTTAATGAAGACATTTAAAATTAGGAAAGTAATAGGTTTTTCCCAGATTGCAGAACAGAAGATGCAGCGTACCTTATTATTGGATACTATTTCTGTTTCTATGAGATGTGACAATTGAAAGATTAATAATTTTTGGTTACAGACCCAGGACCAGTTAAAGCCAGAGGACAGAAAGATAAATCTCTATTATCCCATTGAGCAAACAAATGAGACTTCTCTCAAGCACTTTACTGCAGTTAAATACAAGTTAATAAAGAAACTGGACCCACAGGAAAACAGCCAGCTAACCCCCCTTTATACTGTTAGCTTCTGAAGTCGCACGGATTGTGGAAACACCTGTACAGAGACTTCTTGCCAGCCAAGTTGTTACAGAAAGGTTAAAGACATATACAAGTTTACATTCTCTGTGGTAACCATAAAACACTCTCTTGCTTACATATAGTCTGATTTACTATTATTGTATATGGGTTTTGTTCTACATTTGTTCAGAGCCTAGCACGGGGGGAGGAGAAGAAGAGGGTGTGTGTATCCTGGTCCATGACTAGGGCTCCTAGCCACTCTGGTAATAATAATGGCTTTTAATGCCGTCTCATCTACGCGCAACATAAACTAATTATGGACATGCTGAGAAGCATCACTCTGAATCTCCTCATTCTTATTCGTTTAGAATATTGGCCAGATGTTTTCAGATTTACCAGGTACCTCCTATTTAATAACAATATGCCAGTGCATACATGTAAATCCAGTACCATCAAATAAATGCACATTGAGACACTCTGGTGCCATATGCCCCAGAATGGTAATTTCACTCTATATGCACACACCCAAAAATATGACCCATCTATTTTAACTGCATTAAGACTAATTCACTGCAGGATATCCAGGTACAAGCAACTAAACAGAAGTATTTATGAACGGATGAAATAATTTGAAACGAACCTCAACTGCTTTCCCAAACCTTTCCAAATTAACTTCCTTTTTGGCTACAGGAAGTTGATGAAGTTTCAGTCCCAAAATTTGTAACTTAGTTCCATTGTTATTTTGTGCTCGCCTCATCTGTTTTGTATCCTGGTGATGTAGCCCATCTTCTGTTTAGACTGAGCTCTTTGAGGCAGGAGCCGTCTTTGTTGTGCATGTACAGTGCCTGGTACAATGGGACCCTGGTACCCGAATGGGGCCTCTACCATAATACACACACACTCCACAAAATAAACTAGGACCTGAAACAGGATTTTTAACTAAATACTTTCACAACTATAATGTTACAGCATAAGCTTTTGAAGAGGGGATACTTTTAATTTTGTGCAATGGTTAGGCACTTTATAAAGCGAGACAAATCAATACATGAATAAAAGTTTTTACTACCCTCCTTAAACTTTTGCTGGGAGATCATGCCTTCAATATGTGCTTTCTTACCTGTTCTAATTTGAAAATGTGTTGATTGAAGTAATACTGAAGCTGCTCATTTGCATAATTTATGCAGAACTGTTCAAAACTGTTGGTTTCAAAATCTTCAAATCCAAATATATCGAGCACACCAATGGACAAGCACTAAGAAAACAATGCAGAAATCCTGTTAGGTAGGCCATCATGAAAGTGAGTTAATCATACAATTACAATTGTGGTTGTTGACCATGCACTAAGCATGAGTAATATTGTCTATTCTAATACGACTGGCATGTTTAAAATTTTAACAAACACTTTTCAAGATGATAGAAGATCATTGTCTTTTTGACACCTATCTTGAAATCCCAGCTCTAGTGAAGTCATTGAGAATATTACCACTAACTTCAATTGGGCCAGGATTTCACTCCATATATTTGAGCGTACTGTCTTCTTGGGTGATCTTTGTTAGCGTTATGTGCACAATTACAATAGCTGAGTTTAGAAGGGTATTATTTCTGGTGAAGAACTTACTGTAACAGATTCTTCCATATCTTTCTTATTAAGAAGCGCATGATTAATTCGCAGAACAATCCAGTCAAACAGGGCACTGTACAGTGACTTTGCCATTGAATCACGAGCTGTGATAGCCTGCAAATAAAAAACAGCTCATTAAGTTGGCCTGAAATATGAGGACTTTCCTACAGTGGTGCAGTATCAGTCAGAAAAAATAAGATTGCTCCACTGTTGAACTTTTCACTGACATAGTATAAGGGCTTTCAGTGCCCTAGCTTTGGTTTTGTTTGTTTTTATTTTAACATTCATTTGTATTGACTCACTAAATGTATAATACACAACTTTTTCCACAAGCTGACAATGGGAGTTTGGCCATGCCTATTTAAAATATGTATTTAAGTTAATAAAGTAAAAATCCCACAGCAATCCAACAACATGATAGTCACAGCTCAGATGTAATCAGGGACTATTTTCTGGTTAGTGATTTTAAAGAGTAAGAAAAGCCCAAGACAACTGTTCTAGCATTTTTACCAACAGACTCCCAATGCAGGTCAGCTATAGGGTAAATGGCCAAGTTCCTTCTTCTAATGCCTTTAGACACTCACCTCGCTGAGACTATATGGCAGGATAAGTTTGTCATTAGCAGTCACCGTTTTTCTTTTTGTCAGCACTTCGACTAAAATTTCTCGTTTAACCTTCACACAAAAAGCAAGAAAAACAAGAGTTACTGACAACCTTAAACGTTAGCTACCTGACCAACAGCAATATGGTGACAGCGGTAGTTACTAATTCCTCAGATACCGAAGTCAAACCCTTAGGACAACTACAGCTGTGGTTGAATAAGTTTTACAAGTCCTTGAGCTTCTTAAAATCCTTTTTTCAGTTTACATGCAGTTAGGATTGATTTCTTTAGTGGGAAGGCCCCAATACTGACAATCTAAGCTCCACGTCTCTGCTCCTGATACAGAGCTGAAGAACTAACAGAGTAACCAGATTTTACCATTCCCATCTTTTGGGTTGTATTTCACCCCCTTTATCTCTCCCTGTCCCCAAGAAAGTCACTCACAGCGTGCACATTCCTATTCCGTATAGCAAGCTGGCTCCGTTCCCCAAGAAGATACCCCTACAATACTCCTATGCCAGTTCTGGGGCATGCTGAACTTGAGCAACAAAATGCTCCCAAGAAGTTATTGAGGCAGAACATGACAGCAGCTTAATGTTTATGGCACTCATTAAAGGGAATACTCTACCTTCAGAAGCTGAGAGAGGGTGTCCAGTACTTCTGGGGGCCCCACTTCCAACCCTTCATCCCGACCTGTGGCTCTCTTCTTGTAGGTAACATTGCCCAAGTAAAGAATAGCTGAGAGTACTGAAAAGATCCTGAAGAATAAAAACAATAGTGACTTTTTTTAAATTGCTGTTCTAATTAAAGTTAACAGGTTAATACAGCTAGAGTGCATAACAGAAACACAGCCACATCTATTTGAAGAGATGTAGATAACACAACTGGCCTACAGCAGCCCATAAAAGTAGCCCTCTACTTTCCCTGCTTTCTAATGGGCTTAGCAAAGTAAATATAGTTTTGATGTCTTACAAATTAGAACACACCACACCATTCTGTTCATAATGCATTTTTACAGCACAGACAGCAATACAGACTACTTCACATCAATTTCACTGCCAGCTGTCTGCAAAAAGAGGCTAAACAATTCTACTTACTGTTTTTTAGTTGCTGGAAGAAAGCCAACCATCTCCATGGCTTGTTTTAATCTTTCAAAATCATGGCGCAGATCTTCCCCGTCTTCTATTTTCAAGTTATGCTACAGAAAAGCCCCACAACAATTCAGTTCACATAAACACATTGAACAACAGAGATACTAGCACAACTCTTATGCAACCACTCTAATGAAGGAAGATGAACCATCCAAAGTGCAGGCCTGAAGCAACTTTTGTTTTGCTCTGGCAAAGTCCAGAATTTTGTTTATTTCAATTTTCTTACAGCAACTGCAAGACTAAGCTCTTACTTCAAACGCATACTCTGTCCCGTTTCCTCAACCAGTCTCCAGCTGAAAGATGCTATAAGCACAATCAACAGTCTTCAAACAGAAAGTGCAGTCTAATTACTGATATTGAGGTTGAGAACATCTCTAAAATAGTTCTACAAAGGGAATTTAGTGTCATGTCAATATGGTGCTCATAGGTTCATCTTTAGGACCTGCCATGATCTCTAATATGGGGTCCAGAAAGCTGAAGCATAGACAAGTTTGGGGAGGGTTAAGTCTCATCCACAGAGAGAAGAGTAATGAGTGGTTCATACCACGGTTTGTGCTGTTGATGCTCATGTTGCTGCATAGCTAAGAAGCAATGTTTTGTCAAAAAGCCACCTTTGCCATGTGAACTAGTTTCTAGATAGAGAATCATCACAGGACACAAGAGGAAACAAAGATTCTCTGCTCTGGTGTCCTTTATCACTACAACATCTCAAAGAGGGACACAGCACCTTCATCACTGAAGTTACACACAGAGTACCAACGTTTACCTGATTGAGGTAGAAATAATCTTCAGGCTGCTTGAGGTGAAATTCTTTACGTTCTTCCTCACTGACTCCAAGTAACAAATAATAAAACACATGGTAGTTCCTATAGATTGAAACATATTTCTACTTAATGAAGATATGACATTGGTTTCTCTTTAAGCCTTACATGCTTCCAAATTGATAAAACGGCACCTTTGCCATAATTACTACATTACATATCATTAGTGACACATACAGTGTTTAGAAAAAAATCCCAAGGAAGAAAATTACTCTTATCCTCTCATTTGTTCTTTATTATTAAAGTAATAAATAAAGAATTGTACTTCTATGGTAGAGAATTTACTTAGAAAAAGTAAAAGTGCATAATTTGTTTTCCCAGCACATACATCCAGATAAGCAGCACTGGTTCGAGAAGAAGAAACCTTTATATGAAATCTCAAAATGGCTTAAATATTTCCTCCTTCTGGGTCCACTGTCACAAATTCATTTGTATGTAGCAGTGTCCAAGTGCACAAAGGGAAGGTGCTTAAAGGTGACTTGCAAAGGGAAAAGAACTGGGCTGGCGTCATTTTTGCTTTTATGATGACTGGAAAACTAGTGTCAAGGAACAGCATTTTAACTTCAATTGCTAGTTAACATGTTGGATAAAGAAGGTCTTTGTACTCCCACTCCCATTAACGTCATAGAGCTCACAAGTGATCCGAGACAGACCCCAGCCTCCAAACAGTTCTTCCACCAAAACTGGGCTTGATACTTCAGATATTTAAGGTAAAAAAAAAAAAAAAAAACCAACCAAACAAGCAGAAAAGTTCTCTGAAAAACCTTCAGGCCTTCTACATAAATCATAAGCAGTGGGAAGGGGTGTGTGGGGGGGGGGGGGGAGCCCAATTTGTGAAAAACTTTGTGCGGCTCACCTTTAAAATGTTTAATGTCTATTAGCTCTAACAAATACTGGCACCATGACATGACTGAGCTAACTTTATTTTCGTAACTCTAAATAATCCTTGTTATCTGATCAGGACTGGCAGCCATCATGCTAGGAGTATATTTCTAGAGAGCACTGATCAGTACATATTTAGCCAGTATTAATTTGGGTTCAGTCCAGCCTTTTGACAGATACACAAACTGCTGATGACCTGCCCACACATACCAGCAATTCACCCCAAACTCTTCTCATTGTGATCTAGTCTCTTGTCAGGAGAATTAGACAATTGTGGAATTTCATTTATATGAAAAGACTGTGCTTAGAGAGGTGGACATCACTGATTATGGAAGAGACATTCAAACAGACAGTACAAAATACGAATCTCCTCTTACCTTTCATCCTTTTCCTGAGAGACCAGGCGAGATTTTTCGAGCAGATATTTTTCAACAACAGCCCTGCAATCCCCCAAAAGAAATAAAACATGAATGGGGCAACACAGTCAAACCGAGCATCTGGATATTAAACACTAAACAGCAACTAGCTACAAGTGAGTTTATGAAGATTTCATACACCCTAGAGCTCAGGGTAGAATGGCCTCCTTGTCACCTCTGATAGCCTGAGACAAAAAGCTCAGTCGTATTGTGCTGGCTTTGAGAGGATACAATGAGAATGCTTGAAATGGGCAGCTACCCTGAGGAACATTTATCTTTTTGGTGCTTTATCTTGGTAGATCTAAATGGAAAACGATTAAACTAAGATTAGCTGTTGCTGTAAAATCATAAATACTGTACACAACTTGATTTTGCCAATAGAGCTGCTTATCACTTTAGGAACTCAAGCAAAGGCCACAACATTCAGAGAGAATATAATAGAAACATTGTTGCCAGACTTCCTGAATTTGCTGGCCCATACTGGACCACCCCACCAGCCACAGCGGGAGGTCAGAAAGCAGGGAATTCTATGTTGGAAACTGTATGGCGAGTAAGCGACAGAACAATCTACTCTTCCACAGGGGATACAAACGGACAAAGAATGAAGCCAGAACTGAAGTAGCCTTTTCTCATGCTGGAGACAGAAAACAAATGAATTCACATGGTACCAATCTCCTGAGTTGGGGTGACTTCATCTGTAAAGATGCCAAATTAATCCAGAATAATACTTAAAGCACTGAAACAGAGTGGAGGCTTGTTGTTCATCTCTGACGTGTGAAGAAACAGCAATGATATAAATAAGACTTTTCAATGGAACATTGCAGCGAAACCAGTTAACTGTTACAATTTCAATACCTGGCATAACACAGACAGGTTTGCGGCATAAACCAAAACTCCTTTTTAATGTTCTAAACTATCTCATTCCACCTCATGAAAGCAAACATTTAATGTGTTTACAGAAACATGGTGTGATGCTGCTATGTATTCTGCATACAAAGTTTATTCACCAAGACAGAAACAGATTTCAACGTCTGACATTAGATGGATAATTAAGTGCAGAGACTACACACAGAAGGCAATTATTGGACAAAACCTATTACTTGTAATGAAGGGTCCAGTATAACATCTAACTGTTGCTGTAATAAATAATCTTTCATCACTTTACATACCTGATATAAAGTTATTCCACTTTTGGATAGCAGCACTCCTAAAGAATAACCTGCAATGTTTAGTATCTATTGCAGAGTTCAAGTTATATTTAGACACCATCGTATTGATTTTTTTAATGCATTTTGTAACTACGATGCCCTAGCTAAAATGAATCTACATTTGGGAACATTTTTTGCCAACCCACATCTAATCCTCCACTCCTCTTCAGCTACATTAAGCCCAAGTAATAGCTAATGCATCGGTACAGAGTTTTAACTACCTTGTTTAGTGTCATCATTTTCTCCTGCACCTGTCTTTCAACTGGTGTGTGACTTTTCTAAAAAAACTTCCTCACTTCTATTTCACTTCTCCCCAAACTCTTTTCAAATAGTAGATCTGAAACTATTTTAAATTACAACATGGAGAGGACAATGAATTACATGGAACAGCCACCATTTAGCAGGAAATTAAATATACAGTGACAATCTTAAGAACATAAGAATGGCCACAGTGGGTCAGACCAATGGTCCATCTAGCCCAGTATCCTATCTTCTGATAGTGGCCAATGCCAGGTGCTTCACAGGGAATGAACAGGACAGGTAATCATCAAGTGATCCATCCCCTGTTGCCCATTCCCAGCTTCTGGCAAACGGAGGCTAGGGACACTTCAGAGCATGGTTTTGCATTCCTGCTATCCTGACTAATAGCCATTGATGGACCTATCCTTCATGAAATTATCTAGTTCTTTTTTGAACCCTGTTTATAGTATGGGCCTTCACAACATCCCCTAATTTGGTGACCCCTAGTTCTTGGGTTATGAGGAGTAAATAACACTTCCTTATTTACTTTCTCCACACCAGTCATAATTTTATAGACCTCTATCATACCCCCTCCACTTGTCTCTTTTCCAAGCTGAAGAGTTCCACTCTTATTAATCTCTCCTCATATGGAAGCTGTTCCATACCCCTAATCATTTTTGTTGCCCTTTTCTGTACCTTTTCCATTTCCAATATATCTTCTTTGAGATGGGGCGACCAAATCTGCACACAGTATTCAAGATGTGGACATACCATGGATTTATATAGAGGCAATATGATATTTTTTGTATTATCTATCCCTTTCCTAATGATTCCCAACATTCGGATAGCTTTTTTGACTGCCGCTGCACATTGAGTGGATTTTTTCAGAGAACTATCCACAATGACTCAAAGATCTCTTTCTTGAGTGGTAACAGCTAATTTAGACCCCATCATTTTATATGTATAGTTGGGATTATGTTTTCCAATGTGCATTACTTTGCATTTATCAACACTGAATTTCATCTACCATTTTGTTGCCCTGTCACCCAGTTTTGTGAGATCCTTTTGTAACTCTTTGCAGTCTGCCTGGGGCTTAACTAGCTTGAGTAGCTTTGTATCATTTTTTCCAGATCATTTATAAATAATACGTTGAACAGCACTGGTCCCAGTACAGACCCCGGTGGACACATTGTTTCCCTCTCTCCATTCTGAAAACTGATAATTTAATCCTGCCCTTTGATTCCTATCTTTTAAGGAGTTACTGATTCATGAGAGGACCTTCCCTCTTATCCCATGACAGCTTACTTTGCTTAAGAACCTTTGGTGAGCGACCCTTGTCAAATGCTTTCTGAAAATCTAAGTACACTACATCCACTGTATCACATGCTTGTTGATCCCCTCAAAGAATTCTAGTAGATTGGTGAGGCACGATTTCCCTTTACAAAAAACATGTTGACTCTTCCCCAACAAATCATGTTCATCTAGGTGTCTGACAATTCTGTTCTTTACCATAGTTTCAACCAGTTTGCCTGGTACTGAATTTAAGCTTATCAGCCTCTAATTGCCAGGATCATCTCTGGAGCCTTTTTTAAAAATTGACATCACATTAGCTATCCACCAATCATCTGGTACAGAAGCTGATTTAAGTGATAGGTTAGATGCCACAGTTAGTAGGTCTGCAATTTCACATTTGAGTTCCTTCAGAATTTTTGGATGAATACCATCTGGTCCTGGTGACTTACTGATGTTAAATTTATCAAATTTTTTCGAAAACCTCCTCTAATAATACCTCAATCTGGGACAGTTCCTCAGATTTGTCACCTAAAAAAAATGGCTCAGGAGTGGGAATCTCCCTCACATCCTCAGCCACGAAGACTAATGCAAAGAATTAATTTAGTTTCTCCGCAATGGTCTCATCTTCCTTATGTGCTCCTTTAGCATCTCAATCGTCCAGTGGCCCCACTGGTTGTTTAGCAGGCTTTCTGTTTTTGATGTACTTAAAAAAAAAAAAATTTGCTGTTACTTTTTCAGTCTTTGGCTAGCTGTTCTTCAATTTCTTTTTTGGCATTCCTAATTATATTTGTACACTTCACTTGCCAGAGTTTATGCTCCTATTTTCCTCAATAGGATTTAACTTCCATTTTTTTTAAAGGATGCCTTTTTGCCTCTGCTTCTTTTACTTTGTTGTTTAGACAATATCTTAACTTGTATTAACTACATTGTTAATTGTATTACTAATTTAAACTGTGTTATTAAAAACATGGCTGTGTAGGGATATATTCAAATAGATTAATTATCTTGGCCAATGTGGCCTATCATACAGAGCACTGGACTGGACTCAGGACATCTGGGCCTATTTCCAGCTCTACCAGTAGCATGCTGGGTAAGCTTGGGCAAGCCTCTTCCCCTGTGTGCACCTCAGCAAACTGGGGATGAGACGAATACTGACCTCTGACCTACTGAGGAAAAGCACTAGGTATTGTTTTTACGTGGGCTATGAAAAATCCAAACGAAATGAAGTTATGTATCTCTGAAATCACCATCCACAGAAACAGATCATTCACATATGAGGAATGCTCAAATGAAAAGATATTTCATACTCCATCAAGTCTGCACAAGAACATATAGTTTAGCTCCAGAAAGAACTTCATGCCATACTTACCCTCGGACAATACCATTCTCCAAATAGTTAACTTGAATGAATTTTCCAAAACGACTGGAGTTGTTGTTATGGGCTGTTTTTGCATTTCCGAAAGCCTGTAACAAAGCACAGGGTGAATCTATATTTTCATCAGTGAAACAGAGTAAGCTGGTACATAGCTTCCACTGTTCATTGTTCATCCAACTACTGGTTGGCACTAAACACCCAAAATCCTAATGAACGAGCAAGTTGCATGTGCTATAAAAGAGTGAACAGTTGCTAAGACTCCTTTCTTATTTGTCATATATCAGTACATTTTGCTCAGACAATATTTCAGGATTTGAGGAAGGGGGCTCTTAAATTTATTAGAAATTACTTTAATATGCAACACGAACAGCCAAGATTAAAGAAAGCTTAACAAAGGAAACCTCAGTTAAACAGCCTGAATTCATTAGAAAGCAAGTATGAGCTTAGAGAAGGATCTTGTGTAGGGGAAAAAAGCTGCAACTACCAAGGAAGTACCTCTCCGTAGTCAAAACCACAAAGTGAGCAAGCTTCCTGTTCCCAAAAATGAATCCCACCCTCTGTGTTACAAAGTAATATAAAAGTTGCTTTGTCTTTAAAGAGAAAATATGAAAATAAAGTCTGTTTTGCAAAGTTAGCCTATTTGAATTCTGAGGATTAATCAAACTAATCTTGTATGAAAAATGGAAGTTCACAGATATGGCTTTGCTTAGCAGAAATTCATCTTGGAATTGCTCTCAGAATGAACTGGTCCTTTCAACATTTTTTCAACTAATGAATGAATTTTAGGTTCATTAGTATTTCTCATGAAGAGACTTGCATGAGCAGCTTTCAGGAGTAGAATTCAGTCTGACAGTCTAAAATCTCTGACCAGAGAAACAATAATTAAGCTGCTAGAATTTGTTTCCTCTTTTTTCACTTTAATGAATAACTTTCCCCAGGCTCAGAGAAGGATGGAAGAGGAACAACAAATACTGCAGCCAGGACACTACAGACAGTAGATCACTACCTCCAATGCCTCTAACACAGGGGTTCTCAAACTTCACTGCACCACAACCCCCTTCTGAGACCAAAAATTATTACACGACCCAGGAGGGGGGACTGAAGCCTGAGCCTGCCCAAGCCCCGCTGCCCTGGGGGGGCAAGGCGGAGCCCAAGGGCTTCAACCCCAGACAAAAGGCCTGTAACCTGAACCCTGCCACCCAGGGCTGAACTCTCGGGCTTCAGCTTCAGCCCTGGGGCTCAGGCTTCAGCCATGGCGACCCCATTAAAACTGGGTCGCAACCCACTTTGGGGTCCTGACCCACAATTTGAGAACTACTGCTCTAACACAATGACATGTCTGTTCAGCTTGGCATGCCCCATCCGAAAGGGTTCCAATTTAAATGTCATTAACCCACCTACTCAAACTCTGCCTGTATTGCTGTTACAGATTATAGATCAGTTTTGGCCTAAAATTATTTGAATGTGTCCACCGGGGTCTGTACTGGGACCAGTGCTGTTCAACGTATTATTCATAAATGATCTGGAAAAAATGATACAAAGCTACTCAAGCTAGTCAAAGGGTTAATTTAGGAGTAGCTGAGGGCAGGAAGCTAGGGATGGGGGGTGGGGGGTGGGACAGTCAGTTGGAGATGAGCTTTCAGGAGTGGGGGTTCTTAGGATGAGCAATGTGTATGTGGAATGAGCAGGTAGAAAGGATGTGTATGCATGATGAGTGAGGAACGAATGGTGTCTGGAATAGACATGGTGCACATGGAATGGGTGGATCTGAGAGTGGAATGAGTGGCTATATCTATGAAGAGTGAGTGGATGGGTGGGTGCAGAAT
Source organism: Trachemys scripta elegans (assembly GCF_013100865.1). NCBI lineage: Eukaryota > Metazoa > Chordata > Testudines > Emydidae > Trachemys > Trachemys scripta. The sequence goes on along the minus strand of NC_048319.1, from coordinate 700,710 downwards.
TAGAGGATGCACAACTGAAAGGAAGTAGGTGCAGAAAGCATTTTGTCTGTGGAATGCATGTGTAATGAGTTGGGATAAAGTGAAAGAGGGTGTGTAATAAATGTGTGGAGTGGGTAATTAGGATAAATGGGCAATATGTATTTACAGATATATGTACATTTATGCAAATTAATGTAAATGACCACAAAATTATTTTTAAAAGCATCTGCTAGGTTTTTGTTTCCAAGTGTTGCAGGTATTGGCTCCCTTTTGTTGTAACTCTCACCCGATGTTAAGACTTTAAGATGCATTCCATGCCAGGCAGTCTCCCTGTGGAATCTATACCCTAGAAGTGCCCATAGATTTCATGATTATGCATCCCAGAGAGATCATAACCTGAATAGTCTGTGTATTAATGGAATGCACCAAATCTGAAGATATCAAGAGCTCCAGCACAGGAAGAAAACATTATTGAAACCTGTGTTATCCTATACTTAAAGTTGTAAATTGGGAATTCTGAACAGGAACACTTGCTGCTGCTTAACAGACAGCACTGAAAACAGTTTAATGTCCCGCCATATCCCTAACATTTAATTGTGACTTTTTAAAATGTTTATCATTTGGTATTAAATCTTAATAAAGATCCTTTACACATTTTTTAAAAATAGCCAGAAGTCAAGACAAAAATCAAACCAAATTAAGGTTTTATAGCTGAGATATATTTAAGGGGATCTTGTCATTTGATTAAAATGCACACAGAAATGACCTAGTGCAGTCAGAGTGTGGAAAGGCAGTAATTTAGAAAATATTACACCCCCAAGTGTGAACTTTATCTGCAGAAAGTTCTGCCACAAACATTTCCTGTGAAAACTTCAAGCAGCCCCAGTTATGAATTCCTAGATGAAATTTGTGTTTCCTAATATAACAAATCCATGGAATGATTTCACCGAAAGGCCATGTATGACACAATCCTGAAAATGACAGCCATAAGTAAACCACTGGTACAGTTATGGCGTAAGCATCAATGGTGCATTGCATCAACGCTAATCACGCTGTTTCGTTTGCAGTTCTCATTGGAATCCATACTTGTACTAGAGTACACTACACTGTTGCAGTTGCACTGTCAAGGACACATTTTCAGGATTGCAATCAATTAATGTTTACATCCTTGTAAATTGCATATTACACATCAGCTACTGAGATACTGAGCATTAGCTATGGATTTATGATTACAGCTTTGCTTGTGTTATATCACCAGCATTCCTTAATATATTCTTGTTAACCACCACCTAACAAGTAATTCTCAATGTTATCTCTTTGATTTTACTCCACTCACAGGCACGGACCTCTGAGGGAACACGCAGATAACCCATTTTGGATATGTCTGGTATATTTAGAAAACTTGGCTGATTAATCTATTTTATAGTTAATGGAACTGATGCCAATCCATAAATGGGAATTCTTGTGACATCAGAACAATGAACAATCCATGACACAAGAAGTTAAATCTGCCCCTCTCCACCAGGCATTGGTTTAGCTATGGCTTTCAAGATAACGTCACCAATTACTTCTCATTTAGAGTAAAAAAAAAAAATCAGCAGTATTATACCTCACCAAACTGCAAACTAGGAAAGACCCCCGTAAAGGATTCGTAGACCTACTCTGCAGAGAATCAACTACACCTCTACCCCGATACAACGCGACCCCATATAACACAAATTCGGATATAACGCGGTAAAGCAGTGCTCGGGGGGGGAGGGGGGGCGCGGCTGGGCTGCGCACTCCGGGCAGATCAAAGCAAATTCGATATAATGCAGTAAGATTTTTTGGCTCCAGAGGACAGTGTTATATCGGGGTAGAGGTGTACATGCAAAAAAATTAGTCTTAAGGCTGTCAGTTTGCCACCTACTAAAAAATCCACACAGTGTACTAGGTTTGCCCAAGTACAATCTATCTACAAGCAAGCAGGCATCCTGGAGTTAGTTAATAAGAAATTCCATAATCCTTGTTTGCTGAAAGACTTTTTACTGATTACTCATGCAAGCAATGCATATGATTTAAAACTATCCAATGGCTCAGATGACCTCACCTCTGGTATTTAGTCTAAGCACACAGCAAATTCTCAAAAGAGGATATAAAATATGTTTTATATAGTTTTTTTAAACGTGTTTACTGGTTTTGTCTCTGTCAATTACACACATTACTCCCTTTTACACATTCTAAATAGCCAAAAATTTCAAAATACTGAGTAATGTTTGACCTTACACCCAAAATCAGAAGCAAATACCACTTCAGCATGCTTTTTACCCCTTACTTCATAGTGCTCTATATCATGGAGGACAGGACTGAGCATTATTTACTGTATAATTTGGTGAGGTTACTAAAATCAAAAGTTACATTTTCCTCTTAAAACCAGCAAAGCTGAACAATGTTTTAACAGGATTTACAGGTGCAAGCTACACCATATTAAGTCAGGTCTAAATTAATTTAAGAGGGTCCACTCACAAAGTTTCACCAATTTATCAAAGTCTGTTGTTCTTTTTTAAAATCACACCTTTAGTTAAAACAGAACAATTGTGTGTGGGGACCAGGCCTAAATAAGTTTTAATTCACAGGTTTAGTTATTTCTGAGCAAGTCTGTGTGTGGACATACTTCTTTTGAAATAAAAGTATCTATACAGACTCGTGTTGAAATAAGAGGTGTGAATTAATGCCAATTTAATTATTTCAGTGCAAGTTTGTGTGCAGACCCCAGGTAACTGAAAATAAGGGTCTATAAATGAAAAAAAAAATCCCTGCTCACAAAACCCTCCCAAAGTGAAAGTAACAAGAAAGGAAACCTAGACAGTCATAAAATAGACACTGTGGTTGGCTATTAAATCACATTTTAATGAGGACTTGTAGAACCACAAAAGAACACACAGAGTCCACAGATTGCCTTATAAATAGGATATCATTGCCCACAACTACAAAAGTGAGAAATATCATGACAACTGAAGACTGCATTGGGAGAGGATTGGGTATAGGTATAGGCATAGAGCACTGGTACTTGAACCCAACATTTAAAATATGGTAACTCCTAGAGGCCTCAACTTGGACAGGGCCCCATTGTGTGAGGTACTGCACATACAGATAAAACAAAGACAGTGCAAGCCTAGAGCTCAAAATGTAGAATTATGAGGAGACAACTAGTGGATAAACAGAGATTTTGGGGTGGAGTGAGGAACATGAAGAAACACCTCCACAGTCAGAGAATTGCCACAGTTCTACAATTTCACTCCGAGCCACTGTGTATGTAAGGACCAAAGCCAGAATTAGGTCCACAATGTCCATTTCTAATGATAGAACTGTCCAGTTTTATGCGATCATGCATATCATCATCAAGAGTGAACTAGTTTCAGAGTAGCAGCCGTGTTAGTCTGTATCCGCAAAAAGAAGAACAGGAGTACTTGTGGCACCTTAGAGACTAACAAATTTATTAGAGCATAAGCTTTCGTGGACTACAGCCCACTTCTTCGGATGCATCCGAAGAAGAACATATATTGAGGAGATATATATACACACATA
>NC_048319.1:669002-696797 GCF_013100865.1 Trachemys scripta elegans | reverse complement strand
TAATAAATTTGTTAGTCTCTAAGGTGCCACAAGAGTGAACTAGTTTCATTACTCTGGGAGCTAAAGCAACCCAATAAATCAGGCTCACCATAGTTGGATCCAGTGCGTGATGGACATCTGCACCCAACTAGCAAACAGGAGCGGCAAACAGGAGTTTTACGAAGAAGTTCTCCAGGTGAAGGAGAAGTGACTAGGTGACCTTTGGGATGAGTTTGCTGTCCGCTGTGTGCCTGCTTGACTGAAATGTATAATGTGGTCTGTTGGGAAGTGGTAGGGTCCTGTATGCTGAGCCTACTATAGTTTCCTAAGGAACTCTATCCTTTTATCCTAATCCCTTTAGAATCCCTTAACAAGAGAGTGGGTCTAACTCAGGGAGAATGAGCATTTAAAATGCCAGCTAGTAAGCAACTAGAAGAGCTAGAAAACTGGAGAAGCAAGTGGGTGAATTAAGAGAGGGAGCAAGAGAGCTAGATATACCTAAAAATATTCTCTAAACTTAGGCCAATAACCCCCTCACACACAGGGCAAAAAACAACACACACACACACCAAGACAAAACACACACAAAAGACCCTGCAAGAGTAAAAGCAATGCAGCCAGAAGTCCAGCAGCAGGGTAGGGGTGTGTATCATTTTATTGCAATGAATGCAGCACGTCTGATTACCTACCTTGTGGGCTGGTGACGTGTGTGTGCATTTGGTACAAGCAACTTATGGCCCTCAGAGACCGAGTACGGGCTCCTGAGACTGGGGTGGGTGAACTGCAGGAGCTAAGGGATGCAGAGAGGTATATACATGAGACTTTCTGGGACAACAGAGCAGCCGCCACACTGGTGAGGAGGATGAAAGTCTCAGGGAAGGATAACATTAAGGTGGAACCATCCTATAGTTGGGGCCCTCCTTCCACATGATGTCATGGTATCTTCTTGCACGGAGGATACCTCTCCGGGAAAGGGGACTCCAGTTATTAGGAAGAGACAGGTAAAAGTACTGTGAGAATTGATTATTAGAAATATCTGTATTTCATTTTGTGATGACCAGGAGAACTGCATGGAGAATGGCCTGCTGGGTGCAAAGGTTGTGGACCTTTTGAGATATCTAGACAGATGTATGTACAGTGCTGGGGAGGAGCTGGTGGTCGTGGTACTTGTAGATACCAATGGCATAGGTAATGAAGGAGATAGCTCCTGGAGGCCAAATTTACACTGCCAGGGAACAGATTAAAGTCCAGGACCTCGATGGCTGCATTCTCTGAAATGCTGCCAGTTCCACACACAAGGCCAGTTGGAAAGGCAGAACTGCAGGGTCTCACTGAGTACATGAGACAATAACATTTGGAGGAGGGATTTAGGTTTATTAGGAACTGCAGAATGTTTTAGGACAGGAGGAGCCTATACAGGAAGGATGAGCTCCACCTACACCAAACTAGGAGCACACAGTTTGGACAGACACATACCTTAGGGGAGGATTTATTAATGCGAATATTCTATATCCTAGTAAAAAGGAGGGAATCGAAGTTGACAAAGAGTTAGAAACTGAAGAGAAGGAGTCAAATAAAAAAAGAGTCCCATCCAATTGCATTACACAAAGGCAGACAACTAAATATCGACAAATTTTATAAGTTCTTGTATACAAAAGCAAGAAGTCTAAATATTAAGATGGGTGAACTTGAGTGCCTGGCATTAAATGAGGATATTGATCTAACAGGCATCACAGAAACTTTGTGTAACAACGAGAATCAATGGGACACAGTAATCCTAGGGTACAAAATATATAGGAATGACAGAGTAGAATGCACTAGTAGGGTAATGGCACTATATGTGAAAAAAGCATAGAGTCAAATATATTTTAAAAAATCTTAAATGAATCCATCTGTATCATAAAACCACTACAGAAAGAAATTCCACGCTTCAATAGTATGAGTATAGCAATAAGAATATACTACTGACAACCTGACCAGGATGGTCATGACCTTCTCATAAACAAACTAGGGAAATACAACCTAGGTGGAGCTACTATAAGGTGGGTTCACTGGTTAGAAAACCCTTTCCAGAGAGTAGTTAAAAGTGGTTCAATGTCAAGCTGGAAGAGCATATTGAGTGGGGTACCGCAGGGATCGGTCCTGGGTCCAGTTCTGTTCAATATTTTCATCAATGATTTAGATAATGGCATAAAGAGTACACTTACAGAGTTTGTGAACGATAAAAAGCTGGGAGGGGTTGCAAGTGCTTTGGAGGATAGGATTAAAATTCAAAATGATCTGGACAAACTGAAGAAATCATCTGAAGTAAATAGGATGAAATTCAATAGGGAAAAATTCAAAGTATTCTACTTAGGAAGGAATAATTTGTTGTGCACATACAAAATGAGAAATGACTGCCTAGGAAGGAGTACTGGGGTAGGGCGATCTAGGGATCATAGTGGATCACAAGCTAAATATGAGTCAACAGTGTAATACTGTTGCAAAAAAAGCAAATATCATTCTCGGATGTATTATCAAGAATGTTGTAAGCAAGACATAAGAAGTAATTCTTCCGCTTTACTCCGCGCTGCTAAGGGCTCAACTGGAGTATTGTATCCAGTTCTGGGCGCCACATTTCAGGAAAGATGTGGACAAATTGGAGAAAGTCCAGAGGAGAACAATAAAAATTATTAAAGGTCTAGAAAACATGACCTATGAGGAAAGATTGAAAAAATTGGGTTTGTTTAGTCTGGAGAAGAAAAGACTGAGGGGTGGGGTGAGGGGGGACACACACATGATAACAGTCTTCAAGTACATAAAAGGTTGTTACAAGGAGGAGGGAGAAAAAAATTACTTGTTAACCTCTGAGGACAGTACAAGAAGCAATGGGCTTAAATTGCAGCAAGGGAGGTTTAGGTTGGACATTAGGAAAAAACTTCCTGTCAGGGGAGTTAAGCATTGGAACATAGTACAAAGTACACAGCATGTGGTCCAAGAGGGGAGTAGAACTGAACTGCTCGTAATGGCGACCAAAATGTAATTAAATTTAACATCGTTGGGGGGGGGGGGGGGCGGGCCCTGAGGAGAATTCCAAAGAAACCCACCATGGCTCCATTTAACTTCAAAAAGGGGAACTAACCCCCCTCCCCCCTGAAAACACACACACACACACACACACACACACACACACACACACACACACAACAGGAGGCTAGTTAAGTGGAACTTAGAAGGAACAGTCACAGGAGTGAAATGCCTGCAAGTTGCATGAAAACTTTTAAAAAACACCATAATTAGAGGCTTAAACCATTTTATACCCCCAATTAAAAAAAAAGTAAGATGACCAAAGATATGCCACCATGGCTAAACAGCAGAGTGAAAGAGGCAGTTAGAGAGAAAAAGACATCTTTTAAAAATGGGAAGTTGAATCCTACTGAGGAAAATAGAAAGGAACAAATTCTGGCAAGTTGAGTATAAAAGTATAATTAGTCAGACCAAAAAAGAATATGAAAAGCAACTAGCAAAAGACACAAACTAACAGCACCTTTTTTTTTTTTTTTTTTTAAGTACATCAGAAGGAGGAAGCCTGCCAAACAATCAGTGGGGCCAATGGACAAGCAAGGTATTAAACATAAAGAAGTACTACTTCACACAACGCAGTCAACCTGTGGAACTCGTTGCCAGGGGATGTTGAAAGCCAAAACTATAACTGGGTTCAAATTAAGAATTAGATGAGTTCTTATGTTCAAGGAGGATAGGTGCACCATTGGCTATTAGCCAAAATGGTCAGGGATGCAACCCCGTGCTCTGGGTGTCCCTGAGCTTCTGTCTGCCAGAAGCTGGGTCTGAACAACAAGGGATGGATCTCTTGGTAAGTTGCCCTGTTCTGTTCATTCCCTCTGAAGCAGCTGACACTAGCCATTGTCAGTCGGACCCAGCATGGCCATTCTTATGTTCTTAACTGGAGAGAACAGCACAGTCTTGGTCTGTAAAGGCTAATGACATGACCAGTGCATGGCATCTGAATGTCTGGGGAAGTCTGGACAAGCCATATGATGAGTGCACTTAAGGGCAAAGAAGTATTTTATCAGTAAGATAAAAAACAACATGTCAAGCCACATTTGACATCATGTAACTAGAAGCTACTAAGTTTTAAGTGAATAAAAAAAGGGAACTGCCATGCCTTTTGTGACTATGGTCGTTTTAAAAAGCGTATGTCCTCAGAATAGCATCTACTTTAAATAGAACATAGTCTACACCCACTAAATATATTATGCAGGCTTTTGCGGCAAATGTGAATGAAACCAGAGCTGAAGTACCACTTAGTCTTGGCCCACCTCATACCAACATCACAGACTCAGCAGATCTGTAATATAGGAGACTGAGGGCTGGCAGCAAGCTCAAACTATTTTACTCTGTTTTCCATTTCTAGCGGGTTGGAAAATTGAGAACTTTATTTTCCATAACTAAGTTTGGCAGCTTCTCCCTAGTATGAATTGTCTGCGCTCTGGGAAAGCCTCCCTTTTTCTCCCTTTGGGGTTCTGCTGTCATATTAGTTTGTTTTTTGCAATTTTTTTATTTATTACAGAGCATGGCTTACAAGAGAAACACAGGCAGTATTAATAGCTTGGTCCACACTTATTTGGAACCATCCTTTGAAGAGAATTAAGTTTCATGAAGATGCCTCCAGGAATACATTATCCAAATGGCAGAAGAGTACCGAGTGCTGTTTTTATTTCACCTGTCATCTCCATAATATCCTTGAGTAACCTGGAATCCTCCTGTCAAATCAAACTAAGACAAGAATCAAAATTGTTGCACAACTGAAGAGGTACCTCAATCTATTCCACAGTCTGTACTACCATCCTCCACTTCAGAGGCACCATGCTTTATTATTTCAGTGGATTATGAAGGCCACTGTTGTAATGAATCCAAGATATTCACATGTACCAATATTTGGTTTCAGAAGCTGGCTGGATTTTTTAGCTGAGTCTTTCAAAAGTAGACATTTACAATGAATTTCTACCACTCCCAAATTATGCAAGTGGGTTTGCCAAGAATGGCTCTTATTTGGAAACTACTGCCAGTGAAGTTTATCAGCACTTTAGAAGTCCAGTATTTATCTTTTTACCAATCTTACAAAATCTCTAACACGTATTCTGTGTGTCTTTTAAATATTTTCCATACTTCATATTTTTCCTTGACAAAAGTGACCATACAGAATTCATGGAGAATTCCAAAACTATGTAGTGAAGTAAAGCCTTCCCAATCATGTGGAATAAGCCTGGAACATAAGTTTCTAGAAGGACTAGTGCAAAAGTTTGATTAACCAACCCAAACGTTGTCCTTATAAAAAGCTCCCAGGAGATGCAAATTCTTTCAGAGGGAGATCGGGATAGATCACTCCATAATAGCGCTCTTCTGTACACTCCCCCTGAAGCTCCAGTATGGGCCACAGTCAGAGACAAGATACTGGGCAAGATGGACCATGGTCTGACCCAGTATGGCAGCTCTTATGTTCTTATAACTTAGTTCATATGCAAATTTCTAAACCCTATGCCCAACCTTAGTTTAGTTTTCCTAAGCACTGCCCATACCAAAAGGCAATCCTCCACTTCAGTAAGAGATTACACTTTAAAGATTAAATTGTTTAAATTGTGGAGAGGAAAACAGAGCCTGCCTAGCTTTACGCTTCTATCCATCCTCTGACACCCACCCAAAACCTGTCCCTGCCATTCGTTGCAGATTCCCTATCTTTTTCTATAGTATCAATAAGGACACCTGTAACAACCACTCTATAGTTAAAACAGCAACAGTTTCATTTCTTAACTCGCTTTTCATATTTACATAACTTTAAAGAGAAATTAATTTTTTAAGCTGAACCATAATCGTACCATCTTTTACCTCTCTTTCATTCCCTCCTTTGTTCCTGAAGAAAGATGCAAGTGACTCCCAAAGGTATCAACTACCACCACTGGGTGGATCCCAGTAACAGGTCAGACACTGGTGCCTCATCAGTTAGAAGGTGGGTCACATCCAGTCTAAAGGTTGGGAATTCTTAAATTTGCCTTCAAACCAGTGTCTTGCACATTAGCACAAAACAGTTTTAAAATTATCTTCACACATGTACTCACCAATTTGAGAGTGGGGAGGGCAAGGAAAAAGCACTTTGGATGACAAATAGTCCATAATCTGCTAAACACAAATATGCTGAAATCAGTGTGTTACTGCAGTCCAAAAAAGTAATAGTTTATTTTAACTACAGTGTTTTGTTAGCATTTGTATATTAAGGGTAGTGCAGTGGCAAATCCCTTAATTAGGAGGAAAATATTTCAATCCTGTTTTTTCTCCCTGAGGAATTCTGTTAATTAGTTCACTTTTACAGTTTTGTCTTCCACAGAAAATGAATAGTCTTCACAATCTATTTTTCTAGATCAGGAGCTGGAAGGAAAACTCCAAGAAAGCTACCTAGGCAAAGCTACCTGCAAGTTGCATAGTCAGGTGAGTTCTGTCCCAGAAAAGAGGGGCAAATACCACCAACAGAAGTTATGACGAGGGGGAAAGTGAGTTAAGCAGAAAAAGCTTTCAATTAGTCCCCAAACTATTTCCTAATGTATTTAGCAGCTTGCTGGCTAAATTTCTTAGCACTAAACGCTACAGGGGAATAGCTTTTCCTCTCTAGCAGCTATTACTATAAAGACCATAAAGGCAGGTCTTCACTACCTGCCGGATCGGCGGATAGAGATCGATCTATTGGGGATCAATTTATCGCGTCTCGTCTAGATGCGGATAAATCGATCCCCGAACGCATTTCCCGTCGACTCCAGAACTCCAGCTTGCGAGAGGTGGAAGCGGAGTCGACGGGGGAGCGGCAGCGGTTGACTTGCCGCCATCCTCACGGACAGGTAAATCGATTTAGGATATGCTGACTTCAGCTATGCTATTTGCGTAGCTGAAGTTGCGTATCTTAGGTCGACCTCCCCCCCAGTGTAGACCAAGGCTTAATATCCTGAATGTTCAATTGGTCCCCTTGCAGTATTTAAACAGCTTTTAAAAATTACATCTTGGAAGCTGGAAATTCAACAAAATACCATTCCCAGGGATGTTACTGTTAGAGGTTTTATTAGAATGTTTCGGCATGGCACCTGACAATTTCCTATACAGAAACAGACGCATGTGGAAGCTACAGTGTATAAACAAGAGATGCTTTTCACGCCTATTATGATATTGCAGGTGATTGCTATACTGTTGTTGTATGTAGCAGCATGCCAGATAAGTGAACCATGTTGTATTTCCTTTGGTCAAGTGTTGTAGAAGTATAAGCAACCACAGTCTATTTTCTGGCCACCTTATTTTTCCAAGATCCATGATCTTTTACACACTAAGGCCATATTAATCCATGACTGATTTGATATACAATATATTTTATAGTTAACTATGACACCTATGAATTATTTTGGCATATCTAATGTCTCAGATGTTGGAGAAGGTAATTACAAGAAGCATTTAGATTAATCCCATGGCAAGGTATAGTTGTAGTTTTATTTTTTCCATAGTCTGTTTATTTTGAGCAAATGATTAGATGATTCAACACTTTCTACTAATTTGAGGAAAGCTGAGCTACCAGCTTTGGCTAACGAGTCTTCACAAAATGAACAAACAACATGCGGTGAGGAAAAAAATGTAGTTTCAGGTTTCCTGACAGGCTATTCTTAAAGTATATTAATTTAAAAAAAAAATTACAAACCCACCTTGCTAATACAATGCCACCATTCACCTTTATACGATACATTAGAAATGCTGATGTGACTCACTTGAACTCTATGAAAAGGTCAGCCCACGAGCAGATGCCTGGCAATTGGGTGTCACTAAAATAAGAGGTCACGGAAAAAAAGGGGAAGTTCTAAGCCAGTACTTAAAGGCTCTTATAATCTTACTGCAATCAAGCAGACTTCATTAACGTTAATAATCTTTCACATTTGCAAACCACTTCAGAAGGACTCAAAATATAAAGCAAAAATGAAATAGAGTATTGTCAAATGACTAAAACACACTTCAAAGTGTTCTTCTGCACCAAAATCCCCAGGAACATTCATTTTCTAAGGAAAATTCCTTGTTCTGCTTGGTTCTATTAAACGAAAAGCCCAAGTGACTCTCACTGAAGCCAAATCACCAACTCTGAAACAGGACATTTTGGTTGCTAAGACTTCAGTTTCTGTAAGACAGAACATTTGCTACAAAGATTTCATTGCATTCTCCTATTAAACTCACAATTGACTTAAGTATTCATCATCACTTAACAGAATAGTAATTTGCACTAAGAGGACATCTACACTAAGAAAACTGGGACCCATAATTCTCCACTTCATAAGCTCCAGCTGTGATAACAATGGAGGCAGTAGCACAGACAGGATTTGAGCAGTTTTTATTACCATGTTGTCTAATCCTACTGTAAAAATGTGAGTTGTCTATACTTCAAACCTTCACTGCTCCCACTGAGACTCAAGCTGAACTCTTGGAGAATTAAAGGTCCTAACCCATATGCAGACATAACCCTACTCATATTTCTTGGTTAGAGTCACAGGTGCCTCCATAACTTCTCTACACGCAGGATTGTGCTGCCTTATTAACTTTCATGCACCTATGAATGCTTTATTTCCTTTTTAGTTTCAAGCTGATCAGTAGCACTCTTCGTACAAACTTGTGCTCATCTCTGCAAGACATTTTGGGATACAGCTGTACTGCATCTTTCACTTTTATTCAGAAGCAAACAAAGGGATTTACAAAAGTACAGCCCCAGATATGAGTTTAGGTTGAATCAATGTGTGATGGACAAAGGCCCTTAAACCATGAGAAAAGTTCTTGCCTGAAATACTCATAAAAAGAAACTATCAAATCCTAAATTTTAGATGGTATATGTTCAAATGTCATCTTTATGTGAAGTTTCAGAGTAGCAGCCGTGTTAGTCTGTATCCGCAAAAAGAAGAACAGGAGTACTTGTGGCACCTTAGAGACTAACAAATTTATTAGAGCATAAGCTTTCGTGGACTACAGCCCACTTCTTCGGATACATCCACAAGGTGCCACAAGTACTCCTGTTCTTCTTTATGTGAAGGTTTATTTAGAAAATTCCCAAGTTTACGTTTCAATCTTTACTCATATTTCTAGCTAGGAGTGGTTCTTTATGATACACCTAACATGGAAGTCTGAACCAATTTCTAAGAATGCTTGAATAAAACAGCATTTATTTTTTATTGCATAACATCATTACAAATCTAGCTGCTGAAGTTTGGGGTATTTGCATTTCTCATTCAGTTGGCAAAATATAACATGTGATTTCAGTCCCCTCTATCTGATTTGATTATGCTGTATCACATCTTGCAAATTAGAGTCCAAAAGAGTTAATGGTATCAGATACAGCAAGATCAGCTGATTAAATAGTGCTTTCCACAGTGACCCCTTCCTGTTTTCTGTTCTAAACTGCAAACTTGAGCTCCAGCAACTAGCAAACCTCAAATTCTACTTCTGCTTTCAAGTAGAAAAAAGCAAGGCAAAATGCTTGCATGCGCTCCCTGTTCTGTAAAGCATCCTGGGTAAAATTTTCAAAAGCACCTAAGTGACTCACATAGAAAAATAAGACAAGACAAAAACCCCTTATCACTGGTGGTTGAACACTTTTCACAAAGTGATCACTCCATATCTGACCTCTCAGCCTTCATCCTCAAAGGAAACCTGCACAACACCTTCAAAAGAGCAAGGGAGCTTAAATTCATAACTTTTCTAGACACTAAAAATCATGAACTCAATAGGGACTAGGCAGGCCACTCGTCTGGTTTTTAAATCAACAGTCCTGCTTTTGTAATGTTTGTTCCCTATCCAAGGATGCCAGAATGGAGAGCACCCCACTCCACCACCACCAGCATAACCTTGCAGACACTATGTGTGTGAGGTCACACCAGTGGGGGCAAGATGACACAATCTTCAAAATGGTGCCCCTACATGGCATGACCCTACATGCGCATCACACTGACAGGGATGGGATCACGCTCACAACATTCCCAGAAATATCAGAATCTCCAGTATTCCGGGTATATATGAGAGACCACCCTAATAAGGGCACTGGATTTAATGCTTATTACAACAATCTGTAACCCACTAACACCCCCTCTTTTGCCCAATGAGTGCAGAGGTGTTAACTATTTACGCTAAACAATCTGTTTCATCTTGTATTTAGCTGTGACATTCTAAGTACCTGTCCCAGACCAGAAGAAGAGCTCTGTGTAAGATCAAAAGTTTCACCAACAGAAGTTAGCCCAATAAAAGATATTACCTCACCCACCTTGTCTCTAACTGACTTGGTCATTTCTGGAAACTTTACCTCATATTCCTTCTGCACCAAAATTAATGTAGAATTTGGAATCCTTCACAAATGATTGTATTAAAACTTTTACACATTGTTTGAATACAATCCCTTGACAGTTTTAGAATTAATTCCCTCAGCATTTCCCCTGCTATTAGTCATGCATTCACTGGTGGATTACTGAAGGGTCATCTGCATCTTGCAAACTTACTATTTTAGAAAAATATATTCTAATTTAGAGTAAAAAATGGAAGAGATTAAATTCAAGAACTGTTTATGTTTGCCCTCTTGTTATCTCGCACTGTTCTAGACTGATTTTACCCCTGTTTGAGAATGGTGGTTGCTGTCTTTCCTTCTGCTGGAAACGATGTAATAATTAAAACAGAATTTGCTCAGAACACTTACGGGTTAATCAAAATTTCTCCCCAACTGAGAACATGCGTCTGCCTGAAGCAAACCTTTACAGCAGAGAAATAAATCCCTGCGAAAGGGAGTTCACAATGGAAATGCTAAAGACATCCTCACCATGCAAAAAAGCACCACAGGACTCAGAGCGGTAACTATTTCAATGGAGAGCTATTTACTTAGGAAAACATTCACTGTATTCCTGATTCAGTGGAACCAAGTGACTGGTTCTGCTTGATCCGAGACTCAAATACTGACAGTGTTCTAATGAGAGACATCCAATGAATCCTTCACCCCAGCACACTGAGCTCTGGCTGTGAAAATATAACCGATCAAAACGGACATCTTTGAAAACGAGAATGTAACTTGCAAAGGCAAAATAGAGAAATAGCCTATTTCAAAAGAGGAGTAAATGGTCTATTTTAGCTATGCAGAAAGTTAGTTGCAAGGAAACTTTAGATATTAAAAACAAAAATAATTTAAAAATCTGTCTTCAAAGTAGCAGATCAACACAGACTTGGATTTTCAATGCCTCTGCAAGAGAAAGGCCTTCAAAATCCTCCCTAAAAATGAAACATACCAGCAATTATTCAGAAAGTTTTTAAGAAGTTATTTGTGCAAAGAAAAATTTCAGCCTAAGTTTACCTCCAGTACTGGTCCAGCTCCCAAAATAGTTCTCTCCACACCACTCGCGTACCCCTTCTGACTCAGTGCGGTGAAACAATGAATTAAAAAGTTCGTACTTTGAGTTTTTCCAGATCCGCTTTCACCTGAAATGACTATGCACTGGTTGACATGTTTTTTAAGCATTGTGTGATAAGCCACATCAGCTATGGCAAAAATATGGGGCTCCAACTTCCCAAGTTGGTGATTTTCGTACATCTTGACATATTTGGGGTTATAAATGGGCAAGAATTTGAAGGGATTGATGGCAATCAGAATGCTTCCTGCATACGTATAAATCTTGTGTTTTAGAAAGCGGCGTTTGAGATTCTCTAGGAGTGTTGTTTCTGTTAAATTGGAGAGATTGCATAAATCATCAAAGTTTTCCTGATGCCATGGAAGAAAACCCCTTTCAACCAATCGTCGAGCATCCTTCTCCTTGGACACCAATTGCATATGGACATATTTGATGGTCCCATCAGTGTCCCTCTCTTGCAAAAGAAAGTAGTACCCATCGTTTTGTGGATGCTCATCCTGAGCACGGCGGGGCCAAAGCAAAACCCTATGAACAGGAGAGTCATTCAAATCAAGTACCCATTCTTCACCTCCCGATTCTTTCACCTCCACAAGCACATAATGCTTTGAGACATCCAAGTTCAAAATATGTATCACATCCTTGATTACATCTGAAGTGGTGCTGTCCTTAGTTGCAGTGACTGTGCAGCAAGTGGTGCTTTCTGTCGAGAGCTGGGGGTAAATATGAAGATTATAGGCCGCCTTCTCCTGGCAAACTGCACTGCCAGCATCTTTTAAACTCATTCTGCCCCAAACCTGACTTCAGCATACCGCCCCAGCTTGTTGTTCAATGCCCATTATCTGCAAAAGGAGAGTGAAGAGAATTAGATGTTAAAAGGTATCCTGTCCAACTGGTTTCCCTGAAATACAAAAGCAACTGAACCAAAAAATAAAAAATTATCTGAAATATAAGATGAAGTTATTACACAGGCAAATTTATGGAAAGGAAGGTGTTTTCCTGAACATCAGTGATGTTATTGCAAACAAACTGCCCATTTTTTACTTAGGATCTCTCATTGGAAAGGTTTGCTTTATGAGTGAGACTCAGATGGAAGAGGTTGGGGTGGAAAGAATTTGAGCATCTGGGTTTCACAAGCTGTTCCTTCCAGCCTGCATTTTCTCAGATAGTTCTCTCCTCACATAAGCACAGTAACGCAGTGGCTATTTCTTTCATAAAACACACAGCAATTACTGAGAAGAGACACAATTTAGAGCTAATTTCATTACTATCAATCAACAACCACACCCTTAATGCCCCAAAGTGTATTTTTGCTTTTCACCTCCTATTTGAGGATGAGATAAACTAAAATTAGTCTAAATTGTAGCACATTTCAGTTATGATTTTGTAACTAGCTCCTCTGGGATTCACAACTCTCATTCCATTCCTAAAGAACCCCCTATTCATTCCTTTACCCGTGTCTTTCTAACTATTGCTTCATCTCTCTTCTCCCATTTGCTTTCAAGCTCCTCATGAATGAAGCTCCTGTACTGTCATTGATTTCTACTACCTTGATTTCCCCTCCTCAACTCCTAGTGGACCCCTGCAATTGAGCTTCGGTTTCATGGGAGTAGAGAGAGTTAAAAGATGCTGGTCTGTACTCCTCTTTGATCTGCAATCCACTCTGAATCACTGTCCTTCGCTCAGTGTGGTGCTTCACCAGGCATTCAACTGCCATCTAGTTACCTTCCATGGGTAGTCACACTACAAGTACAAACCATTGTGACTGTGGTACACTGAGTTCAATGACCTCTATTATTAACTTAGCAGTGGAGAGCAGTTTCCCAAGGGAAATCTTACAGCTTAGGCAGATGGACAATGAAGCTCTATCTTTGCTCTCTTCAATTTAAGGTGCTCTATTACAGTATACTCAGAGGATGCTACTTGAACAAGTGACCCAAATACAAGTCACAAATTAAACCAAAACACAGTACAAAAGTCAATTCAAGTTACAAATTAACATGCAGTCATTTTCAATGGCAGACAATATTAGGCCAAAGGGTTCCACAAATAAGATCCACAGAGAGTTGGAAACATTCTTTTGTTGGCATTTCCACCACAGGCAGGCGGTCGGTCAATGAATCACTCCAGAGAAGCACATGATAGTTCTGCCACTCCTGAACATAGTCTAAAAATGGAGAACTTCATTTCTAAGCAATTCTGCGTAGAAGCAAGAGTTTCTGAAACATTTTCTGTTATGCACGTTTCTTAGATTATCTTCAGTTAATCTTTATCAACTGGGAGGCAGAATGAACTACAAACAGTGGGACAAATAATGACACTTCTCTGATTAATCCACACGATCCCTTGCAGAATGGTGTCTTATTCTGCATAAAAATTAAGTCTATCTTTCACTTCTAAGAGACTCGTTGTGACACTCACACAGGCGGTTGGATCAGAGGACTCAGGAAATCCCATCCATTTCTTAAATCTATAATTATCACTGATTTTTGACTAATAGCAGACACTCAACCACAAAGGTTAAAGGGCTATATAAGAGCAAGTCCACACTTAAAATGTTTCATCAGCGTAGCTGCACCACTGTAGCACTTTAATGAAGATGCTCTAAACTGATGGGAGAAAGCTCTCCTGTCAGCACAGTTAATCCACCCTCTCTGAGGCAGAAGTTATGTCAGAGAGAGAAGCTTTGCCAAGCAGCAGCAAAGTAAAATTTACAAGACTCTGCTCCTTTCACCACTGCTCCTCAGAACCCCAGTCAGCAGTGACACTATCAACAATCAGAATTTCACCTTACTGCTGCTTGGGAAAGCTAAAAGCAGTAGAAGGGACCCTGGAGTTATTCATGGAAAACATACAGAAAACCACTGAAGCTACAGAAGATGAAGAGTGACAAAGACCACTTCACCTTCTCTCCCCAGCCAGGCAGTTCTGGGAAAAAAGTAGAGTAGCTTAGACCCTTCCCAATCACAGAATTCCTGCTCTCTTCCAGCAGCGAGAAGTTTCAGACACTTACTAGCCAGAGACTGATATGAAAGATGGACCCAAGCAGAGTGCAGAGTCCAGAGGCAGCATTCCCATAGAAATCTCAGCAGCCTTCTACTTCCCAGCTGTTGAAGGTGGTTGAAGGCTGCTTTTCTTACCTAGGCATTGACCTTGTTGATAAAGCCCACCTAACCTCATCTTCTACCTAATATAAAGGCTGTCTGGTACATTTTTCACTCATCCATCACATTTTCCAAAACTACAGTTTTGGATAGCTGCTGGGGGAAATGGAACACAGTAGCCTCAGCTCTGTTCATGGAAGACAAGAGGCACATTATAACATGAAATACTGCTTGTTTAGGGGACAGCTGGTGGTCTGAGCTCAGGAGATTTCCAAGACTGAGAAACAGGAAAAAGAAATATTTCTCATTCTGGGGAAGGTTGATCACTGACAAAGCAACATGCAGACGGTAGACATCAACCTGAAAGTATTTATGCTAGACACAGATTTGCAGTACATGCAGTCATCACAGACATCTGCTTTAGGGGACATCAAACAGACAAGGCAGTTCTGTTTTCTCACTGGGATGGTCTAGGGCACAGAGTTTTCAGTGAAAAGAACTTGCTGCAACATGATTACTACATACATTCACAGAGGGAGAAAATAGGAAGAGTCACCATAATGGTTGCTTCACTTCAACCAAATATGAAATCCAGATGCGGTTTGCTTTATTTTAATACTGTTGAATTTTCAGAGGCCCTCTTCCTCCTTGTGGAACAGTCACCTCATGTAAAATATTTAGAGAGTTATTTAATATTGATGTTAAAGGTTATTTTAATGTTAAAGGCTGGGATTTTCAAAGGACTCTAAGGAAATTGGATACCCAGCTTTCAATGAATTCCTTTTGAATTGATTTGCCTTTGAAAAATCCAGATTAAATTATTCAATAATTACTTTGCATGAAGGTGACCAAAACCATTAAAACTAAAATGTTAAAGTTCACTTTGGAGTAGTCTGAAATGCAATGTTGCAATAATCCACTTCAAATACAAACAGGAGGAGAACCTCCGCGCAGTGTCATAAAAATTAGAAACTTTAAAGCATATCAATTGTTAGGCCTAATTACCTTGACAGTATCCTCTAAAAAGAGCTAAAAGTGGTCTCATGAAATCTTCAAAAGCAAAGCAGAAATGAACATGGATGTTCTGTGAAGCAACAGGCATTCAACAAAATAGGATGTAAGTATCTACTGTTCTACCCATCAATCTGCTTACAAATCCCAGCAGAAGTTGCCTCCGCTATTCATCCCAACAGCTCAAGGCCGTGATTTGGCAGGTAGTGAGCTGAGGGCTTCTCTGCCTACAAGTTCAAAAACTATACTGAATCATAACCTAGAGCAGTGATTCTTAAACTTTTGTACTGGTGACCCCTTTCATATAGCAGGCCTCTGAGTGCGACCCCCCTTATAAATTAAAAACACTTTTTTATATATTTAACACCATTATAAATGCTGGAGGCAAAGCAGGGTTTGGGGTGGAGGCTGACAGCTCGTGACCCCCCCCCCCCCATGTAATAACCTCACGACCCTCTGAGGGGTCCTGACCAGTTTGAGAACCCCTGACCTAGAGGCTGATATACACTTCTCTTGGGATAAACATTTAAAATCACTCAAACAGGAGAAATCAAACATTTCAACTAAACTAGGCCTCAAGCCAAGACGAGATATACCCTAGAGCCCTGTTGGACCCAGCAAGGGGTTTGGTGGGCCTTTTTTCATATTTTGCTCAATGACAGCTCCAAGGACTGCCCAAGCAGATAGGCCTTTTCTGCATAGTGGTGGGAGGGGACTGTCTGAGGTTTTAAAATACAGTTTTATTAGCTGGTTCACACACTTATCGCTTCAGTGTAAACAGGGCCCTAAATGATACACAAAACGGAGGTCAGCTGTAGCAGAGACATTTGACACAGAAGAAAATTAGACTCTTAAGATGAATGTCTGTTGCCACAGACTATTACTGGAATTTCAGAAGGAAATAGTATGTCTAAGCAGCCTGCTAGAGCTAATAGAGTACATTACAGAAGTGAAGTCATGATGTACTACTGGAGAACTACTAGATATCTAGGCTGATACAAAAGAAACCAAACCACAGACCTTCAGATAAAATTATCTTCTTCCGTCTCTCTTGATTTCCTTATTGATTTAAAGTAGGACATTTATCATATGACCTAAGCAATGTTATTTTTTATTATTTGTATTACAGTAGCACCCGAGGAGCCCTAGTCATGAATCAGGATCCCATACTACTAGGTGCTGAACAAACAGAACAAAAAGTCCTTGTCCCAAAGAGCTTAAAAATCTAAGTATATGACAAGAGACAACGGATGGATACAGAAAGACAGGGAGTACAAGAAAACAATGAGACAATATTGGTCACCATGACAGGCAGTGGCTTCTGCACACCAGCAGCAGCACTGTCACAGAACAGGAGAGTTTTAAGGAAGGATTTGAAGGAGAATAAAGAGGTAGCTTTATGGATGTTTATAGGGAGCACCTCACAAGTCGGAGAGGCAGCATGCGAGAGAGCATGAAAGATGCTTGTCTGAAAATTTAGCAAGTGGGCAATGCACTCTGACATCATGAGCCAACAACTGGCTTCAGTCATTCTTGTTTACTTCCCTTTTATAGTTGTAATACAAATAGAACCTTGCCACATTAAAAACTAATAATTTAAATAGCACTTAGCCCTTCATCTTCAAAACATTGTACAAAAACTATTAATCCTCACAAAGCTATGAGGCAGGTATTTCCCTCATTTTACAGAGGAGGAAACTTATACAGAGATAATTAAGTGACTTGGCCGTGATCGCAGCAGGTCCCTGGCTAAGACAAGGTTAGAACTAAGGAGTTCTTGACTCCCAGACCTGGATCCCAGTCCACCAGACTCTGTTACCTCTGCAGACATGAATAGAGGAACAATTACATGGAATCCGTGTGCTGCAAAGGAATTAACAAAGCATAGCTCCCTATTCTTATCGCAACCTGAAGTACTATTATATATGCTGCACTTGCATCATCTTTATCTCCTCTTCCAATATTTTGGGAAAGTACTTTCAGGCTTCAGCAAGCCAAATTGATGTGAGTGCTGAGATTGGAGGCAAATATAATCTAGAACAATAGGGCAAGACAGGTAAACTGAAGCCGAAATTATAGAAAATTATACATCTCCTTTCTCTGACCAACTTGTCTGGAGCAAGGATACCTGCCAGCCTGGAAGAGGGAAAGCAACAAAATAGCAAAATCTATTTTTTTTTTCTGTTTCGGTTTTCATTACTCTTCCCTTCTGACTATATAATATACAGAATATTAACAGAATACTTATAAGAGGCACTAATATAATCAGTCTGTTAAGGATCACTGCTTAAACCAATATTCATTTTTATGCTAAGTACATGCAAATTGCTCAGCACCGAGTATACTGAAGATTCCCCAAACAATAACCTATTCAACATGAGAGCGTCTCATTCACTCTGTCACAGACGAAGGGAGTAGCTGCCATTTACATCATTGGAGAAGAGCAACATCCCAGAACACAAATCATTTTCTTTGGGTGGAGGAGAGGGGAAGCAACATGCTTTAATTTTACCAAGTGATTAGCACTAACTTTTTAAATTCTCTTCTTGCACAGACAGACAACGTGAAGAGGAAGACATTGGAGTTGAGAAACTAGGCTAACAAGCAAATTTCAATGACTAATTCTGTAGATAGTTTCAAACTGTTCCTGAGCCACAATAATATCAATTACGTTTTGTGAAGTACATAAGAACACACTCTATTTTACAATCTGGTAATTGGAAAACAGGACAGTGCCTCAACCAGTACAGGATAACTGTTTAGTTTAAATAAGGCCATAATTTGAAGTTGCATATTTATCCAGTGAATCATACTGAAGCTAAAAAGGGAAAGCTGCCATTACAACAAAAATGTGCAGGAAGAACTGTTCATATATTTCAGTTCTTTCCATTTTCATGTACACTTGGACTGCCTCATACTTAGGGCCCTTAGTTTTCAGGTTTTATTTTATTTATTTTTTCCCCAGGAATTTATCTGTGTTTATTTCTACTACAACAAAAACAGA
Organism: Trachemys scripta elegans; assembly: GCF_013100865.1. Classification (NCBI taxonomy): domain Eukaryota; kingdom Metazoa; phylum Chordata; order Testudines; family Emydidae; genus Trachemys; species Trachemys scripta. The sequence continues at coordinate 678,255 of NC_048319.1, read as the reverse complement.
TGAAAATCAGTGCAAAAAAATTAATTTTTCTGGGTAAATATAGGGGTTTATTTTAGTGGACGGATGGACACGGGAAAAAGTATTCAGTAGATTAATGCTTTGATGAATGGAATTCAGTGTGGTTGCTGCAGAACTAAAACAGAACTCAGAACATAATGCCACCTCTGAGTTTAAGAAAACAATGTGTCTCTAATCCAGAAATGAAACTTTTCATTTGAATAAACAGTTATCTGTTGTAGACTTAGAACTATTAGCCTATAAATATTTACATTTAATAATGGGGCCACACCATTTGCAGCGCATACACTCAACTTCATCCTCTCCTCCTGTTTTTGTTTTTTTAAAACTTTTCAAATACTGCCTTGTGTTCTGATACAAATTTTTGATTTCTTCCCATTTTAGTGTATCAAATATTTAAGCAGTTGCCAGCTAACAGCTTGAAATGCGTACGTGGTGGGCGTGAGATTCATCAGTATGTTCAGATGCTACTCCTGGGGGAATTCTGCATCACTGCGTGTGTGCATAATTCATGTTCCCCGCAGATTTCTTTGTTTCCCTACAGAAAAATGAATTCTGGTGGGGAAACAAAGGGAAGCCACAAGAGTGGCCACGCGCCCCTCCCTGACAGTGCAAGCAGGTTGATTTGGGCACCTGGAGCAACCAGTAGAGACGTAAATCACTGCTGTGGGGGGTCTGGGCAGTCATGTGCATGCGAGAGAGAGGCACTCTGTCCCTCTCGCTTGCTATTGCAGCACACGTGGCATGGAAGGGCAGGGCATCAGAGTGTTTCTGAGAAGGTAGGCATGGGGCAGGCTCTGTCCCCTCAGAAAGAGCAAATGTAGCAGCCGGCCTGCTTAGTGAATTGTTCCCATTGTCTTTGTGAATTCCCCGAGTATAACACAGGTGTAAAAGTTTTAAGGCTCCTTTACATTGCCAGAGTGGTATAAAGGACTGTATGGCCTTATAAATGCTTATGGTGCTTTAGTGATTAGAACTGAACTAAATTTTTTGACTGAAAAAATTTCCTATCAAAATGTGCTCTATCAGCTATTTGCTGCTGACTTTTCTGGAGATGGTCAGTAGCCAATATAAATTGTGAGTTTGATTCCCCAGCCATCACCTGCTCTTCAGTTGCCTATTACGTAACACTGAGCATATGGCTGCATATATTTGTTGACTAATAACTAGAAATAAAGGGTCAAACCTAGCTACATTACTATTAGGCAAAGGGGTTTCAGAATTTTCTCCAATGCGCCCCACTCCTATTCTCCATCCATTGTATTGTAGTTTAAATAAATTACCAAAATAATTGAAACCAGCGTGATTATATTCCGTTATTTTGATAAATAAAATATGGAGAATTTTAAAATATTGTGTGCATAATTTTTAATTTTTTGGTGCAGAATTTCCCCAGGAGTAAGATGTGTACGCACTTCGGAGCTTGCATGCATGCCTGTTTGTTTATTGTGTGTATCTTCTAGACTACTTCAACTGGCAGCTTTGCATATCCACACAGACTAATGTAAAAAGAACAGGAGTACTTGTGGCACCTTAGAGACTAACAAATTTATTTGAGCATAAGCTTGTGTTAGTCTCTAAGGTGCCACAAGTACTCCTGTTCTTTTTACGGATACAGACTAACACTGCTGCTACTCTGAAACTGACTAATGTATTATCTGAATACATATATCTCATGCAATGTACTGTATTTTCCTAATAAGTTATTTTTTATATATTTGAATGATACAAAAGTAGGGTGAAAAATCAGAAAAAGAGAATAATGCTTTTTGTAAAACCCAGGATTTTTTCTGGTAAAAATCAGTTTAAACTGAAAACGAAGGGGCTTACTCATACTACACAGTTTCAAAGATGCATGATTTTATTTTGGCAGTGTTCATTGCTATGTATTTTTCAACATGAAAATAGCAACAATACGTGCCTGATATCCAAAGTCAAATACAGTTCAGTAATATTTAATTCAAACCACAGACTTTACAAGATACTAGTGTCCCTGAGTAATGTGAAACACCAATTTTCAATTATTTCTTTGCTTCAGAAACATACAGTTATTGACTATGACAGCAGCACTCTTTCTTAAACTGAAAAGAAGAAATTCTCCATCTCCCATAAGAGAGGATATTATAGAGGTGCCCCAACAACTCCAAGGCTGCACTGAGCTTTTCCACTTAAAGCAAGGTTTAAATCCCTTAAATTAACATTGAGCTTCCCAAACACGTACCACTTCTTTCAATAAAAACAAACTTGAATTCTCTTGAAAATGTTCATATTACAATCAGCTGCAGACTGAAGTCTAAGCAACTTGAATCCTTCTTTCTGGATATTTTACATACAAATGTAAGATTTTATTGGATTCACTATAACTATTTTAATGCTCTTAGACTTGTAATTTCCCACATTAGTTAATCCTGAAGCAAACATCATCAAAGATTGGTTTTTGATGGCTAAACGTTATTACATTTTTCTTAACTGTTGTAATCAAGGAAACCAAGGGACAAAGAGTCTTTGCCATGGGCTTCCTATCACAGAACAAGCTGGAATATAGTAGGGGAGGCTGCAGGGAAAAAGGGAGCAAGCATGCTCCTTACCTCACCCTATCCCCACCCCAACCTCAGCTTTGCTGCTCAGTGCTGCATAAGGTAGAGGAGGTATTCCCCACCCTCTCAACTACCTGCTCTGCTCCTTACCACCCCTCAAGCCCCTGCATCACAGCCCCACTCTGCCCAGGTCCCAAAGTCCCTACAAATCACATACAATGCACACATCCAATTCCTTTGAATCACACTCAGATGCACAGCTTAGTTCTGAACTCGGCAAAATTAAGGTCTCTACTGGACATAATTTTATTTCAAAAGCCTATAATGCATTACTACCTAAATTAATCTGATGTCATAATTAAGGCTATGGTGCTTATTAAGTGAGATTGAGAGGAATAAGATGTGTGTGGCTGTATGGTGGAAACAAAATGGAGTTAGCTGTGGAGGCAGAGTCGGAGCTTGTTTGGATACCATGAGGACTGTGTGGCAAAGTGCATGAACGAAGGTGGCCAGGATGTTAATGTTGTCTTTCCTGGTGATTTTCGTAAGAACATAAGAATGACCATACTGTGTCAGAAACAAAGGTCCATCTGGAACAGTATCCCGTTTTTTGACAGTGGCAGGTGTCAGATGATTTAGAGAGAATGAACACAACAGGGCAATTATTGAGTGATCCATCCACTGTCGTCTGGACCCAGCTTCTGGCAGTCAGAGCCATAAGGACAGCATGGGGTTGCGTCTCTGACCATTTTGGCTAATAGCCATTGATAGACCTATCCTCCATGAACTCACCTAGTTATTTTTTTAACCCAGTTATATTTTTGACCTTCACAACATCCCCTGTCAACTAGTCCCACAGGTTGACTACGCATTGTGTGAAGAAGTACTTCTTTATGTTTGTTTTAAACCTGCTGCCTATTAATTTTATTGGGTGACCCCTGGTTCTTGTGTTATGTGAAGGGGTAAATAACTCTTCCCCATACCATTCATGATTTTAAAGATCTCTATCATATCTCCCTTCAGCTGTCTCTTTTCCAAGTTGAACAGTCTCACTTTTTTAATCTCTCCTCATATGGAAGCTGTTCCATAGCCTTAATCATTTTTGTTGCCCTTTTCTGTACCTTTTCCAATTCTAATGTATCTTTTTTGAGATGGGGTGACCAATACTACATGCAGTATTCAAGGTATGGGCATACCATGGATTTATATAGTGACATTATCTGTCTTCTTATCTATTCCCTTCCTAATTGTTACTAATATTGTTAGCTTTTTGGACTGCTGCTGCTGAACATTGATCAGATGTTTTCAGAGAACTATCCACTGTTTCTTAAGTGGTAGCAGATAATTTAGCCACCACCATTTTGTATAATTGGGATTATGCTTTCCAACGTGCATTACTTTGCATTTAACATTGAATTTCATCTGCCATTTTGTTGCTCAGTCATCCAGTTTTGTGAGATCCCTTTGTAACTCTTCGCAGTCAGCTTTGGATCTGAATGATTTTTTTATCATCTGCAAACTTTGCCATCTCACTCTTCACCTATTTTTCCAGATCATTTATGAATATGTTGAATAGCACTTGTCCCAGTACAGCTCCCTGGGGGATCCTGCTATTTACCTCTCCACTGTGAAAACTGATCATTTATTCCTACCCTTCGTTTCTTATCTTTTAACCAGTTATTGATCTATGAGAGGACCTTCCCTCTTGTCCTATGACTGCCTACTTTGCTTAAGAGTCAGTGAGGGACCTTGTCAAAGACTTTCTGAAAGTCCAAGTACACTATACCCACTGGATCACTTGGTCCACATGCTTGTTGGCCCCCCTCAAAGAATTCTAATAGATTGGTGGGGCAGGATTTCCCTTGACAAAAGCCATGTTGACTCTCTCCCGGTTCTTCATTCAATTAGTAGTAGTACTCTGCTAGTGCCCAGTTTCCTGAAGGAGGCTGGGTCCCCATTGTGCTGGGTACTATAATTACACCCATGAGAATTCACTTAAGGTACTTTATCTCTACGTTTTATGGGGTTTAGAAATAATTTATTCAGCCATACCATAATCTAGGCATATCTGAAACAGCTTTACAAACACTGTACAGCTAAAGACCATTGCTCTTTGAAGTAGTAGAGCATGTTATCTCTGCAAAGATCTCCACCATGTTACCAATTGAAACTCAATATTGTATATGGTATCATAATAAAGCCCAGGTAAATCCAACTCTACATGCTCCACTTCATTATTAAAAAGGCACTTGATGTAATCAGTAAACAAAACAAGGCACACAAGAGAAATTGACCTCAGTGAGGAGGCAAGTAAAGTCAAAGACCAAAACAAAGAGGTTCTGCTAATCCTTTCACGGATGTGCCACCCATTATTATTTCATTAGTTTTTTATACAAGGAAGAATTTTAAATACGATGCCTGGAGCGCTCTCTCTGCTTGAGACACGGGACTTCTGGGAAGTTTTCAATCTACTTTTTTTTGTATGCTTGTATTTGCAAATTGAGGATTGGTAGCCTCAAGCCTTGAAGCATAGTTCTTGCAGCTAAAGTTCATGGCACCTGAGGAATACAGTGCCCAAGTCTATTTTAAATGGACGCTTATTTTTTACCCCCCCCCCCCCCCCATAGGTAAGATGCATCTCCTCCACACATGAGGATCACACATAGGCTATAGCTACACTGGTGCTTTACAGCGCTGCAACTTTCTCACTCAGGGGTGTGAAAAAACACCACCCTGAGCGCAGCAAGTTACAGTGCTGTAAAGCGCCAATGTAAACAGAGCTCCCAGCGCTGTAAACTAATCCCCTCGTGGAGGTGGAGTACCTGCAGTGCTCTCTCCCAGCGCTAGCACGCGACCACATTTGCACTTCAAAGCACTGCTGCGGGAGCGCTCCTGCGGGAGCACTTTGAAGTTTCGAGTGTAGCCACGGCCATACAAATGACCTATTGGACATTGTTCTTAAATTAAAGTTGCTTCCATATATGGCCAGAGGTTCCTCTTTTACCCCCATTTTAACAGTGTAAAAATATTGAACTATTTTTAAGATCATGGCTAAATGCTAGAAAGGAATTCTACAGAGACATGAAATGTCTAGTTAAAAATAAATCAAACAATATCTATTCAGAGGCACTTTTTACAATCCCTAGAGATGCAATATATATCTATTTTGTATAATGGCAAGGAGAATACTTTGATGTTTATATATAAACTGATCAATCAACTATACCTTAAACCAGATAGAATAAATGCCAATTCTCACTGTTAGTATTGAAGTATGGAATACCAAATCAATTTTAAAGAGAAATATTTTGTATTTGGGATTTAAAGCTGAGGACATTTTATATTTGGGATATAAGCAATGTATCTGTAGAAATTCTTAGCTTGTTATTTAAAAATTACACATACTTTCCACACCATAAATGTGTAAGAAGAAGTACCAAATCCTGGGATCTTTAAATAAAATCAGTTAAAAGTTATCAAGAGTTGAGACAACCAAGATTACATATTTAAGGGTTTTTTCTTTCCAAATTCCTAAGATATGAGAAACGAGACATTTGTCCTTCCAACTAATAGGTCATTTTTTAAGCTGGGCAGACTTGGGTTATAAGTATATGAGTCAAACAGTTTATTCATACATCAGATTGTTCAACAGGTCTAGTGCTTGAATCACTATTTGTCAGAAAGCTCCGTTTGTACAAAGTTTCAATTATGGATAGGTCTCATTTAAATTTTTCATCAGCTGCATTTACGGTTTCTAAATTATTCAGCCCTACAAGCATTTTAAGTTCCATAGCAAAACTGGAACAGAGACCTAAGAACTCCCCTATTCCTATACTGGCTAGAACCTCCGAGTTTTTGGGCTGCCCCATTTCACTGACGTACAGCATAACTGAATCAACTTCTGGAAAACGCTCTTTATTAAGTCATTCTCAAGTATAGCAAGAAAGCATGGTTCAACTTGATACAGTAAGGAAACTAAGCAGAAAAATTCTAGTACATAGCACTGTGGGCTCTCCCATGCTTGGGAGTAAACCTGGGCACCAATGCTTAAGATTTAGGTGTTTCCCCGGGTTTTGGGAATGGAACAAGAAGGGAGCACACTGGTGCAGCAATGGCACAATAGTTGCTTGGAAAAAAAAAAAAAAAAAAGCTCCCACATTGACTCCAATGGGAATCACCCACTCCAACACCGAAGTTCATTGGGGTAAAGTACAGAAGGGAATGACTAGTGAAAAAGGAAACCATTTAAATACAGGATGCTGATTAATACCACCACCATCACTACCTACTCTTATATAGTACTATCCATCAACAGAGCTCAGAAAGGTGGCCAGTCATTTACAGATGGTGGAACTGAGGCACAGAAGCGGGAAGTGACTTGCCCAAGGTTACCCAGCAGGCCAAACACAGAGCTGGGAAAAGAACCCATGTCTCTTGAATCCCAGTTCAGTGCTCTATCTTCTAGAGCACACTGCCAGAGTCAATGGAATGGCAGAGATTAACATGGATTACAGTGTAAGCATAACAAGAGAAGAGCTGATAAATTGAAATGAAGCAACAATTGCTTTTATTAAAGTCTATATATCATTCAGGTACACTGCAACCAGATGTGATATGCTGTCGTATATGTCACACCCGATTAGAGTGACTGAATTTACTCCTTTTCTTAAGGCAAGGAAATGTTAAAATTTTGCATTTTTAGTTGTGCTATTTTATATAAATTCTGGATAATAGCATCATGCAACTTTAAAGGGAAAAAGAGTCAAAACTTTTGAAGAAGAAGAATCTTTTTAGGCAAATAAGTATATATACCCCTCTCCACAAAGTTTATAGCTTGTGGAGAATTATAAACACAGCCGTCTTGTTTTTCCTTCAGTTTTTTTCTATATAAATCTGTTCCTGATGAGACACAACATAAAAAAAACCAAAGGTTTACTGAAGTCAACGGGGGGGGAATATTCATGTGCTAATTGGAATGTAGGATTGCCTCATGACAATTTTAGGACAACTGCTCCTGTTGGCCCAGTAATAGGTCTGAAATCCCTGAGCCCTTCTGAATGCTTGCAATAAATATCTTATCTGCAGATAGGAAAGCAGGCAAACTGATATTAATCCACTTTGAAGTGTTGTGTGTGGAGGGTACTGATGCCATCATCCTTGAAAAGCTGATCACATGTCAGAAGTCTAAGACCACTTCCATGACCTCTGCTACCATCTTACGGAAAATGGAAACAAGTAATTGGAGAACTGTTGTGGGCATTGCTTATTTCTCACCAAATTCAGAAATTCTAAGTTGTGAATTCCCCACGATGCTCACAAATGGAACTAGTTACGATATGAATATTAGTCTTCAGCCATTGTTCTAGTCAAAATACAGGAAGCTAGGAAAAAAAAGTATGCTTCCTAGCTTTAAGACCTTAACATTCTTTGGACATAAGACACAGTGGCAATAGTAACCACACTGCTGTGTTTAGCAGACAGGATTGCAATGCAGATAGATGCAGCATAGCATAGTACAACCTACAGGCACTTTCTCTTAAAACTTGAGCACAGAGTAGGAGTCTGCCCATCACTACGGGCCTGCGGCAGCCTGTTCAGTAGATGGGTCTGTAGTGCCTCCTGCTCACTGGTCTCAGTTGTAGAGCATGGAACAGAGAGCACCTACAATCACACCAGCGTGCTTGGGTTTACTTCCAAAGCCCAGGCACCAGAACGGCTTAGGAAATAGCTATGAGCTGGAAAAACCAAACTCCACTGCCAATAACAGTTCCAAGTAGTTCCGATTCCCCAAGCAAACCTTGAAGGACCTTATCTAGGGAGTTGGGGCAACCAGAATGTGTCTTCCTCCCCCTAACCTCCCAAATCCCATGGGCAAGCCCTGCACCATCTGAGAGGGCTTGAAGCTACAGATCCCCCCATGTATTTATAGAGGATCTGATTCAACCCACCCTCCCGCACTTCCTCTCCAGGACCCTCCTCCTCCCACCATCACCCCCTGTATGACACTTCCCATGTTAGCCTCCAGTTCTCCATTACCCATCACAAAGCAACTCCCATCTGAAGAACTTTATATAGCATTACCGCCTTCTCCCCCCAACCAGCCTCCATTCTCCCCACCCTCTCCACAAACCATCCCACACTCCTTCTTCCAACCACACCTTCCCCCCCACCGATCAAAACAGCCCCCTTCTCCCCCCAACCAGGGCTGCTAGAACAATTTGTATAGTGAGGGTGCTTAGAACCATTGAACCAAACTGTAAAGGCTGTATATAAAGGAAACCACTTCAATCCAGGGGGTGCTGCAGCACCGCCACCCCCCCTTCTCCCAACCGCCCCCAGCCTCCCCTTCTCTCCACACCCTCCCCATCCCCCTTCTCCCCGCGCCCTCCCCCAATCGCCCCCGGCCTCCCCTGTTCTCCCCATCCCTCCACGCTCTCCCCCAACCGCCCCCAGCCTCCCCTGTTCTCCCCATCCCCCCACACCCTCCCCCAGCCCCCTTCTCCCCTCGCCCTCCCCCAACCGCCCCCAGCCTCCCCTGTTCTCCCCATCCCCCCACGCCCTCCCCCAGCCCCCTTCTCCCCGCGCCCTCCCCCAACCGCCCCCGGCCTCCCCTGTTCTCCCCATCCCCCCACACCCTCCCCCAGCCCCCTTCTCCCCTCGCCCTCCCCCAACCGCCCCCAGCCTCCCCTGTTCTCCCC
>NC_048319.1:630952-668667 GCF_013100865.1 Trachemys scripta elegans | reverse complement strand
TGTTAGTCTGTATCCGCAAAAAGAAGAACAGGAGTACTTGTGGCACCTTAGAGACTAACAAATTTATTAGAGCATAAGCTTTCGTGGACTACAGCCCACTTCTTCGGATGCATATAGGGTATAAGCAGGGAGTGGTTTCTGGTGCCCCAGCGAGGCCTTGAGCGGGCTGGCGGAAGGGTCCCAGTGAATGTATTGTCCTGCGCTTACTGCCCACCTTGGCTCCCCGAGCTACTGGCCGTGGTCCCCCGGGGGGCGAAGGTACAAGGTCCCTGCAAGGATTTGGGGTGGGGTGGCAGGGGCGGGAAATAGCTGCGCCTGCCTTTCCCCTCCAAGCCGGCAGGGGGCGAGACTCGGAAGGGGGCGTTCTAGCGGCTCCGTGATGAACTCGATGATGGGGCTAGAGCGTCCCTCGCTCGGCGCTTGCGCGGCAAGTTTGACTGGGATGGCGGCGGCGGGAAGCCCGGCGGGGTGAGTGAGGGGCGCTGTCCCCGGTATTGCCCCTTCCCCCCGGGGCGGAGCCCGAGCCCGAGCGGGCCCTTCGCCCCGCCGAAGTGTGCGCTGACCGCGTGCCCGTGTCTGTGTAGGGTGCCCCCGGGAGCGGAGGGAGCTGCTGAACCGGACGGGAGCGCGGGGGCGAGGCCTAAAGGTAGGGGCAGCGCTGCGGGCGGGCGGGGCGTCGCGTCGCGGGGGTGACAGGGTGGTGGGTAAAAATCCGCCGATTTCTGCTTCCCCGGAGACCCCTGTGTTCTCCTCCCCCTCCAGCGCGTCCTGCGGGTTGTGACCAGGGACACTGCCCCCCCCCCCCGAGTTCGCCCCCCCCCGCGTGTATAGCCCCTCCCTGACCCCTTCTCCGGCTAAATAAGGGGTTAATAATCACCCACTAGTAAAATATTCATCGGTTATCATTTATATCGTTATGTCTTGCATTTGCCTAACTGCTTAGTCGCCACGGTGCTGAGACTGGTGATAAATAGTCTTATTGCTGGTCAGATTTCATTTTTTCCCCTTCTTTTCAGGTGGAAGAGTTGTGAAGGCTCGCTACCTTCAATATGATAGAAAACCCGTGGAGAAGGTTAAGTCTGGTTTCAAATTACCTGCTTTAAAAAAAAAAAATGCTGGCCTCTAACATAATAAAATGAAAGCTGATTGAAGAAGGCAATTTTAAAAAGTGAAATATATCAGGCATCAACTGAAAAACAAATATTTTTAAAGAGACTAAACTATGGTTTAGAAATATGTTTGGCAGCCTCTGATGCTGTGAGAGCTCATCCACTCTGCCTAGTACTATTGGTTTCTTTAACCCCAGTCACTGAGAGTTCCCTGCTGCATTCTTAAGAGCTCTCACCAAGTCCCAGAGAGAAAAATCAGGATAAGGAATTACAGCCAAGCCCAGGCCTCTTATGTGACTTCGCAAAGCATTGCGATGCCCCAAGGCAGTGTTTTGGGTTTGTTTGTTTGTTTAAATTATCTGTCTATTAGTGAAATTCTGTAATGAAGTAGGAGTCAAGACAGGACATTACACGTCTTACTCATTATTAAATTGGAATATTTTCTATTTTGTGGTTGGCAGAGTACCTCAGCAAATTCCTCTGTAGTGTCTGGTGTAAAAAGATCTGAAAAAGGGGAAACCCCAACTGGAAGAAAAAGTCTTTTTCAGAAATGCAAAGCCACCACAAGTAAGTGGGTTTTTTTGTGTGTGTGTTTAGCAAAACTATTCTTTATGGACTTATCTCAACTTGTGCTGCTGTAGTATCACTGCGGGAGTAGAGACCACCAACTGGTCGATCATGATCAACTGGTCGATCCTAGAGGATCTCCTAGTTGATCGCGATCTCCAGCAGTGCAGCGGGGCTGCTGCTAAGGCAGGCTCCCTGACTGCCCCGGCAGCACACTGCTCCCGGAAGTGGCCAGCATGGCCCAGGTGGGGGGGAAGGGTCTCCCTTTGTGGCTGCTCCTGCCTGCAAATCCCGCCCCCGCAGCTTCCATTGGCCGCTGCTCCCCGTTTCCGGCCAATGGGAGCTGCAGGGGTGGTGCTTGTGGAGAGGGGCAGCGCGGAGTTGTGTGCCCTCCCGGGGGGGCACATTGGCCCATTCCAGGAGTGGAATAAGGCCGGGATAGGCAAAGACCCTGCTTTAGCGGCAGCCACAGCAGGAACCACTGCAGGAAAGTGCTGCCTGGCAGGAGCCGCCTCCTGCACCCTGAGTCCCTGCCCCAGCCCTGACCCCTCTCCCGGAACCACACCCCTGCCCCAGGCCCAGCCCTGACCCCCCCTCCCACACTGCGAACCTGTTGGGCCCAGCCCAGAGCTTGCATCACCCCCCCCAAACCAAACCCCCCTACCCTGCCCACTGAAAATGAGTGAGGGTGGAGGAGAGCGAGCGGGGGGGGGTGTGGAATGGGTGGAGCTTTGGGGAAGGGGCTGAGCCTCGGGGAAGGGGTGGGGTAGATCTGGGGTTGCCCTTAAATTCAAAAAGTGATCTTGGGTGAAAAAGGTTGGAGACCTCTGGTCTAAAGATCATAGACTAGATAGTCTAGAGGCCCACAAAAGCTTTTTTCCCCCTTATCTGACAATATAGCAGCATTGTGACTCCTGTCATTGATACTTAATACTAATGTATTTTAATGTAATATGTGTAGAGAATGTAGAACTAATCTATCTAGAAATGAAACACCATATTAATTCTCTAGAATAAGCAGATACCTGTCGTTCTGTAGATGGATTGGGGCTGCTACTTTAATACCCAAAAATACTTCTCCAATTTTTTGTATGGATCTAGACGAATGAACAATAAAACCCCACAACATATAAATCACTAGCAATGTTGCAAATCTACATGTTTGTACAATGATCTTGTATGTGACTCTCAGTGTCTGAGCACTTGTCCAGGTTGTCATCCAGTTTAGTCTGGTAATGTGGGAAAGGAATATTTTAAAATTATTTTAATTCAGCGTTACTTCTGTAGAGCTTTAATCACATATACATTACCTTTTACTTCATTTGGGTTCTGCTCATGTTGGCAAGCTATGAAATGGCTAAGATAGCAGCATTCTGAACAAGTTGAACCCCAACTAAAAGGAATTCTGCTGCAAGTTACACCTGCTATGTTAGTTGACTTTTGGAAGACAAAAAAGGTGGCGATATCTAGATAACACTTTTCTGTGGTGTGTGTGTGTTTTTGTTTTTTTTTTTTTAATAAAAAGAGCTATTGTGCAAGCGCTTGTGAACTTGCAGAACTAGGTGTTCTGGGCTGCTCACTTATGTTCTACCACACTAAAATAATGTATATTTCTACAGGCACTGCCCCTAGCACGCTAAATCGTACTATCTTGGGAAAAGATGACTTGCAGTCCACTTTATTAGAGGGCCATAAAATTGCTCGACCTGACCTGGATCTCTCAGCTATTAATGGTAAGTTTTCTCCTTTAACTCACATTCTAAATGTAACAATGATGTCAAAAGGAATGTTAATGGTATTTAACATTTTTCTGAAGTTCTCAAGCATACTACAAAAGAGGGTAAACTATTACCCTCATTCTGCAATTGGAGAAACTGAAATAGTGAGGTGAGGCCTAAATTTTTAAGTGTGGCCTCTAATTTTCAAATCCTCAATTTTTGGGGTGCCCTACTTCTAAATTCCTAGGACTTGATTTTCAGAGCATCCACCGCTCTGATTAGTAGTAACATATTGAATTTTTTGTAAGCGCTCACCGCTTCTGGAAATTATGCCCCAGGTATTCGAAGGTAGGCACCTAAAATTAGAGGCCAGTTTTGAAAAGTTGGTGTGGTCATGTTTATCGAGTCAGTATCAGAGCCAGGAATAGAATGTTTCTGCTTGTGTTCTTTCTTCCCTTGATAAAATCAGTGTGGATTGATTTAAATCAAGGCAATTTAAATCGCCAAGTGAAAAGACTTGATTTAAATAATGGATTTGAATCCTCTTCCATTTTGTACTTCCTTTATTTTCTAAAGAAAGGTACGTTCTCAATGATATAACCATTAAAAGATGTTGATTTACAACTAAATAGGGCCTTTACACTAGATTTGATATGTATTTTTGCTACCTAGGAAGGTACACTATAACTATATATATGTTTAAGTAAATGCATAGCTGAGTATTTTCAGATTCTTATTAATTGTACATTTTTAGTATGTTAAAAAATGGTGACTAACTTTTTGCTCATGATTTGTGTCAAGCTGCATTAGGATGGTAACTGGAATTTAAACACACAAGACCGTATGTAAAATTTATTTCTGTTAAACAAAACAAACCCTTAATATCGTACGTGATCCATTGTGCCATATTTATAAAGCTTGACCTTGGAATCAGAGAAGCTTCTTTCTTTACATGGAAAAATAGCCTTTAACTCAGTTTGTGCTAGAGGCTCACGGAGTCAGCATTATTTTTTTATTTAAATGTTTTAAGAGATTATAATTTTAGATCTTCACATATTTTGTATTAAATTCAGATGTCATTTAAAAAAAAAACTTACTTTAAATAAAATAAAATCTGATTAAAAAGTTTTAAATCAGTTTTTATCCACCCTGTATAAAATCTGATTAAAACTGTCTTTTTTTAAGAAGCTGATTGTCTCACTCAAAGCATTTTGGCAGAGAAGTGCTGTGTGTGTACGGATTTTTATTTTTTATATATATTTTTTTTCTTTTGTGATTTAGACAAAAGTCTCTTAAAAAAGATTCCTGGGTCAAAGTCTCTCTTCAGAGCAGAATCAAGAACACGAAAAAAAGAACAGAATTCAGTAAGTGACACTTTAAATTAGCTGGAAATTGACCCCGCTGTATTGACTGGGAATGTACTGAATAAGGATTTTTGTTCATCATTAACTTTGGCAGCAAGAGTTAAGACTTCCAGGGAGGAATGAAGACTTGTCCCCAGAAACCGTGTGGTAAAAAGTGTTTCTGTAGTGTGTTGTGGTGGTGAGAGTGTCATCATCTTGAAAGCACAAAGGACTACTATGGGCTGAAGAGCTGTTTTAGGGCTTGTGGGCTAATGTAGCATGCAGTAGTTCCCAAAGGACTAGAATAAAGAAGCTGCCAATAAAACTAAAAGCATTGGGTACAAACAGCTTTGCTAAAAATAGCCTGATAAATGCTCACAGAAGGAAATGTAATCGATCAAATTCAGCCATGGCTGTCAAGCTCATTAGATCTGGACCTACTGGGCTAAACTCAGCTCTATATGTAAAATTTTACATTCCTTTTTAAGGAAAAAGATCTGCATTTTGCCGATGAAATGCACCCTATCCTAAGCATTCTAACATTTCTATCAAAGCATCAAAATATCTGTTGTTCTGACAGCTGCCATGTTGTATAGTGAAGTATCACCTTGAGTATCCAATATCATTTTGAATGGAGGAATAGAGAATGTATAATCCACTATGGTGCTTTCTTCATGTCACTACAGGGATGGAGGCCTCGCTTAGTGTGTCACCAAGCATATTTGTCCTCTAAAGTGTGGCCAAGTACAATTAGTAAAGGCTCACATGGTCTCTGCTGGTGGGGATTTGATTTGTATACCACCAGCACTCCATTGTATGAGTCCAGCTTCCATTTCTTCTTAGACTCTACTCTTAATTTGGCTAGTCTTCAAGTTAGTTCTTCACCTTGCTGTGCTCTTACCCATGCTTTCTAATGATGTCCCAATGTTCACAAATATGCATGTAGGCTACTTGCATCCCATGACTTGTATAGTAGAGTACTTGAAAATTAAAATGAGGTCCCTTTTACGTCGACAACGATTCATCCAACACAGCATAGAAACTTCATATCCTTTAGCGGTATTGTGAATCCTTCAGAGAATACACTAGGTAAGGTGACAGGGTAAAAGAACAATAACACAAAGATAACTAGCCTCCATGCTGTTAAGTGAGAAATGTTCCATTATTAAGAAATACACCCATTTTAGAAAAACAATAGTCTGTATGTAGTTGACACTTGGTGATAACAGGACAGACTTTATTTGCAAATATACCTGTAATGATCAGAGATGCCACTTCGAACACAGACTCAAACTTTAGTTTAGAAATACTTGTTTGTATTTAATTTCTAAATGTGTGCTACCATTGATTTAAAAAAAAATTGATTTCCTTAAGAAATCTTCTGATCCTGATGATGTGATTGGGATGTTGGAATCTCAGGCACTGCTATTAACCTATGCATCAATGAAGGTAAGATACAAATAGTCAAATGTTTTTTATTGTAGAGCTACAAAAAACATAACTATTGGAAAACTTTCTAAATATAACTGAAACAACCTTTCTGCCCCCACACAAGTTAAATTTGTGCTTCAGATATCCTTGGTTATGCAACTGTGATTCACTTCAGACACTTCCTCATATACAGCATTCCATGCACTTCATTAAATAATGATCAGAGTGAGAGAGCTGCTGAGATAGTTGGGAGGAGTCTCCAATTTCCAGACGAAGTGCATGCTTTGAATGGCTATTCTTATTTTTTCAGTGGTGTAAGTGTGCATTATACACTATAGATAAAAGTATTGAGCCCTTGCTCCCAAGAGATTACAATCTAAATTAGGATGATTTAAGGAGGGAGAGCACCATAGTGGGAGGGGAATACAGGGATGGGAGGACAAGTGATTCAGCCATAGGCTTAGGTAGTCACTGAGGTTAATGATACAGATTTACATAGCTGTTTCTTATGATATGATAGCTTATAAACCTAATGGCAGAAGAATGTTTGGGGGAGAATTTGGAGGAGAGAGTAGAGTCAAATGGGGTGTGGTGGGGGATTTGGTTTTAGAGGCTGCATGGAAGGTGAAGAAATAAGGGACCTGATGACATAGGGGAGTGGTTAAATGTTTGACTTGGCTGGAGTGAAGTGGACAAGGTGGGGAGTTGAGACTGGTACAGGATTCTGAAGACCTGGGTGAATATGATACAGAAGATGAGGAGAAGTCAGTGAAAACATTTGAAGAAAGGATGGTCATGTCAGAGGGGATGAGTAGGGCATATGACACATCTCCCTCTGAAAACTCAGATACATTTTTTTTCCCCCTCTACCTTTGCACACTTCCTAAGTTTGCCCTTAATAGACTAGATGCCATCTTGACTTCAGGGAGCTGTAGTAAATGATCATGGAGGGGAGAATCTTCCTTTACAGAATATAATAGCATTTTAGTAACTATATAAGGTACAGAAAAATCACCGCATTCAGTGAGTTAACTTCTGAATTCAAGCTTGTTTGAATTTCTCTTCTCTCTAAAAATATTTTGGAAATAATTTAACCCTTCAAGTACTTAGCTGTGGTTTAATATTGGCTCCAAATACATTCTTGGATTTCATAGATAGAAAAAAATATTACCCAGCTGGAGGAGAAAGGTGAAAGAAACCTATCAATATTGTGTGAAGAAAAGGAAAAACAGCAAAAAAAGCTGTACGAGCTGAAACGCCAACTATTGCTCAAGAAGAGAGAGCAGAAGCTTGAAGAAGTGCTGGATAAACAGGTTAGTTTATCACACTTCATGTTTCTCCTGCAGTTTGCAAGTGCTCTGAAGAAGCAACCTTTGGCCTTTTGGTACATTTTGTGCCTCAAACAAAAAAGCATCAAATTTGAACCCTGCTGTGACACTTTATGCTTCTCAGGCAATGTAAAGGGGGTAGAATAACTATAGCACCTGCTTTGGTGACCTCTCCTGTATGGACTGGAGAAAACACATGGAGGTCTGAAGGCAGAGCAAGAGCATATTCTGAGCTGTGGGGAGGTGATAGTGCCCCAGTCACCAGAGCAGCTCATAATCTGAGGCATGTAAGGCTTAAAGCCACACTAACATCCTTTAGTCTTCTGTGATACATCTCTTGCGAAGCACAGCATCTAGCCCCAAACATCCTGGGCTACTACAGTTATCGGGGCCAGAGCAGAGGCACTAATCACCTCCTGGGTTGTGGAATGTGACACAATGGCATCTCCTTGCAGTGTGTTTTCTGTTTGGCGGCATGGGATCAGCATAAGGAAAACTGCAATGGACTTTGATGCATTGGGATAGGTGGCAGCAGCTCCACCTTGGCAGTGGTAGCTGAGGGAACTTTTTTAAAACATCACTTAATGGGAACACATGTAAAACTATAATAACCAAACACCAAGAGCCTTTCTAATAGTGATTTAAGCATCCCTTTAGTACTACCCCAACAGGTTAGAACAAAACATCTTCATTTTTTCAGTTTATTTTCTGATTTGGCAGCGCTTCCAAATAGAGGAAGTGAAGAAACAGATATTGGAGCAGGCCTTCTCAAACATGGAGGGGGTAGCACTTTTAAAAATAGGCGTATGTGATGATACAGCCACAGAATTTGTTGATTTCTTTAAACCATATTGATGATCTTTTTAATACTGAACTAGACTCAAATCTCACTTTATTCTTTAAGATAAACCAGATAACACATTCTGACAGCTCTTTCAGAGTGGCTCCTCTGCATTAAGGTGCTGGGTTATCATGTGTCCCTTTTTGTTTCCAGATTGAAGTTCTTGCTCCTCTTCTTACTGTCTGTGAACAGTTTAAGGAGGAGTATAAAACCTTTGCGACTGCCCTGGATACCACTAGACATGAGCTTCCTATGAAGAACATTCACATAGAAGGAAATAGACACACATATTTGGGTATGAAAACTCCGAATTAGCAGGATTTTGCTTTTTTTTTTTTTTTTTTTTTTTTTTTCCAGTATACTGGACTCTTTTGTAATTCCGTGACTTGAAATGTAATTATAATCTTGTTAATTCCATGGCATGACTCTTGTTCGCTGCCCTTGGATTTTCTATGGAGGGGACACTGAAACGTTAGTCCCAAGCTTTGCTTTGTCTGCATATTTGTTCATCTCTAGTTAATAAGCTGCATCCATCCAATTTATTTTTCTGTAAGAAGAGCAGAGCACACTAAACTAAGAGCATTTGTGTAGCATTTATAAGAGGGTTCGTTATTATTGAAAGTATCTGCAAGGTTTGACATTTGGATAATGTATCAATAGCAACATATAACTAGCCAAGGAATTCTGAATAAATGGAGATTGCACTTCTGTTGTAGCAATACATGGTCTTGGCTTGTCAACTTTCTGTAGAATCTACTAATCTCCCAAATGGACTTGTTACCTAGTCTCCTGCTGTGATTAGTCCTAATGTAATTCAAGACAATTTTGCTCTCATAGAAATATGCTCCTGTTGTCTTTTCCTGAAAGCTGTGTGTTCACCAGTACGCTCAGATGTTCTTCAAGCTCTTGGGTGACCACTCAAGCTGCTGACATCTTTAAAATGTATATTGTTAACAGGTGCCACTGTACATTCATTGATAATAGCTGTAACATTTGCTCTTTCGTAGAGGATTTACAAAAGCATTTAGCTGTAACACAAAGTCTTTTGGTGGAAGCTGCGCCTGGCTACTTGGAAGAAAATTCAAAGGCATTCCCAGTACTGAAAGAACTTAAGGAAGTTGCTCTCAAAATGGATGCAGAACTTGAAAGGTATTTACAAAATCATGCTGAAGACTCCAGAGTTCTATAACGGATCTTAAAATCTGTTTAAAAATCTGTGGGTCCTATAACCTCTTCAGACAATCTATATATGAAATGGCTACTGCCACTAAGCCTAGCTCCTGTACCCTTGTTTAGAGCTGGCCACGAATGGCCAGATTTTACCCCTTCCCCTACAGAACAAGAAATACACACCCATTTACTCCCTCGTTCCCACCCCCAAAGATCTACCTGCACAGAAGGCAATGAAGAAAACATCTTTCCTTTGAGGAAGGATCACAGAAGGGGGTGGTTAGTGTGACACATAATGACTCTTCCAAACAAATTTCAACCAAGGCTAGCAGTCCTAAAGTCCTGAAAGACAAGACAACAGCAGGTATCAGGGGTGTGGGTTGCAGGGATCGGCAGTGTGGGCTGCAGCACTCTGTCTTCAAGAACAAGAATACGAAGAAGGCCAAGACTCTGCTCTCCCGTTTTTCCATATGGCTTTGCAAAGAGACTCAAGTAATGGATTATACCTCCCCTCTGCATCAATGTATGTCCCTGGAAGGATCCTGGATCCAATTTCTTTCCCCTGCTATACCACATGAGTCACCACTTCAGTACAGGCTTGCTGCTGGAACCTCCACTAGAGGTGGGAGAGGGACGTAATGCAGTAGGGTAAATATTCCCCCAAGAAGCAGACTAGAGTTGAAATAACTAGGGCTGTCAATTAATCGTAGTTTACTCACGCGATTAACTAAAATATTAATTGCGATTAAAAGAATTAATTGCAATTAACCACACTTTTAACAATAGAATACCAGTTTAAAATTATTAAATATTTTTGGATGTTCTACATTTTCAATATTGATTTCAATTACAACACAAAATACAAAGTGTACAGTGCGGACTTTATATTATTTTTGTTCACAAATATATGCACTGTAAAAATGATGAACAAAAGGGTATTTTTCAATTCACCTCATACAAGTACTGAAGTGCAATCTCTTTATCGTGAAAGTGTAACTTACAAATGCAGATTTTTTTTTGTTACAGAACTGCACTCAAAAACAAAACAGTATAAAACTTTAGAGCCTACAAGTCCACTCAGTCCTACTTCTTGTTCAGACAATGGATATGACAAACAAGTTTTTCTACATTGATGGGAAATACTGCTACCTGCTTCTTATTTTACCATGTCACCGGAAAGTGAGAACAGGCGTTCGCATGGCACTTTTTTGTAGCCGGTGTTGCAAGGTATTTACATGCCAGATTTGCTAAACATTCGTATGCCCCTTCATGCTTTGGCCACCATTCCAGAGAACATGCTGATGATTCTCGTTAAAAAAAAATGCGTCAATTAAATTTGTGACTGTACTCCTTGGGGGGAGAATTGTATGTCTCCTGCTCTGTTTTACCCACATTCTGCATATATTTCATGTTATAGCAGTCTCAGATAATGACCCAGCACATGTTCATTTTAAGAACACTTTCACAGCAGATTTGACAAAATGCAAAGAAGGTACCAATGTGAGATTTCTAAAAATAGCGAAAGCACTCAACCCAAGGTTTAAGAATCTGAAGTGCTGTCCAAATCTGAGAGGGGACGAGGTGTGGAGCATGCTTTTAGAAGTCTTAAAAGAGCAACACTCTGATGCAGAAACTACAGAACCCAAACCACCAAAAAAGAAAATCAACCTTCTGCTGGTGGCATCTGACTCAGATGATGAA
This sequence comes from Trachemys scripta elegans, assembly GCF_013100865.1. NCBI lineage: Eukaryota > Metazoa > Chordata > Testudines > Emydidae > Trachemys > Trachemys scripta. The sequence goes on along the minus strand of NC_048319.1, from coordinate 657,459 downwards.
AATGAACATGCATCAGTCCGCACTGCTTTGTATCATTATCAAGCAGAACCGATCATCAGCATCGAAGCATGTTCTCTGGAATGGTGGTTGAAGCATGAAGGGACATATGAATCTTTAGCGCATCTGGCACATAAATATCTTGCAACGCCACCTATAACAGTGCCATGCAAACACCTGTTCTCACTTTCAGGTGACATTGTAAACAAGAAGCAGGCAGTATTATCTCCTGCAAATTGTAACCAGCCTTGTTTGTCTGAGTGATTGGCTGACCAAGAAGTAGGATTGAGTGGACTTGTAGGTTCTGAAGTCTTGCATTGTTTTATTGTTGAATACGGGAGTTGTTGTTGTTGTTGTTTTACATAATTCTACCTTTGTAAGTTCAACTTTAATGATAAAGAGATTGCATTACAGTACTTATATGGGGTGAATTGAAAAATACTATTTTGTTTTTTACAGTGCAAATATTTGTAATCAAAAATAAAGTGAGCACTGTACATTTTGTATTCTGTGTTGTCATTGAAATCAATATATTTGAAAATGTAATAAACATCCAAAAATATTTAAAATAAATGGTATTTTATTGATTAGCAGCATGATTAGTTTTTTTAATCACTTGAAAGGCCTAGAAATAACATGAAATGGAAAAACTCACAGGCCCGCTCATGACTGAACCCAGGGACCTCTCCCTCTACAACACCCCCAAGTTCTTGCTATATTGGTAAGCAAATCCCCATCTTCTACCACTTTACTGCTCATTTAATTAAGTTAAAGCAATTACTGTGGCTAATTGTAGTCTGTCTGACTTGTTTGCAGAAGCTTCAAGCAAGTACAGGACCTGTCCTTTGAAGTCAGTAAGGAAGTTTCTTTGCATAACCAAAAAGTCTGTGAAGAGACCCATGGAATAGAGACCCTGAAACACTGGTACTTCGATTAGCTTTGAAATGTTCCTCAGCTAGTGACTTGAACACCTGTGGATGCTAAACCAAGGCCAGGGAGCTGCACAAACAAACAGAATAAAGTTAAGGACATCTGGCTGGTACATTTCCTCACTTAAACTTATGATAATTATAATACATCATGTCTCATGAATGTGGAGCATTCTTATAACTGAACCAACATGGCATGAGTCCCTCATTTTAGACTCAAACCTTCAGGCCTACATCCTTTGTGGAAGCTCATTGTCGGTTGGTCACTTAAATGCTCAAATGTGGAGTAAGAGCTATAGGAAATGTTACTGTTGACACATTCAGTGCACTCATCCAATTTGTTTGTTTTTCTTGTGCCTCATCTCAGCTGCAGCAGGGCAAGAGATCTCTTCCCAAGGGAAATGTGGCTCAGAGGTCATTGTGTCAATATGTAGATGCAGGACCAAATGTGTATGCGACTGTGCATTATTGACAGTAGCCTGCAAGAGGGATGCCTGAGCTAATGCAGTGTGCACTGGTCATTCAGTGAGGAAGTGTAGCAGGAAGTCTGATCACCCCTTTCCTATGTGATTTAGCAAGAGGAAAAGTCCAGAGAGATGGCTATCACTCTGTGGTAGTTAAATCAAATGATGTTGAAGAGGGTGAACTGATCACTGACTTCTCCGTAATATTGTGTTTGGCAAAGCTTGAAAACCTCATGCTTAAATTCTTGCTCTGTATCTTAGTACTTCTTTTGTATTAGGTTAGGTTTTGTTTGGAAGGAGATCTAATATATTTTTCTAAAACTTACTCTTGTCACTAATGGCCTTATTGTACAGTTCACTCTTGCCAGGTCTTGGAGAAGGTCGTGTACAACTTACCAGAGCCCTTTAAATACACACAAATGTAAAATAAACTTATTTCCTGAACTGTCTGTTCTGTTTCCCCATATTATTACTTTCTACAAGTTTTTTGTAACGGAGCAAGCTACAGCATCATGTCCTGTATGGAAATCATGTATAAAAGCTGCTGCAGAAAGGTCTGTCCTCCTTTATAGCACCGTTCAGAGCTGCTCCGTGTCACTGTCTCGTGCTCCCCCTAGATCTCTCAAATGTGTCTCCACTGCAGAGTCTGGGTATTGAAACTCATCCAGGAGCAGCCTGGCTGGGATCCCATCTCTTCATGGGGGTGCCTTCTGTCCGGGCCTAGTGCCAGGAGAGTCTGAATGATCCATGGCGGGGGAGGAGGGGAAGGAAGGCTCTAGCCACTAAGCCATTAGATTTCCCCTAAAGTAAACTCTGGTGCCTGTGACTACATCTAATTCTGAGGTCAGTCTAACCAGCTTCCCCAGGTTGGCATGGGTTGGGTGCAGTCCACCTTCTAATTACTGTCTCAGGCAATACACCTCTACCCTGATATAACGCGAATTCGGATATAACGTGGTAAAGCAGTGCTTCGGGGGGGGGCAGGGCTGTGCACTCCGGCAGATCAAAGCTAGTTTGATATAACTTGGTAAGATTTTTTTGGCTCCCGAGGACAGCGTTATATCGGGATAGAGGTGTATATACAACAGGGAAGTATAGGCACCAGCTGGTGTCAGTATCCGATCTTGTGCTCCCCAAATCCCTACAACAGAGTCTGTCATGTAGGGGGTGCCCGCTGACTGGCAGTAGCTTTGTTCCTGCCAGAGGGACTGAGGTCTCCATGTGTTCACGTGCTTAAACAGAAACAGTTAAGGGGTGTGAGCTGTGATGCTGGGTGGCTCATGGCAGGGACAGAAGATAGCACTGGCTGTTTCCAAGTACTTTGCACCCAATCATCCTAGGCCAGTAACAGTTTGATTCCCCCATCACTAACACCCCAAAGCCTTCCAGTGGGGGCAGGTACAAGGACCTGTACAGCCTAAAGACAAAGGCCTGCAAATCCCTGAATGAGCAGTTCACTGTACCTTGACAAGGAGCAAGCTCCACAAGCAGGGCCCCTTTCCTGAAAATCCCTCCTCTCCTGTTCTCAGGTTTAAATCTAGGGCTGTCAACACAAGCCCTTCAGCTGTCTCCGCCATACAGCAGCTACAATGGGCCAATCTGTTATCAGGTCACTAGGAAGCACACTACTCGATTAGGATTTACTAATCAGAGAGGAGTTTAGTATGTGCTTCTTGTCCAACATTATGCCAGATGACCAATTAGTGCAATACTGTCTGTTCTAAACTCTAAAGCGAAGTCCATCTATTGGCTTTTGACACATCAATTTATATATAAACACTGCAAAACAGTAGTAATTTTAGTACTCTGGACTTTCTAGTAGTTTTAAGGTGACAACTTAAATCTTGTTGATGAAAATGTTACATGTAGAAGAATGCTATAGGTCAGTGGTTCTCAAACTTTTGTACTGGTGACCCCTTTCACATAGCAAACCCCCGAGTCCAACCCCCCTTATAAATTAAAAACACTTTTTAATATATTTAACACCATTATAAATGCTGGATGCAAAGCAGGGTTTGGGGTGCAGGCTGAAAGCTTGGGACCCCCTGAGGGTCCTGACCCCCAGTTTGAGAACCCCTGCTATAGGTGAAATGGGTTAGACAAAAAATTTTACTTTGTAAAAGCAGGTATGAGCACAAATTAGCACATATACCTTCAGAACTTTGAATTTTTCAGTATACTAGAGTCTTGTCTATTTCTGTGAATAGAAATCTGTAGTCAACTTTATTTCATGACCTTTGTCCACCACCTTTGGAATTCTGTCTGGAGGTTACACTGCAACATTGGTCCCACGCTTTGCTTTGTATTGTTGCAGGTTTGTTCATCTGGGTAGTTAAGCTGTGTCCAATTTGTTGTTTTCCTGCTGTAAAACAAGTAGAGTTCTCTAGGTGAAGAGCATCTTCCTCTCCTCTCCCCTCCCCCTCTCCCTCCCCCACCCCCGTTCTTGGTATGTTTCTGCACTTCCTCACAGTTGTTGTTCTTAGGCCCTTTAAGTTTGTCCTTCGTGGTAATAAAACTTCATCCTGAATTCTCTTTTGTTTTGCAAAGAACAGACACACACATCGTTCTGATTCTTGTAGTTAGTTCCTTCCTGTTAGTATGGGCCTTTAAATTAGTTTATTGAAAGAAAACAAATTTACTTGTTTAACATTAATTTGTTGCTTCTTCTGGTCCACCAAAACTCTAAAGAATTCTTAGAATTCAAGAATGCTATCGTGTCTTCAATACTGTAAACAGACTTGAGCATTTTAATTTCTTATTGATTTGTTGCATGTAGGGATCAAAATAATCCATGGCATGTTAAATTTGTTTTATTTGTAGTCTTGTGCCCTACCTTTACCCTGTCCTGCTCTTCAGTGTTCGCTCTAAAGATTTTTATCTATTAATCTGCATAAAGAAGGATAGTTCAGCAAGGCAGGAGAGAGAATAGCCTATTTCTGAATCTGGATTTCTAAATTATCAATTGTCATCTTCCTCTGTTTTTAATTAAATAGATGCAAAAATTAAATGTACTGGAATTGCCATTGTGGATCATGCCATGGTCTGTTCAGTCAAATATCCTGTCTCCAACAGTGGACAACACCAAATGCATTAAAGGAAGGTGCAAGAAATGCCAAAGTTGGCAGAAGTGAGGTAATCTGCCCCTCATTAAGGACTCATCCTAACCCCTAATAGTTAAACTAGTTTCATAGTACAGTGGGTTTTAGGTCTCGAGCATTTCATCTCTTGAGAACCAAATTCAAATTTTAACTCTGTGGGCTTATATCACAGCAATTACAGCCATGGACAGAAGTCATTCTTGATAGGTCTGGAAGTGATGGTGGGGCGGGGGATGTGGCATTAGGTCAGCAGTTGCCGTATGTTGGCATACCTGCATAGGGATGCAAATAGGGTGACCAGATGTCCTGATTTTATAGGGACAGTCCTGATTTTGGGGTCTTTTTCTTATACAGACTCCTATTACCCCCCACCCCCGTCCCGATTTTTCACATTTGCTGTCTGGTCACCCTAGATGCAAAACTGGATTGAGGTGTTCTAGATTAGGGTTGAAATGTGTTGATCACTCAGGAAAAAAAAAATCAGGAAGTCTTTATCAGCTGCTGTCTGAGATTTGGCAAGATGTGTCCAGAGTGGTGGTTATTGCTGCATATGAGTAGTAACATGTAAAGAGGGTGGATGTGAGGAAAAACTGAATGTGTAGGTCATGACTAAATAGCCAACAAGATGCCTCTTTCTTTTTTTTTTTTTTTTTTTAACAAGTTGTTGGGAAGGAGACTTAATGCATTTTTTTTATTTTGGCATGACTTTTCATAAATCTATTGTAACTTGAACAATGCCTTGGATGGGAAGTCAATGTATAAAAACCACTGAGACTCTTCTTATGCATCATTTTGGTATCCTATGAAGGGCTTCCACTGCACTAAAACTTAGGAGGGGCCAGTAAGTTATTCTTTCAAACTATTCATTTGGTACCGGTTATTCCACTAAAACTGTAGGATGTACGCTGAGCAGTTCTCACCTGAGCAATGCTTTTCACTGCTCTAGCTGGCACTGTTCTTGGGTGACAGTAATCTGGATCATTTACTACAGATACCTACAACTCAAAGAGGGGTCTCTATTTGAGTCTCTGCTGTAGAAATGTGAAAGATGCACTTACAGAGACCGACCACTGGATGGAGGACTTTACTAACTACTGAGGTCTAGTGTGTGGCCACAAGTTGTCAGATCATCAGCTAATTGCTTATGGTTTTTTAATGGGTGGAAATCTGAATAGATGAGTTCCTACATAATAAATGTGTTGGTTTAATATGCTTTTCAAGGTTAGGGTAATCACCATTCATCAGTCCCTGTGCCTTTAACTCCTGCTCATCCTAAGTGAGTCTCTAAAGCACTAACTTTTCTTCAGAGAGTTAATGGTATTTCTTTTAACTCTTGTGAAAAAGACCAAAAATCCAATTTATGGTGCTTTTATAATTCTTTTGTGCAGTGATCCTATACAAGACACATCTATAATCTAATAGCTTTGGTAAGAAACCCCTGGAGAAATGAAGACTTCATAATTCCTTTATTCGGTGAGTCTCTTAAGGTGTTTAAGGTATTAGTTTTATACTTGGCCAGTCAAAAGTCTTTTCTATTTTGTTTGAAATAGGCTGTATTCAAGTTTAAAACAATCTTGCATCTTTATCAATGTAATGTATGTGCCAAAACACTATTTATCCAATAAACCTTGATACAAAGGTATTTTTTAAATGAAAAAGGATTTTGAAAGATATGTATTAACATGCTAGTCCATCTCAGTGCATAGTCAACTCCTGTATACTCCCTTCTTAAACTAAACAAATGTAGACATGCACAACGGATTTCAATGACTAAAACTATTTACCAGTTAGATGGAAACTCTTCTTAGCCATCCCAATGTTATGTAGTGGTTTCAGTACATGTTATGTAAAGCCTCCTGCTCTTTGCAATTTTTGAGGGTTAGGAGAGGTAGTTAAGGGTAGAGTTTCAGCTGGCTCCAGTCAGTTTTAGCCACACCCTAATTTTTTTGTAGTATGTGTAAAACAAAGTTCACTAGAAGAACATGTTAGTAAGCTGTTGCCCTACCACTTTTCCCCCCCATCCCCCTCCCAAAAATAGTTTTGCCAAATGGCAATGTAGAGTGGAAATAATAAGGAAACCTATATGGCTCTTCTTTCTTTCCACTGATGGACTTGTAAGATGGTGCTTGGCCTAGTCCTCTCAGAAACGCACCATTTCTTTGTGATACTCATCTCCAGCCCCAAGCTTATCATTTATATGAAAAGTTGCTTATGGGATATCACAGGTTGACATTCTATAACTGATTCTTGTTTTTCTGTGAAATGGTCCAGACATGGCCAGCATATCTCTGTGCTAAGAGGTAATGGAGTCCTATCTTAAGACATTGAATTAAGGTTCACAGAAATCTTTTAATTTCTGAAGCATCCAAATTCTGCTCAGTCGACAAGAGAAGAGAACACGCAATTCCATCAGTAGACACGTTTAGACTAAATTAAATCTCTTTACTTTGTTTCAGCAACTGGAAATGCAACAGGCATTCATAGAAAGAATGAGGGGTAGCCATGTTGTGGGGGAAATCAGTCTAGGGAGGATAAGGACCTGTTTGTCCGGAATCACAGACTGAGGAAGCTAATTCTGCATAGCTATTTAGGTCTACGCCAATAAATGTGATATGCCATATTGCATCACAGAATAGAATGTGATTACTTTCTCACATAAATACATCTAGTTAGACTATTACATTTAAACTAGGTCAGTTAATTTGCTGTGATTTGATTCCCAGCATGAAAACATTGAGTCCAAACCTGATACTCAGAAGTAGTGAGAGAGATTAAAAGTAGCGGGGTACTTCAAAAGGAGTTTTGTAACTGGCATGTGAGAGAAAGGAAACAGTTTGTCCTGGGAATCTTGTGCTATTAACCCTTCCAAGTCAAGCACAGAGTCAAACAGAACTGGGAGGAAAGCTAAAATACAACTATACAGAACAAATATAGAGGAGTAGAATTTCATAAGCACACCTGCTCAAAATCCATACTATAGTTTGAATCCCATGATGGGAATTCTACTTTTGTCCCTTAGTATTGTTAAGGGCAGAAAAGATAGCTATATTGATGATTGTGGGTCTTGTGGAAGAAGTGAGTTGGGGCCTGGCATTGGGATGTTCCAGTAGATTTTAATGTCTTTTATCTTTTAGGTGTTGTTTTCTTTGAAAGGCTAAAACATACTACAAGTTTAAAAAAGTGGAGGGGGGAGCACAAAATAACTTTAAAAAAATTAATACATGAATTTGGGGACAGATTTTGTTTGACATCCTAGCAGAACCAGTCTAGTATCCAGGAAACAAATGATCTTGCTTCACTTCATGCCATCGCCTCAGTGAACTTGCTCATATTCGTTCCATAATTAAGTTTGATAGCAGTGGTGGTGTTCTGTTTTGCTTCCTAAATCATATTAATATCCTGATGCCACTTTGGATCCATGAAACAATAGTTTATCAAGAATAGAGCAATCTTAACATGGAAATAATGGAGAGGATTCTGAGCAGAGCTTGTATCATTTTGAAGATGAGATTCACAGTATGTAATAGTTGCACAAAATGAAGCTAGAACAGAGTCTGAAACTTGAGATTATAGGAAGCATAGTGTTATAAGCAGGGAGAATAAATTACCGATGGGCTAGGAAGGAGATGTTTCAATGATCTTAGAACTAGGAGATCATCAAAAAGGGGAAACCAAATAATAGCTCTACTTCCTAGTAGAACTGTGTTCTCATAGTGGTAAATCCTTTTTCCTCCACAAAAAGTGTTTAGCCACATAATTCATTACCCAGTAATCTCTAATACCCCAGATAAGGTATTTGCTTCCTTGGAACAATATTTCCTGTGTAATTTATTTTACACACAACAGACTATGTAATCTTAATAAAGGAGGAAAAGAACCACACTTAAGCTTTATACTCTATCTTGTTATGTGAGTAAATGTTAGATGAACCAAATAAGTCTGTTCCAAGATGCCAGAAGCAATATTTTAAAAATAAATAGGGTTGCAGGTGTAACTTTTGTGGATAAATTCTCCAGTGAAGCAATCAGATTATTAATACATAGGGACTTAATGCTTTGTTTCTCTAATCCAAATTAACTGAATGTGTACAGTATCTCTAAATATGAGGGATTTGTAAATCTTTTGGGGCAGCACTTCCTTGCTGGCGTTGCAGGCAGCAGTCATTTATACTATGAGTATAGTGGGAGGCTTACTGGAGCAGAATGATCAAAAGGGTGTGTACAAAACATAGCACATGTGGGAGTGTCTGCTCAGTATGTCCAAATTAAGTCACTGCCTACTAGTCATTCTCAGCCTCACGTCAGGCACTCAGACAATACTGAGTGTGGTGCTGGTGACTAAATAGGCTTCTGCCAACCATTAGATGAATAATGCAGATGAGCTCCACTAGGAAAGAGAACAATAGACATAATTCATGACTCTTACCTTTTCTTGAACTGTCAAGAATATCTGCTCAGGTCAAATGCTCTGAGCTTGGCTAGTATTATGAACAGATTCTTAAGAGCTGTAGCATTAAAGTTTTTTTCTAGTTTATTATTTAGGGAATTGGAAAATTGATGCAATTCATCTTTCCTTGAATATTCCTCTTAAATCTTTATTCACACAATACTTTAGGCTTGTCCCATCTGAACTATTACAGTCCTCTTTTTCATGTTTATCTTAAATTGCTAATGTCTAGGTGTTCGTCTACCAGGCCAGAGGTACAATCATGATAGGTTTTTGAGCAGTCCGCTAACCAGATGAACTATCTTTAGACCTCTTACAGTTGCTTTTCGTTCTGTTTTTGGAAAACATATGCTAACCAGTTCCAACAGCCATTTACACCAGGGTCTCCTCCTTTGTATGTCTGTCTGCTTCCTTGTGGATAGCAACTTTCTGGCCCTGATTCTGAGCTCGCTTTCTCTTATGAGGCACAGTCAAAAGGTGCCGGGAGGCTTTTGGGTATAGCTGGAGTGCAGCACACTTCACCTCTGCCTCCTCGGGCTCTCTGTGATGGGGTGGGAATGACATAAAGGGAATCTCTGGGGGAATGTAAAGGACTGCAGCCACAGAGAGAATTGTGGCCTGCCTGTCTCTCTTTCTTCCCCCCACCACAGTCTTTGTACATGCCGGATGCAAATGGAGCTGATCCTCACTCATCAACAGTCAGTGAGCTGCTCAATGCCCAGCAGATGTTTCTGCATGTTAGGCTAATGGAATTTATCGGATTGCTGTAGTTTTCCCCTCCTTGGAGTAAATACCACTTAGTTGGAGATCCGGAAACTCATACTGAATATGATAAACAAAGGGCTGACTGGACCACGAGTGCCAGGATCTGAAAGGAGTTCCAGAACAGCAAATGATTCACTGAGCCCCACCAATTAAAGGCATTTCCAGTGATTATGTGAGCATTCCTGTTCAATTCACAGAAATAATTTTAGGTTGTTTCTTCTGCTGTGTGGTTTTTAAAGCAGACACAGAAATGGAGGATTGTTTTGCAGAATATTTTGTAAATGATATTCACCCAGTCTCTCTGTCTGTCTTTAAAATTTTATTGAAATGAGTATTCAAGGAATAGCCTGCAGTTTCCGGAGCAAGGACAATGGAAGGAATAGTCCATTTTATTCCATTGTACCTAGCCACAGGTCCCCTATTTTTTTTTTTAAATTAATTCTCAGTCTATATATCAGACATTCAGAATTGGGACAATGTGAAACTTCTAAAGTCTTTTCATGTAGAATGGGAATCTTTTTTTCTAATATCTACTGCATGTGACAGATAGAACTGCACAAGAGAAAAGAATACACTGACATAGTTTATTTGTGTGAAGAAGTAAAATACTCTTCAGGAAATAGGCAATATTTACTGTACATTTTCCCGTGCTTTTGCAGTTTTATACAATGTCATGATATAGGTAGTAGTAACAGCCAGTTTCTCCTCATTGCCCAAAGTATTTCCAATGGGGCTCATTGCTAATCTGTTCATACCTATGGCTGTCACCCTTTGTCTTGTTTGGAGGTTAATCCCTTTACTGTCTTCAAATCCAATCTTGTATCATTTCTTTTCCCTGGGGGAGTAAGCTCCAATTCCCCAAGTCTTCCCATTTCCCACTCCCATTGTCTAGCCCTAGTCTGACCACTTATCACATCATGTGATTTAACACTGTAGTCCTAGCTGAATGGCCACATTCCATCAACTGCAATGCATATGTGTCTGTATGAATGGCAGTATATGAAACAAGTGATACTGTAGATATTAGCATCTGCTGGGAGAGCAATACGGCAGTGCACAGACAATCCAGGAAGTTTTTGGAGACTGTTGGGGACAACTTCCTGGTGCAGCTACTGGAGGAACCAATCACGGGCGGCTCTCCTCTTGGCCTACTGCTTATAAATGGGGAAGAATTGGTAGTGGAAGTAGAAGTGGGTGGCAACCTGGGCAGCAGTGACCATGAGATGGTTGAGTTTAGGATCCTCACAAAAGGAAGAAAGGAGACTAGCAAAATATGGAACCTGGACTTAAGAAAAGCAGACTTTGACTCCCTTAGGGAACTGATGGGCAGGATCTCCTGGGAAGCTAATATGAGGGGGGAAGGAGTCCTGGAGAGCTGGCTGTATTTTAAAGAAGCCTTATTGAGGGCGCAGGAACAAACCATCCCGATGTTTAGAAAGAACAGCAAATATGGCACACGACCAGTTTGGCTTAACAGTGAAATCTTCAGTGAGCTTAAACACAAAAAGGAAGCTTACAAGAAGTGGAAACTTGGACAGATGACTATGGAGGAGTATAAAAATATTGCTCGAGTATGCTGGGGTGTAATCAGGAAGGCCAAGGCAGAACTGGAGTTGCAGATAGCAAGGGATGTGAAGGGTAACAAAAAGGATTTCTACAGGTATGTGAGCAACAAGAAGAAGGTCAGGGAAAGTGTGGGATCCTTACTGAATGGGGGAGGCAACATAGTGACATGATGTGGGAAAAGCTGAAGTACTCAATGCTTTTTTTGACTCAGTCTTCACAGACAAGGTCAGCTCCCACACTGCTGTCCTGGGCAACACAGTATGGGGAGGAGGTGAGCAACCCTCCGTGGTGAAAGAACAGGTTAAGGCCTATTTAGAAAAGCTGGACATGCACAAGTCCATGGGTCCTGATCTAAAGTATCTGAGGGTGCGGAGGGAATTGGCTGATGTGATTGCAGAGCCATTGGCCGTTATCTTTGAAAACTCGTGGCGATTGGGGGAGGTCCCAGACAATTGGAAAAAGGCAAATATAGTGCCCTTCTTTTAAAAAGGGAATCATAGAATATCAGGGTTGGAAGGGACCTCAGGAGGTCATCTAGTCCAACCCCCTGCTCAAAGCAGGACCAATTCCCAACTAAATCATCCCAGCCAGGGCTTTGTCAAGCCTGACCTTAAAAACCTCCAAGGAAGGATATTCCACCACCTCCCTAGGTAACCCATTCCAGTGCTTCACCACCCTCCTAGTGAAAAAGTGTTTCCTAATATCCAACCTAAACCTCCCACACTGCAACTTGAGACCATTACTTTTGGATGGTTCAACTGCAGCTTGGGGAAACCTATAAGAAAGCATCAGGGGGTAGCCGTATTAGTCTATATCTACAAAAACAACAAGGAGTCTGGTGGCACCTTAAAGACTAACAGATTTATTTGGGCATAAGCTTTCATGGGTAAAAACCTCACTTCGGTTGCATCTTAAGAAGTGAGGTTTTTACCCACGAAAGTTTATGCCCAAATAAATCTGTTAGTCTTTAAGGTGCCACCAGACTCCTTGTTGTTTTTATAGGAAAGCAGCAATAGAGAGCCCAGGATTTTCAGAAACAATATAGAAAGCATTTCTGCAAATGACTGCTTAAAAAAAAAAAGAATAATCAAAGGCAGGTGGTGAAGAAAAAGTTAATTGCTTTGCTCAACAATTTGGCTATCAGTTCAAGTACTTGAAAACAAGCTTATACAGAGACAGTTTAATTAAACCTGACTAACTCACAGTTAGGCTACAAAGGAATGGAAACACTTAATTAGCAGGTAGTAAATGCAGCTGGAGAAGGTGTTTAAGTCAGGGATTCGTGGAAGGGTGACCTAAGACCTAAAACGGAGTGGGGGTAAAGCTTGGCTCATCACACAGAATTTGTAAGTTTTGTAACTTCCACATGTCCAACAGCTGCAAAAATGCTCCAGGGAATAAAAATTCAACAGCAACATTAACTCAACAAAACCTACATAGGAAGGCTCAGCAAAAAGGCTGACATATGCGATCTTAAAGTTCTAACTCTCTTGCTCCCTTTCAGGTGGCATCCAGGGACCCAAAAGGACAATTCCTGCCAATTCAGATTTCACATGCTGAAAGGCACAATAAGACCCAGCGCTTGGAACATAAAATTGTACATCCCAGTCTCTCTGTCAATTTGATGGTTCCTTTCTGGCACCTTCTGAAAGGCAGGAGTGTCAGCATGGAGGCTTGGGAGAGGAGAAAACTGGTTTGCTTGGAGCAAGTAGGGGGACTTCTGGCTAAAACTTGCTTAGGTGTGAACCTGAGTGCATCTCTTAATCAGCAAGAGAGTAATGCCCCCCGCGACTTGCCGCCCCAGGCACGCACTTGCTGCGCTGGTGCCTGGAGCTGCCCCTGCTGATGGGAGTACCACCTTCTCTCAAGATCTTGCCATCTCTTACATTGATTCTCCACTTTCAAATCCCAGCTGAAAATGTCTTTTTCTTCATTCCATAAATCACTTCATTTCTCCCTCCCATTTCTGTTTTTCTCTTATTTAATGTGGCAATGTGTAACTTTTTAAAGCTACTTTAGAACTGGAGTTTCTTCATAGGTTCAGGCCAGAAGGGACCATTACAATCATCTACTTTGACCTCCTCCGTAACAGAGATCACAAGAACCTATAGCCCGTAATTTCTCTGTGAACTAGGGCAGATCTCTTAGAAAGACATCCAGCACTGGTTTAAAGAGTTCAAGTGTGGTGATTTCACCACATATAAGTTCTTATATAAGTTCTTCCAATGATTAATTACTCGCTGTTGTTTTTCTTAAGTGCATTACTTGTAGTTTGAAATTATCTAACTTCAGCTTCCAGCAACTGGATCTTGTACCCTTTGTCTGGTAAAGAGCCCTCTACTATGGTTTATGTAAAAGATGCTATATAGAATACAGTTGCATTGTTCTTTGGGTATTTGCATTTAGACTTTTGTTTTTCAGTGGCAATAAAAATGGATTGGATCATCCCAAACAAAGCAAAATATCTTTGAATTTTGAAAGTATGCGATTGTGTTTTATTGCTCATTAATACAAATGCTAATAGTTAAGAGAACATATGTCATGTATATAATACAACCCCCCATAGTAAGTTTTTAGCTCATAATTAAATAGCAGAAAACTGAAAAATAACTTGTAATTAAACAAATGCACTAAACTGCAAAACAAGACATCCATTTAGATCTCTGATTAAGCTATACTGTGTACTAATACCTGTTTTAAATCAGCATCCTTTCCCACAAATAATTTGTCATTAATATTTCAAAGTATATGAGCCTTAAAAATATAATTTTACACTATAGAAAGATCAGACTGTCATGTTCTGGGGATGATTAATAGGCATACATTCATCAGCATTGTATAATAATGTTCTTGATATTATTATCTTTTTATTAAGTGCCACTCAGATAACATTCTTATTTTGAATATGCTCTGTAATTATCCTTTCCTTGTCATTTTGTTCCAGAGTTGCTTGTGTTCCTAAAAAGAACAGGAGTACTTGTGGCATCTTAGAGACTAACAAATTTATTAGCATAAGCTTTCGTGGATGTATATGCATCCGAAGAAGTGGGCTGTAGTCCACGAAAGCTTATGCTCTAATAAATTTGTTAGTCTCTAAGGTGCCACAAGTACTCCTGTTCTTTTTGCGGATACAGACTAACACGGCTGCTACTCTGAAACTTGTGTTCCTAAGAGGCAGGATCACTCTTGTTTTTACTGCTCCTTACAACGGAACTGACATTGCAGTTTGATTTTTCTAAAAAAAGGGTGTTTTTTACTAGCTGCGTGAGAAATGTTTCCATTAATATGGCAGAGCCAGCCTGCTGTTGCTTGTTCTGCAGTTACCTATTTGTGCATCAAATATACACAGAGGGGTAATGTAGCAATTTAACCTCAAAATACAGCCTCCTTCCCATAACACAGAGGAGAAAACAAAAATATTGGTTAAATCGGTCAACTTAGTGCATTTTTTTTTGCCACAGATGTGATACTTTTAAAAGTTAACTGAGAAATGATAGTGTGAAATGACTGAAATTAAGATCTCCATTCCATTGGTTTATTCAGGATGTGCATGTGTAAATTAAGATCTTGGCAAAATCAATGGCAAAAAAAACCCTTTGAAATCTAATGAAAGCAGGATTGGGCCCCTATTTATCCACAGCAGAAGTCATTTATGGCTTTGTTTAACTATAACCTATTATCTTCAAATATAGGCTATGCTTGGAATGTTTGAAGGGATGCCAAAAAGCCATTTTTGAGCGAGAGGAGACAAATGGTAGATGAGTCAACATTTCAAATCAGGGTAACTGTATAGTTACCTATAACTCCAAAACAGTCTGATGAATGTTTTCAAACTTTGCAGGAATTATTGTCTGTCTTTGGAGTAAGTCTGTCAATGTACCAAATAAACCCATTTTCTAAGCCAAAGTTGCAGGGAGTGGCTAAAATAGGGCTTTATAATGAAAGCTAGTTGCAACTGCCTCTCCATAATACATAGGGAGGGATCTGGTTATGTAAGAATTATTAACGATATTTTAGACAAAATTCACAGCCACTCCCATGCTGTCCTGATAGGATTTTAGTGGGAATAGTTAAGGCAAAACATAAAAGGAATAGGGTTGTGAAGATGAAAGTCTGAGAAACTATGTAGGTGGGCCTACATGTGGAGGTCTGTTTGGC
This sequence comes from Trachemys scripta elegans, assembly GCF_013100865.1. Classification (NCBI taxonomy): domain Eukaryota; kingdom Metazoa; phylum Chordata; order Testudines; family Emydidae; genus Trachemys; species Trachemys scripta. Next base: position 642,036 of record NC_048319.1, on the reverse strand, counting down.
GTTGGGTGCCGCTGTTCATTCAGGGTTGGTTTTTTTTACTTGAGAGAGTTTCTGCAAAAGGAATAATATAGAGGGTTGAGGTTTTGTCACCTGCAGCACAAATGCTGCTGTTCGCCTTTTAAGAATTTTTGTATCCTGCTGTATGGCTAGAACAAGCAGAGCACAGCTTTATTCCTGCTATACCTCTTGCTAGTGGGAGGTGGTATGTCTTGATGCAGCTCCTTAATATAACAGATTTCCAGCCTCTATAGCTTCGACTGCATGAAATGCAGCTGTCTCTTTCTGTGGCTCTTAGATACCACAATTATAAGTGCGGATGGCAGAGTAAGAAAAGCCTGATCCCTCTGATACATGATAGACCACAAACCAAAGTCTGACCCAAACGCTAGCAGCCTGTGGGCAATTCTTGTCATTTCCCAAACTGGAAGAAACCCCATCTTCCTTTTGCATATTGTCCCTGTTTAAAATAAAAACAACTCCGAAGTCACTGGAAATGTCTGTGCCCTACTGTGCTGATCAGAGTAGTTGAAGAAATGAAATCCCCAGCAGATCACTGAGTCAATCTTCCTGCAAGGGCAGAAGATGTGTCCTCTATTAAAGCCTATCAGATACCAAACTCTGTGTGATTTCAGTTGAATTTTATCAAAAGTGGCCAGTAACTACACAGATCAATGGCTATGACCCTTTCCAAGCAATCAGACTAAGATGTGGGTTTTACCAGCCAGTGCCCACCACTTCCCATTCAGGTTCACACTACAACTTGGCTATGGAGCTGGGACTTTTGAGACTTGAAGCTTTTGAGACAAAAGCACCCTAGCAGGTTAGAGTGGTGCACAAATGAACAGGAGACAGGTCATTAAGGCCCAGCACAAACAAGAGCATAATTGTTAAGGGACTGATCCTCCAATCTTTACTCTGATGAGTAAGTAGTCCCATTTAAGTGAGTAAGAATGTCAGGCGGGAGGAGGAGCCCAGAATACCAGTGCCCAGGAATCCCATATTTAGAGTGTTTAGTGATAACTGTTATTGTTTGGCCAATCATTACCTGATAATCAAATACTATTGCTATGGTGTCTTTATAGGTGGTAAGAGCCATGGGAATGGAATTGTTTTTTCTCTTGTGGCGTGATAAGTGGATATGAGAGGATGTATACGGTCACCATGTAATTTAGATCTCTTCTGAACCAACTTAAATGTATCTGCACCTTGTGCAATAAACTACATTCCTTCCATGACACACACCCTATCACACCAATCACACACGCTATCAAACAGTGCCTGTGATTCCTGAAATTTCATGAGGAGCAGAACTCCATTTTTAAAAACTATATAAAATATCTGAGCTATGTGAAGTGCAAGTGGTGACTGAATATGGCCCATAGATTTGACCAATAAATAGTTTTTATATATAAGCAGTTCTTACAGAACTTCCTTTAAACTCCTAACTGTTACCAGATGTGGGTTGCAGGCAGCTGCTGGAATTCCAACACCTGTTGCATCAGACTGAATAGGATTCATTTTGGCAGGCTCTGAAAATTCCATTTCAGTAACTAAATAGTTCAAAATGATATCTAAAGCCTCCTTTTTTCAGACCATGCTGATCACAGCCTTATGTACAAAATGGCACATAGTTTCATAATTAGAAGACAGCTTGTACTCTTCAGAGGCTGTAATTGACTGTTATTTCATATAGCCAGTAAATATCAAATGGAAATTTCTGTAAGGTAGAAATATGCTCAGTGCTAAAGTGTTCTTTACAACTTTACACTGGATCTACTGTAGCTACGTTTTAGAATGTTGTCCATCATTGCATGCATCACTTATACTGCTGGATTGTTCAGCTCCTCTAAGGCTCAGTACCAGAGTTCTTATACAGGTAAAACTCCCATTGATTTCAGGACTGCAGAACTGGGCTCCTGCAGCACCTCACTACAAGATTCCCTGGCTGGTCCTATGCCTGAACATAAGAAAACATAAAATTGGCAATGCTGGGTCAGACCAATGGTCCATCTAGCCCAGTATCCTGTCTTCCATCAGTGACTGATGCCATATGCTCCAGAGGGAGTGAACAGAACCGGGCACTTTAACGAGTGATCAACCCCCCTCATCACCCAATCCCGGCTTCTAGCAGTGAAAGGATTAGGCACATCCAGAGCATGGGGTTGCATCCCTGACCATCTTGGCTAATAGCTATCGTATCTTCCATGAATTTACCTAATTATTTTTTTAACTCAATTATACTTTTGGTCTTCACAACATCCTCTGGCAACGAGTTCCACGGGGTTAATTGTGTGTTGTGTGAACAAGTATTTCCTTATGCTTGTTTTAAACGTGCTGCCTATTAATTTCATAGGGTGACCACTGGTTCTTCTGTTTTGTGAAGGGCTAAATAACATTTCCTTATTCGCTTTCTCCATACCAGTCATGATTTTATACACCTCTATCATATCCCCTGTTAGGCATCTTTTTTCTAAACTGATCAGTGCCAGTCTTCTAATCTCTCCTTCTATGGAAGCTGTTCCATATCCCTAATCATTTTTGTTACCCTTCTCTTTCCTTTTTCCAACTCCAATATATCTTTTTTTGAGATGGGGTGACCAGAACTACAAGGAGTATTCAAGGTGTGGGCATACCATGGATTTATTTAGTGGCATTATGATATTTTCTGATTTATTAATTATCCGTTTCCTAATGGTTCCTAACAGTTTGTTAGCTTTTTTCACTGTTGCTGCACATTGAGCAGATGTTTTCAGAGAACTATCCATGATGACTCCAAGATCTTTCTTGGGTGGTGACAGCTGATTTTGACCCCATTATTTTGTATGTATAGTTGGGATTATGTTTTCCTATGTGCATTATATTGCATTTATCAACACTGAAATTAATCTGTCATTTTGTTGCCCTGTCACCCAGTTTTGTGAGATCCCTTTGTAACTCTTAGCTAGGTCCAAAGCAGACTGCAATCTTGAGTATTATCTGGAAACTTTGCCACCTCACTGTTTACTCCCTTTTCCAGATCATTTATGAATATGTTGAACAACACTGGTCCCAGTACAGATTCTTGGGGACACCGCTATTTACCTCTCTCCATTGTGAAAACTGATTTTTCATTCCTGTTTATTCCTACCCTTTGCTTCCCTATCTTTTAACCAATTATTGATCCATAGGAGAACCTTTCCTCTTATTCAGTGACTGCCTACTTTGCTCAAGAGCCTTTCATGCGGGACCTTGTCAAAGGCTTTGAGAGCCCAAGTACACTATATACAGTAACTCCTCACTTAATGTTGTAGTTATGTTCCTGAAAAATGCTACTTTAAGCAAAATGATGTTAAGCGAATCCAATTTCCCAAAAAGAATTAATGTAAATGGAGGGGTTAGGTTCCAGGGAAAAAATTTTCACCAGACAAAAGACATTATATATATATACAGTATAAGTTCTAAATAATTTTAAACAAACTATTTAATACTTCACTCACCAATGATGATTGTAAAGCTTGGTTGAGATGGGGCATAGTGGAGTTGGGGCACAGGGGCTTGCCCCGCTCCGCCCGTCCGGCGCTCCTGCTGGGTAGCGGGGTCGGGGGCTTGCCCACTCCCTGGCTGGAATGCTGGGCGAGCGGAGTGGGATAAGCTCCCGTGCACCCTGCTCCCCAGCTGGAACGCCAGGTGGGTAGAATGGGGCAAGCTCCCACTCCCTGACCCCGCTCCCCAGCAGGAGCACCAGGCGGACGAGTGGAGCAGGGCAAGCCAAACAACCTTATAAAGGAACGTTGAATGACTTTAAACTGGTATGCTCTCTCATAGATCAGCAACCTAATAACGAAACAATGTTAACCGGGACGACTTTAAGTGAGGATTTACTGTACACTGAATCAACCTTGTTCACACGTTTGCCCCCCTCAAAGAATTCTAACAGATTGGTGAGGCATGATTTCCCTTTACAAAAATTGTGTTGACTCTTTCCCAACATCTCTTGTTCATCTATGTGTCTGATAATTCTGTTCTTTACTATAGTTTCAACCAATTGGCCTGGTACTGAGATTAGGCTTACCTGCCTGTAATTGCCAGGATCACCTATGGAGCCTTTTTTTTTTTTAAATTGGCATCACATTAGCTATCTGCCAGTCATCTAGCACAGAAGCTCATGGTAATATACTGCAGCTAGTAGTTCTGCAATTTCATATCTGAGTTTCTTCAGACCTCTTGGGTGAATACATCTGTTCCTGGTTATTTACTGTTGTTTAATTTATCAATTTGTTCCACAACCTCTTCTATTAACACTTCAATCTGAGACTGTTCCTTAGATTTGTTACCTAAAAAGAAAGGCTCGGGTGTGGGAATCTCCCTCATATCCTCTGCAGTGAAGATTGATGCAAAGAATTCATTTAACTTCTTGATAATGGCCTAGTTTTCCTTGAGTGCTCCTTTAGCACTTCTGATGTACTTTTAAAAAGTACAGCTGCTGTTAGTTTTTGCAGCTAGATCTGGGGAGGTACAGGGATCCGCCTGTGTGAAACCAGTCGCAGCATCAAGGCCTATATCTCTATGTGTAATTGATGTATGTGAGGTGGTAACCATCTCATGACTTTATACAATTATAACAAGACTTGTGTGTCACCGTGTTTCAGCCAAAAACAAATGGGATCTGCTCTGTGTTATTGACAGTAACATCAGCTCATCAAAAGATGTCAGTGTTTTCAAATATTAATGCAGCCACACAACCCTATAAGGGAGGCTGGCATTATTATTCTCACTCTGCATATAGAAAAATAGAGGCATAGAGAGGTGAAGTGTTATGTCCAAGGCCACATCGTGAGTCTGCGACAGAGCTGGAAACAGAACACAGAATTCCTGACTCCCAGACACCTGTTCTAACTTCTGGACACTGTTTTGTCCATGTGTGCTTCAGTGCTGTTCCAGTTATTTTAAAATCTTCCCTTTTCATGTTTTTTAACAGTCCTTAGTTAGTGAAACAGAAAATGTTCTCTGTGGTCCTGTAATTTGGATGAGTTTACAGAAATGCAAAAAAATCCCAAGGGTATGAAAGAACCCACTCTGTTCCGTGTAGACACTTCAGCTAACTTAATTCATGCCTTAGTTTGAAACTAAGGCCAAATTATGTCCCAAAATATGCTTGTTTATAAATTAAAACAGCTTAAAATGCAATCTCTGCTAAGTAAAGTTGATCCAAGTGACTTGTGACTAGGACCATTCATGCCACAGATGCATTCAGTTGAGAGAAAGGTAAAATTAGTGCATTGACTAGAAATTAATAGAAAAGTTCACATTTTAAATTAGTTATTTGACATTTGAATGGTGTGTGTTGATTTAATTCTACACAGGAAAATGACTAGACAATGCCAAACAATACTAGAATCACGCTAAAGAATAACAGTAACGTTAGTCTATGGCAGGGGCGACAGCTCCTTTACCATTAAAGTGTGGCTTGCGGAGCCCCCTCCCATTCTCCACCCATCAGACTGGGGGGGAGGGGGAGAGAGAAGAACTCAAGACCTCTACCTTGCAGTAGGGTAGTGGGGTATGGGCTTCTGCCCAGTGGGGAGGGGGTCTCAGGGCTTCAGCAGGAACAGGGCAGGCGCACCCTGGCTCTTGAACTTCTGAAGATTCTCATATGCGCCTCAGAGGGTGAGTAAGTTTGGCCACCCCTGGTCTATGGTCATCCATTTATGACATGGTAGACGTCAGAAGAGAGTGACTTCCCTTGTACAAGTAGAGGGAAGATGTACTCTGAGGCCTTTTCTGACATCATTCTTCCCTGCACGTATTTGCTTTCATGCAAACAACACAGTTCCCTGGCAGCTCTCGTGCTGGTGTTTTGTCATGTGAAGATGTGTGAACAATGAGGTGAACAAGAGGGGAGCACATGTGCCCCAGTGGCAAGAACCACAAGCAAAATGGATTCACCTTACATGGAAAAGCTGTTTATAAGCTGAAAGCTGCCATGGGACATTGTCCCGCATCTGAGCTATTGCTAGAAGAATTCCTGATTATTTTTTTCCCTAGGCTGTGAGCAATTCCTGTAGACTGCACACTCAGCACTGAGAGTGTGATACTGACATTCTTACTACATTGAATAGTACCTTACTGTGTGATTAGTCACATGAAAGCCAATTACTTAGCATAATGGTGACAGGAATTGGGCTCTAACACTTTCTGAGATATGCTGCACAGCAGTCAATCATACTCTTTTTTTAGTTCATGTAATGTACAATTCAGTTTTGGGGCCCTAACATTCAGTAGAAGAGTTTTAATTATGAGTAACTTCTATTTTTCACAATAAAATATTTTGAAAATCTCCTTAAGTTGATGTTCCTGGTAATCACCTGTTGGGATTCCATCCGAGACCTCTGCCAAGTAATTTTCATGTAACTGTTCTGTCCTCAAAATGGAGCCAACCCATTCCAGAGAGCCAGTACTCAGACACACAATGTGTGTGCTACTGGGTCTTGTTTGAAAAATGGGAGCCCTGACATTGTAGTGACTTTGGGGGAAGAGACAGGGGTCTTGGAAGATTAATATAGAAGGAGAAATGTGAGCAACTCCATTGTTACAAGCCATGTATTGAAAGGGCTTAAATATCCATTTTGCTTTATTTTATGTAAAAAAGGTGAACTATGTATCTGAGACTAGCGTATTTCTGTGACTCTGGATCTCCTTCGGACAGTCAAGTGAGGGATTCCCAGGCACTTGCTTCTGGGTATAGATGATGGAGTATTGCTTTTTTTTTGTTTGTTTGTTAGAAAAGTAATATTCTCAATTATTTTAAAATGCTGACTCTCTGCATCCCAACAAAGCCATTTGCATAAGATTAGAATATAATGTAGGTTGGTGCCACTATTCCCTGAAGAATTTCTATTCCTTGCATTTTTCTTAGGAAATTCAATATGGGACATTATGGCAGTTTCAGAATTCCCTGTGGGTTCTTTGCTGCTACCATTCTGCCTTGCAACTACAATGAACCACTGTGAAAATAATACAACTTTAGGGCCCAATCCTACACATACTTACTACGCAACCTAGTGCTTGCTAGTGTGCATGGTCCCATTGACTTTAGAGATCATGGTTAAGCTGCTTGGTGCTTTATCTGATATAAAGGCACATAAAAGAGTTGTTAGGAGATGGGTGTTGCAGATCTTTAAGTACCACCCTAGCTCTTTTCTTAACTGTGCTTCATAAATGTGGCACTAAATCTTTACATTTACCTTATCTGCTGTCTTTTTTCCCCTCTAGATTTAAAATGCCTCGCCAGAAGTCATAAGGAGATAACCAAAGGTAGGGTAGGGTGACCAGGAAAATGAAGCCACATTTAGCAATGTTATCAGTAATAGAGGATACTGTGAATTTATTAAGCAATTTACCAATTAATGTTTTATGGGGGTCATATTAAAAATTAGTAGATCATCCCCCAGAGATTAAACGAGACACCAGTCTGTAACCGTACCCCACCATACATGGAATATGCTGAAATTTCAGGTTCTGTTCTTTAAATAGTTGAATAGCTTTTGTCAATATTTTTATGACTGTATTTTTGGAGCATGGACTGAGTAGCAGAAAACTTACTGGCCCACTAATGATTCACCTAAGGGCTTCCTCGTTAGATTTATGGTGACTGAAATCATTTTAGGAGTTAGCAAAAGGTCAGGCTTCATCAAATCCTCCAATTAGCAAGATCTTGTAGCAAACAGGGCGTGCAAGGAAGTGGCTCTGATTTGTAGCTGGGTTTTGGATAAGAAGGGCCTTTTCAGCTAAATAAAATAATAGAGCCCATATCAGATATTTACAAAAAGAAAGAACTCTGAACTGAAATGACTGGGACAACCAAGTATCAGAGGGGTAGCCGTGACCAAGGAAGAAATGGGAGTTTACAGAATTTCCCTTTTTTCCTAATTGCTAGTCGCTAATTCCTCAAAGTGACTTTATGGTGCTTGAAAATAACGTATTCCAAATGCAAAAAATGAATTAGTGGGGATTAATTAATTCCTGGGTGGGTATAGCGCAGAGCGCAGTGATCTAGAAGTCTGAACTCCGCCATGTGTTGTGACTACTATGCTTTTGACAGAAAAAGGCTGCATAGGGCCCCGTCAGCACAACTCCTAAATTGTCTAGAGATGCTACTGTTGAGCTAGTTTTTCTGAGGGGGAAATATGCTACTTCTGCAGTCCTTTAAAATATTGCAAGCCCAGGAAGCAGGAGACTCCCACAGAAGGCAGAATGTCCAATTACTAGAAAATCAAAGGCTTTGTGTGCATAAAATTAGCACTAGTGAAAGGTGCTGGGTTAATAGCTCTGGAGAAGAAAGTTCTCTATTTATCCTCAGAACAGCATGAGCAGCTACAGCAGAAACTTCCTCCCTACTGCCTTGTCAATATGGTTCAACTGTTGCTTAGAAGGATAATCACTAGTAATCAGAGGGCAGTTCAATCTACAAGGCCTACTTAAGTCCTTGTCCTCTGAACTGAAACTGCTACCAACATTGCAATGTAGTTCTAACTGCGATGGTGACAATTGTCTTCTCTGAACAGACTTACACCACCAGACTCATTTAACACAGGCCACTGGAAGGTCTGGCATTTAGGCTCTACTGATCATGGCTGGATTTGAACTAGTGACTTAATGGCAAAAGGCTCTATATTCCATTTCTCTTCCGGGATGAACCACAGCCAAAACTGAACTTTCTTACATCCCTCTAAAGACTGCCCCCTTTTCTCCCTCCTTCATCTCTTTTAGAATCTGCTCCATCCTTGACATGCCATAGACCTTCAGTCTTCTAGAATGGGAACTCTTCCTGGCAAAGGCCCAATCCTTTCGCTCTGATGACTGATTTCACATCAGACTTTGGGGTTCTCCTCCTGCTATGACTTGCCTCCTTTCATACCTTATGTGGTCATGAGCACTGAGCTGCATCCTAGACCCACAATATAGCACAAGGCAGCATTCCCTCCCTATCTCCCTTCCCTACAGACATGGCAAGATGGCAAGGTCACAATGAAAAATGACAGCTAAAGAAACCCTGGCATCTTGTCTGCATCTTCCCTCTTCAATTTATGAACAGGGTAGTCAACATTAGGAAAGAGATTGCTAAAATCTTATTAAACTGTGATATTATCCATTCTCAATTAATCGATTTAATCTGGAACACAGCAACTGTCACTGTGAAAACTGGAAGGGAAAATAGCCTGTCACCATGAAAACTGGAAGGAAAATAGCCTCTCCTCTTACACATTTGGGTGCCAAGTAAACTCCATGCACCTGGCTCCATGAGTCTTCCAGTCTATTAATATCTTGGAAACCAATCCTATATCCCTTGTGCTGTTTATTCATTTTCTCTTGGGATTAATGCATTTTGCACATGCTGCCTTGAAGTGATTTGCCCTGGAAGGCATAGTTTTACAGAGACTGCCTCTAGCAAAACTGATCCAGACTAGATTAGGTCCTTTTCTGTGGACTGGAGCACTCATTTGCTTCCAGTATTTACAGGGGACCAGAACATTTATTTTATGATCCTGAAATACCACCAGTAGCTTGGATATGGATGCTCTGTCCTTTCCCCTCCGTTATTAACAAGAGCTGGAGGATTATCTACTGTTGACAACTTCTATTTAAAAAAAAAATAGTAATATTGTATTAGTGTGTGGTTTTGGAGTGGGCAGTGTGCTCTGATACCATACATAAAAAACAGTCCCTGCCCCAAAGAGCTTACCTACTGACACTGAGTAAATATAGAAAATGTGAGCATCTCCTAGTTATCAACAGCAAATACACATAAAGATGGATTAGGTAGACACAGAAAGATACTAGAATCCAGGGATGGATCGAGATAGAATAGTCTAGAATCAATAATTAAACAAAGAGGCAGTTGTGGGAGAAGTATGGCACCCCCTCCTCTGCTGAGATAGGAGTTCCCCAGCTTCTCCCTGCTTTGCTAAACACTGCTCCCACACAGTTCCCTTTCCTCCATGGTAGGTGCAGCGAGAGCTCCCCCTCCTGTCTCCTTTAGCTACTGGCTAGGATCTAGGGATGGAGATGGATAGATTATGTTTAGGGCCTAAGGATGGAGAAAGATTAAATAACAATCCTGGCACTGGTCTGTGAGTCAGGTAACAGCTCTTTAATCTGGTTGTTCCTCTATAACAATGCTTAATGAGACCTCTCCAAGCATAGTGGCAGTTTCTCGATTTAGATAATGAAGGGAGAGAACCCATTTGCACTGTGACCTTGCCTTGGGTTTGATGAGCTTCAGGTGGTCTGAGAGGATGGGAGTTTTGGCAGTTCTTGCAGTGTGACAGGCAAAGAGATGGGATGTCAGCCAGCCTTAAGGGGTCAGGGTAGCTCACATTCTCCTAGTGACCTAGGCACTCCCTTCAGTTGTGGGCAAACATTAAGGGAGGAGAGGTGACAGGTTGGATGAGTTCCAGTGAGTGGGAGGGTGGTACCTGGGGGTCGGGGCTCTTGATGGTGTGTGTGAGGGTTCCAGGAAGATGGCTGATACAGGGGTCCTTAATGTAGGGGTAAGGGACTGACTGGGGAGGTCAGTGCTGAGAGTACAACTGGGGGTCAGGGCTTAGGTGAGGCAGGGTTACTAGGGGGTGCGGGCACTAGAGCCGAGGGGTCAGTGCTGAGAGCATGGCTGGGGGTCAGGGCTGAGGTGAGACAGGGTGACTGTGGGGAGTGAAGGATCTGGAACCTAGGGGGATGACTGGGGTGAGGACTGAGGTGAGGCAGGGGTGACGGGGAGTGAGGGTTCTAGAGCTGAGGGGTCAGGGTTCTAGAGCTGAGGGGGATGGGTGCTCTAGGGCTGAGGTGAGGTGAGGAGTGCAGTGAGGTGGGGGTGAGGGCTGAGGTGAGGCAGGGGTGACGGGGGGGCGAGGGTTCTCGAGCTGAGGAGGGTGAGTGGGGTGAGTGCTCTAGGGCTGAGGTGAGGAGTGCAGTGAGGTGGGGGTGAGGGCTGAGGTGAGGCAGCGTGACGGGGGCAGGAGAGCAGCAGGGGTGACAGGTGAGGGGTGAGGAGTGAGGTGAGGCAGGGGTGACGGGGGCAGGAGAGCGGAGGGGGTGACAGGTGAGGG
>NC_048319.1:433219-625952 GCF_013100865.1 Trachemys scripta elegans | reverse complement strand
GGGGGGCAGCTCTGGAGGCATGACAGGGGCCAGGACTCCGGGATGGGGCGTGCAGGGAGCGGGCTCCCCCTGAATGCCCGGGGCTTGGGCGGGAGAGAGACTCGCTGGTGTGTGTGTGGGGTCCGCGTCCCTGCCTGAGGGGACCGGGGCGAGGTGGAGAGGCCGGTTCCTGCCGGGGGCTGCGTGGGGCCGGGCGGGGGTACGATGCTCATGCCCCCGGGGCTGGGAGGGGGAGGCGCGGGGGTCCCAGCCCCCTCCCCCGGTCCATGCTGTCAGGAGCAGGCGGGGAGCCGCAGACAAAGAGCCGGGGCCGGAGCCGAGCGGGCACCGGGGCCAGGAGGGGCGGCCCGGGGGCGGGGACGCGGCGGGGGGAGCCAGGGGGCGGCGGCCAGAGGCACCGGGGAGCCAAGACCGGGAGCCGGGAGCTGAGGCGGTACTCGCCGGAACAAAGGCTCCTGCCCGGCCGGGCTCGGGCTGCAGGGAGCGCGCCGTGGCCTGGGGCTCCCGAGCGAGCCGCCCTGGGGGAAGGAGCCGCTCCCCGGAGCGCCATGCCCCCCACGGGGCCCGGCGGCGCCTGGTGGATTCTCCTGTCCCTCTGCAGCTTGTGCGGGGCTCAGCCCCCGGAGAGCCAGTAAGTACCGGCCTGGGGCAGTGCCCCACCGCGCCCGGGTCACCGGCTAGAGACCCCCGGTCTGCAGCCTGGCTCTGGGGCATCGCTCCCTACCGCTGGCATGTGGGGAGCCCCCTAAGTTCTCAAGGCAATGCCAGCCCTTTCTCCGGGCGGTAGTCATAACATCTCCACCTTTTCCTTCCCCAGCACGGAGCAGACCCTGCAGGTAAGGAGGGGAGGTGTGTAGATGGAGAAACCTTTAAACCCGTGTAAGGAGCTGTTGAAGGATGGCTCACAACACAAATAACCCTAAATCGATCCATGCAACATTCTCAGCCAGGGTGGCAAACTGGAGGAATATGCCGGAGGAAACAAATATATCTGATAGTTAATCATCATACAACGGTCTTTGCAAAAATCCAAACTCTCGAGGGGGCGGGTAATACTTGTTTGGAATGTCTTAAACACAACGTTGGGGCGCATTTATGTACAAATACTTGTTTAATGCAAGGGTATGAATATGGACTGTTAAATATGAGCTGTGATCTGCTAACCGGTTATTGTCATAGTTTGAGGTACTGTTAGTTGTCCTGGAAGGAGGTGTTTACTGGAAGAACATGTGAAACTCTCTTGCCTGGAAAATCATCTGAGGAGTTTTTGTTTGTTTTTAACTTCTGTGAAAATCTTCTCATCTACTTTATAGAAACTGAGTACACAGTTAGTTCCTGTGCATTATTTTTGTTTAGTTTAATTTTTATTCAGGTTTGCTTTGTTTTATTAGGTTGGTTTGTAACCAGTCCACACTGAATAGCTGCTTTAACTAGATGCCATGAAGACTTCCTATTTTCTCTTGCTTACTAGAAAATATTTCACATCCTGCCAGTTCCTGCCAAGTTTTAGTGTAACCTGGCAGAGCCGTTAGTCAAAAGTTCTTGCATGATCTGTCAAGTTACCATCAGAAGTATCCAAGCTAAACATTTAATTTTCAAGTACAACACTACTAAATGACTTAATTTAAAGACCACATCAACAAGCTGATATTCCAGAAAAAAAGTTAGAATTGCTTAAAACGATGTGGATACATATGTTTCATATACATTACTGCAGACCAATACTTATGTGACAGTTTAAAAGTATGCAGTATTTTTGTAGCCTGTCAGTCCCAGGATATTAGAGAGACAAGGTGGGGGAGGTAATATCTTTTATTGGACCAGCTTCTCTCCCCAACAGAAGTTGGTCCAATAAAAGTTTGAAAGTAATGATTTAGTACTGGATGCAAATGAATTTTTCTCTCTCCTCCAAATAGATTGGCTGTTGTTTTCCTTACCAAGGATATGCAGATTAGGTAGCAACCTGGTCAATTTTTAAACTTGCGTCCACAGGACGTTTATTCTCAAATTCTTTAAGTTCTAAGTATCCAGTGCAATCTGACTGAACTACCATAGAGAGCTGAACTTATGTTGGGTGTAATGGGATCTCCATGGCAATGAGGCCTGCTGAGAGAGAAACACTGGGTTGGAATTTGCTAAAAGGTGACTTGGGGGCTGTAAAACACCATCAACCTCATCCCAGAGTGATAATTAATCATGGACTAAAGTGACCCAACTGCTGGAACCATAGTGAGGCAAGTGGCTGAAATATGTTTTAAAGTGTGTGACATGAAAAATTATCTTATAAAAAATTCCATTTGGGGGGGAAAGAAGCAGAAAGATGTATGATGTCATAAAAGAGGATATAAATGTATTGCTTACAGTATCACACACCAAAGACATTGGAGACTGTAATGCAAGAGACTATAGTGCATACAGTCTATAAATTTATGGCGTGGTGCCATTCAGTATGGGAAGATCATAAGCGTTCCCATCGTAACTGTACACAAGATTTTATTATGTATGGTTGTGAAGTCTTTCAGGGAAGTTTTAAAAGCGAAAGTGGGACTGTTAGAATACTTCTTCCAAAGCTGTGATTTTTTTAAATTAAACAATAAAAATTGGTAACACATTGTTCAAGATGTAGCCATTTTAACAGAAGCTGAGTGATGAGCAGAACTGGGAATGTGAACTCAGATCTCCTGACTCCCATTTCTAAGCTTTTACCACTAACCTCTGCTTCCTCTTTTAAAGCAGGGAAGAGGCGGGGGGTGGGGGGGAGGAAATTAAGGCCAAGGTTTTCAGAAATGGCTGATGATTTTGTATACCTGAGTTTTCTTGTAGGTGCCCAACTTAATATACCTCAATTGAGCCTGACTTTCAGAAAGTGCTGAAGCACCCACCTTCTGAAAATCAGGTTTCTCTGAGGTGTGTTAAGTTTGGCACCCAAAATAATTAGAAACTTTTAAAAATGTGGTCTAAAGTGCTTAAAAACAGGGCATTATATATAATGCTAAACTGGAGGGCTCTGATTGATGTCACCAAATTCTTCAGTGTGCATCATTCTTTTCATATACAGCAGACTGTACTTAATTGTGTATGTTAGTATGTATAATTAGGATATCAATACTAGTACACTATAGTTGAATTGTACCAGTAATTCAGGCTCCTATTCGTGGCAATGTGACTGCAGTTCTATAAATGTGAATATATCTGATAAAGTACAGTGGAGAAACAGCTATATATTGCTGTGATATAAAATAATTGAGCTTAGTGCTGGTTTCAAAGTACTATAAAGTCTAATTAGTACAATACTTATTTTTGTTGATACTTAGTATCCTATATATAAGCCAGAGATACAAATCACACTTTCTGTAAATTGCTGCTAATGCTTGTTGCTTTATTTGTTCTATTGATGTTTGTCATGTGGAATTCTTTGGGTAGCATGCTGATGTAAACTGTAACTTCACAGGATCTCTTTGCAAATGAGCATTAACTAATGTACACATATCAGGAACTGCTATCTTGATTATTAGTGAGGTCCAAGGGAAATGGTGCCCAAAATGTGAACATGTAAAAGTGTTCTATAGATTGGCTGGGAAGCTGCCCTCATAATTAATATGAAGACTTGATCTTCAGAGACTTCAAAACCCTTATGGTGATGGCCCACCTCTCCTCGTTGGATCAAGATGGAACACTACAGTCACTTTTTTTTTTTTAGTAGATGAAGCCAGTGAAGATAGCCAGACTGCAATCTGCTCCATTTTATGCATATTAGACTGAGTCCCAAGCTCCTGGCATGTTGCCAATGTGGCTGTCCTGGGGGCAGACTCTAGGTGACTGTATTACAGGATATTTTGCCCTTTTCTTTATGTTAATATTTTAAATAGTTTCATGCTGTTTGGCACCTTGATCACCTCACACTTTGTTGCTGTTTTCACTGACTATCCACTTCCAACCTTATTTCCCAGGGGCTATTTGATAGCAGCACCTTCTGTTTTCCGATCAGGCGTAGAGGAAGCTGTTAGTGTGACCATCTTTAACTCAATCAAGGAAACAACAGTCCAGATTCAGCTAGTGGTCAAAGGAGAAACAGTGGCACGAGGCCATGGAGCAGTTCTGGGTAAGTTCTCATTTATGGGAAACTGAGTAAGAGCTAGTGTACAAGCCAAAGTGCTGTAGGGAGCTCTTTAGCATCTTTTAGAGAATGGCTTCTAATAACGCTGAAGCTGGATCCATAATAATTTGTAAACCATTTATTGGTGCAGAATGTTCCCAGCTTTGATTGCACTGGCTTGGCTCTGGTTCATGGTTGTCTGAAATGATCAACACTGATGCCTTTGAAACACTAAGATACATGGAGAACTTAAATGCAGGTGATGCACTTGTATTCAAGTGGTCAAGTGGACATCTAGATTCCCATTGGAAACCTGAGCTTTCTCATTGAAGGAACTATATGTAGGATAAGAGAATAAGGTTGAATTTGAGGAAGAATATGACATCTCTGCAAAAACATCAGAATTCTTCTACCCCTGAATCTGAATTTAGTGGGGAGGCAAATTCACCCCCTTCAAGATCCATCATGGAGACTTTCCTCTTCATTATAGAGAGAGGTGATAACTTTGGTGCAACTAGATACCCTTTAGGATTGAAAATCAAATCCATCTTTCCTGTCTCGGAAGACAAAAGGAGCTTTGACTATGTCTCGCTTAACACATTTGTTACAGTGTAAAACAAATTACACTGGTGAAAATGATGCTCAGCAGTGCTACCAATGATGGAAGCTGTAATGTAGACTGGACTCAGACAATCAACAGTAATTTTTACCATTATGTTTAACACTGCTCTATGCAAAGCTTAGAAGAAGCATGGATGCTGTGATCTTAATGACTGCCTACTAACTGAGGAAATCTCTGAAGTCTACCCTCTTGGTTCGTAAGCTTTGATTAAAACAGCTTCTGAGCTGGGATAAAGAAGAGTGATCCAGAGGTGGTTGGGTCTGGCAGAGCCTGTAATTTTATGGGCTGTGGCTGCTTCCATGAAAAGAGAGAACCAGATTTTGGTGGTCTTAAGAGTGTTCCTAGTCATCTTAGTTGGCTTTTATATGGGTAACTTTTTTATTACAACTAATGGGGACTACATGCATAAATCCCTCACTCATCAGTAAAATAAGTCATGATCCATAGAAAAACTCCCCTTTAAAATAGGATTCCTTTCCTTAAGGGAATGTCTCTGGTTTTATATTTCTCCTTCTCCCCTTGCAAATTGGATCAGTCTTATTTTAGGTCCCAGGTTAGCAGAGAGCTGCGCTGGGCTGGCTACATAGATGGGAGTGGTATTTGTACACGTAGGTGATACATGCTAAACAGAAATCTTAGCTATCGTAAGATACAGCAACCAAAATAGACTTTATGGGTGTCTGATGAGGATGATTCAAGTCACAGAAAAGGACAGATCTTTGGCAGCTAAATATTCTAGTAAGCTTCCTTGTGGCCAACCCCCAACCTTAGTTGCGTACTCTAACCATAGAGCACTTTGCCGTTTACTCTGAGAAAAAGTTATGAATTAACATACCCAGTCAGGCCAAGTTTATACTGAAGAGCCTAGCTATATATGGTTTCCTTCCTCCCACCTCTGCTGCTGGCTTTGCACAGTGCAGAAAAAAATATTTCCGCTAAATCAAACCATAATCAGGGGACCTGTCAGTTGGAGGCATCATGACAGTTTCCCTCCTCTGAGCCCTACTTGTCTTTGAAGTAAGTGCTTTAATTCAGAAAGAATAACACAATGCCATAACTCACTCTCTCTCTCTCTTTCTCTCTCAGATAAAGGGACAATCAAGCTTAAGGTGAGTGTCAAGTATTATTCATATAGTGTTGAGGAGAGAGAATATTCTAAGACTACTAGATAATTAGCAGCCAAAGAAAATGAGAATCAATTTAGGGCTGAATTAATAGCCTTGGTTTGGCAAGCCTTCATGATGATGTTTCATATGAACTATATATGCAAGAGTCGAGCAATTTATATGGGTGATTGCTCAATAACAAATTAATGACTAGGTTATTTTATAGATGTGGTGCTGTATAGGATATATAACTGACAAGGAATACAGGATGTACACAGAAGTTCTCAAAACATGTCAAGAAATTACTGGATATCCACTGAAAATCATTCCAGTAATAACATGTTCCTACTGATCTTCTGTTGCTACATAGACTCTTTCCTGGATTTGTGCAGGTTTTAACTTCTGGCATTGGTAATATTGCAACACAACCGGGAGTGAATAAAATACAGCCATATTAACTTTGGCTGCACTAGAAATATGGGGAAGTTACCTTTATGGCCAAGGAGAATCCATAGTGAGGTAAAATAATCATCATGCTTAATTTAAATGCAACTAAGGCAGAAAACCCTGTTAAAACAAATACTACAAAAAAACCCCACTATGCACCTATATAAGGAGATCATATGAGTTTTAAATAAATGGCGGAACATCTGAGCTTCATTCAAATGCTTTGCATCTTGCATAAATCATTTACCCCTGTGCCCAGTGAGCATTAAATGCTGCCAAATTAGATTTCACCGCTTACTTGCATTGAAGGTAGTGACTTTACACCCACTTTGCAAAGGTGTAAATGACAATAGAGGTGCTAGGCAGGCCCTTCATATGTCATCTTTGCAAGATTGTCTCCCTTTACTTCCATGCTGATATCAGGTATGTTTGTATTTTCTAGGCTTCTGAAATATTGGATATAAATTAAATAATAATAAAGCCACGCCATATGTATTTTTAAGTGCCACCAAAACCTTTGGTTCCATAAGAGGTGTTTAAATATGCTATTCTGGTATATAATGTGATTATGATTTTCTATGAACCTTTATTACTGCTGTTGTGACAAAGTAGGAGTAGGAATGGAAGACAAAGTGGTGTGTTAACATATTGGATCTAATTATGTTATGCAGGACTTGCTTTGGGGTAGTTATCTCCAATGGGAGATGGAGGGTGGGGAACAAATCTTACAGTAATTGAACTGTGACTTGTTTCTGGAATACTGGTAATACATCACTTTTAAGAAGCTTGTAGGGCTGTGGGGTCTGGATAATTCATTGGATTAGATTGGTGAGGCATGATTTCCCTTTACAAAAAACATGTTGACTCTTCCCCAAAACATATCTTGTTCATCTATATGTCTGATAATTCTGTTCTTTATTATGGTTTCAACCAATTTGCCTGATACTAAAGTTAGGCTTACTGGCCTGTAATTACCAGGATCACCACTGGAGCCTTTTTTAAAAAATAGGCAATACATTAACTCCAGTCATCTGGTACAAGGATTGATTTAAGAGAGAAGTTACATTCCACAGTTAGTAGTTTTGCAATTTCATATTTGAGTTTCTTCAGAACTCTTAAGTGAATACCATTTGGTGCTGGTGACTTATTGCTGTTTAATTTATCAGTTTCTTCCACAATCTCCTCTACTGACATCACAATCTGGGACATACTTCAGATTTGTCACCTAAAAAGAATGGCTCAGGTCTGGGAATTTCCCCCATAGCCTTTGCAGTGAAAATCTATACAAAAATTTCATTTAGCTTTTCCGCAATGGCCTTGTCTTCCTTGAGTGCTCATTTAGCATCTCAATTGTCCAGTAGCCCCATTGACTGTTTGGCAGGCTTTCTGCTTCTGATGTACTTAAACATTTTTTGCTGATAGTTTTTGTGTCTTTAGCTAGTTGCTCTTCAAATTATTACATGGCCTGCCTTATTATACTTTTATATTTGGCTTGCCACAGTTTATGCTCCTTTCTATTGTCCTCACTAGGATTTGACTTCCAATTTTAAAAGGATGCCTTTTTGCCTCTAATTACTTCTTTTATTCTGCTGTTGAGTTATGATACCATTTTTTTTTGGTCCTCTTACTTTCAAAAAAAAGAGTTATACATTTAGTTCGAGCTTCTATTATGGTCTTTTTAAATTGTCTTCATGCAGTTTGCAGGCATTTCACCTTTGTGACTGATCTTTTTAATTTCTGTTTAACTAGCTTCCTCATTTTTGTGCAGTTCTCCTTTTTGATGTTCAATGCTATTGTGGTGGGTTTCTTTCACCCTACAAGGATGTTAAATTTAATTACATTATGTTTGCTGTTATCAGCTGATATTGTTTGCTGATTCAGCTATATTCACCTCTTGGACCAGATCCTGTGCTCCACTTAGGACTAAATCAAGAATTGCCACTCCCCTTGTGGGTTTCAGGACTAACTGCTTCAAGAAGCAGTCATTTATGATGTCTAGATATTTTATCTCTGCATGCCTTCCTTAGGTGCTATATACCCAGTCAATATGAGGATAGTTGAAATCCCCTATTATTATTGGATTTTTTGCCTTTGTAGCTTCTCCAATCTCTGTTTCACAGTCACTGTCACCATCCTGGTCAGGTGGTTGATAGTATATTCCTACTGCTATACTCTTTTTGGTCATATCCTGAAGTTTGTTGTTCCTGCTCTGCAGTTTGCCTGTGACTGATATTCATGCTGTTCTGTCCAGTGTTTAAATTGTGCTTGGGAATCCGGTTGCAGGAGGGGTCTGAGACGTTTCTTCTTCTTTTTTATGTAGTCGATGTACTTATCCAAATGCACTTCTCCATTACCACCTATCCTTTCATAGCAAGAAGACATAATGTGAGGGGAACTATAGATAATATCCATAGTTAGAGAAGCCTCTGTAGACTTGTTCACCCAAAGCTTGCATCTCACTATTGAATACGATCTGCAGCCATTACTGATTTCATACTTTGATAAAGGCAGTGTATTGCTCCCTTTCACTTTTCAATTGTCTTGAACTGGTATCATAATGTCACTCTGTGACATGTTTTTTATATTTGTGTTTTCATCTAAAGATACTTTGTTGTTGTATATTTGGTTTGTATGTTTGAAACAAAGGGATAATTGTAACTGGAGTGAGTGTGCAAATGTGGGTCATTTCTTTCAGTAATGCCATATACTTTATAATAGGCTTAATTATTTCTCTATGTAAAACACTTGGGGCATATCCCAGAGCGTTAGCAAGCATCCAAAGAATCTACTCTCAATTTCTGAGGAGCATAAAATGTTTAACTTGGTGGTGCAGCTGAGTCTCACTCTTTTATATGTGATCACTTTCATCTGTGGTGAGTGTGAAACTCCTGTAACCCTTCTATCAAGTGGTGTCGACAGAAACAAGGGCTGGGTTCAATATCTAGTGGTTCCTTTTAATGTTACAAAACAGACCTGGCTTTTGAACCTCCACCCAGAAATCTGAGAAAACCAAACACCACCACTAGGTGCCTCTAAGAGGCAATTCTTGCCTACTCGCAAGTACTGAGTCTTGTGTATAATAAAAGAAAACTTATTAAAAGGGAGAAGGAACTCAGCATTAATTTGGGAAAACACCATAACAATGTTTCAAAAGTATGCAAACCATGAGTTCACACCCACCCCACAGTATCTTGGGCAGTAGTCCTTTGCCTCCATTTTCCATCTTGTGGTGTTGAAGTCTGATGGGTGAATGATCCTTTAACACACCACTCCCCTTTTCCTCTGCTGCACCCACTCACAGTTGGTTGTTTGAAGTAAAAATCCCAGAATTCAGGGTTTGTTCACAGGGGTTCACCTCCCTGAAAGGGGGTTGAGCAATGTTACTTCTTCCTGCTGTTGTTGTCTCTGCCATCTTTGCTGCTGCTCACCACTGTCTCTGCCATCGCTTGCTGCTGCTCTCTGCTTGCCACTTGCTACTGTCTCTACCAGCAATGCAGTGTTCTGAGGTTCCACCACTTAGCCAGCTCTTAGTGATTTTACCAAGTAGCGAGGAAACTTACTACTGCTGTATCCTCTGCATTGTTTTTCATTGCACACTGTCCCCTTCTACCCACTCATCAGTGATTTCAGTTCTAGTGATCCCTGAGCAGATACAAGGACTCTATTTGACTCTGATCAGTTCTGTCTTTAAATGCCAGAAGTACAGGTCTGTCACATCTTACGCGCATTTAACATGCACGATTTCAACTTTACACCGTCAGAAAAAAAAAAAAAAGGAGAAAAACAACAAACTTGTAGTGTGGGCGATTTTGCCTGCCATTGAACTCAATGGGGTTTTGGCTATACGCGGTTTTCGCTTTACGCGCTAACCGCAGAATGAAACCCCCGCGTAAGATGAGACAGACCTGTAAAGGACACTTTTTAAACAGAGTCCATACCCTCAAGTAGTAACATGAAAACTCATGGCGATCGGGGGAGGTCCCAGATGACTGGAGAAAGGCTAATGTAGTGCCCATCTTTAAAAAAGGGAGGAAGGAGGATCCGGGGAACTACAGGCCAGTCAGCCTCACCTCAGTCCCTGGAAAAATTATGGAGCAGGTCCTCAAGGAATCAATTATGAAACATTTAGAGGAAAGGAAAGTGATCAGGAACAGTCAGCATGGATTCACGAAGGGGAAGTCGTGCCTGACTAACCTAATTGCCTTCTATGATGAGATAACTGGCTCTGTGGATGAGGGGAAAGCAGTGGATGTGTTATTTCTTGACTTTAGCAAAGCTTTTGATACTGTCTCCCACAGTATTCTTGCCACCAAGTTAAAGAAGTATGGGCTGGATGAATGGACTGTAAGGTGGATAGAAAGCTGGCTAGATCGTCGGGCTCAACGGGTAGTGATCAATGGCTCCATGTCTAGTTGGCAGCCGGTTTCAAGTGGAGTGCCCCAAGGGTCGGTCCTGGGGCCGGTTTTGTTTAATATCTTTATTAATGATCTGGAGGATGGTGTGGACTGCACTCTCAGCAAGTTTGCAGATGACACTAAACTAGGAGGCGTGGTAGATACACTAGAGGGTAGGGATCGGATACAGAGGGACCTAGACAAATTAGAGGATTGGGCAGAAAAAAACCTGATGAGGTTCAACAAGGACAAGTGCAGAGTCCTGCACTTAGGACGGAAGAATCCCATGCACTGCTACAGACTAGGGACCGAATGGCTAGGTAGCAGTTCTGCTGAAAAGGACCTAGGGGTCACAGTGGACGAGAAGCTGGATATGAGTCAACAGTGTGCTCTTGTTGCCAAGAAGGCTAACGGCATTTTGGGCTGTATAAGTAGGGGCAT
Source organism: Trachemys scripta elegans (assembly GCF_013100865.1). NCBI lineage: Eukaryota > Metazoa > Chordata > Testudines > Emydidae > Trachemys > Trachemys scripta. The sequence continues at coordinate 614,846 of NC_048319.1, read as the reverse complement.
TGCCAGCAGATCGAGGAACGTGATCGTTCCCCTTTATTCGACATTGGTGAGGCCTCATCTGGAATACTGTGTCCAGTTTTGGGCCCCACACTACAAGAAGGATGTGGAAAAATTGGAAAGAGTCCAGCGGAGGGCAACAAAAATGATTAGGGGTCTGGAGCACATGACTTATGAGGAGAGGCTGAGAGAACTGGGATTGTTTAGTCTCCAGAAGAGAAGAATGAGGGGGGATTTGATAGCAGCCTTCAACTACCTGAAGGGGGGTTCCAAAGAGGATGGAGCTCGGCTGTTCTCAGTGGTGGCAGATGACAGAACAAGGAGCAATGGTCTCAAGTTGCGGTGGGGGAGGTCCAGGTTGGATATCAGGAAAAACTATTTCACTAGGAGGGTGGTGAAACACTGGAATGCGTTACCTAGGGAGGTGGTGGAGTCTCCTTCCTTGGAGGTTTTTAAGGCCTGGCTTGACAAAGCCCTGGTTGGGATGATTTAGCTGGGAATTGGTCCTGCTTTGAGCAGGGGGTTGGACTAGATGATCTCTTGAGGTCCCTTCCAACTCTGATATTCTATGATTCTATGATTCTAACATCTGTCCCCAGCCACTCTGACTTTCACTTGGATTTGGCATCACTCCCCCCTGCTTAGCAAGTGAGGTTAAGTTAGGGTGATTCCTCAATTAGGGCATGTTAAGTATACTTCTGCTGCCCATTAGGGATAATAATATTTAATTACCCCTGTGTTCAAGACTAAAGTGAATTTTAACCCAAAACAGCCAAAATTGATCACTTTGGGAAAGCAGGTCTGTCTGCTGATCACCTTGGAACAGCAAATGTGTGTATGCAAATACTGTCTGCTCCTGAGGTCTTTTCCCCCAATTCATTAATAGATGGCATGGGAGAGTTCATTCAGACCATGGATTACACTCCCTTTCCACAATCTAAATGCATTTGCCCTGCATTTGATCAGGAGAGCAGTGATGGCCAGCCACATTTCAGGGGACACTGAGGGAAAAGAGTTCTATACTCTCAGAACCTAGTAAATACTGCTCCCCAAAAAAGCCTAACTTGACCTTGAAAATAGCAATTATGTCCTTGAATAAAATAGCTTCTCATCTCTGTACCAAATGTGTGAAACAAATATTAAAATTGTTTCTGGATAACAAAATAATGACACAGAGACTTGAGAAAGATGATTGTTATTTTTTTCATAGTTGCACTTTGGGACCCCATTGTACTAAACATTGTTTATTGCATAGTTAGAGACAGTCCCTGCCTCAAAGTGCTTACAATCTAAATAGACAAGATAAACGATGAGTGGGAGAAAGGAATTACTTTTTCCCCAATTTACAGATAGAACAAGTCACTGAGTCTGTGCCTTTTTTCCCTAAGTCACAGAGGGGGTCAGTCCAATCCCTTGACCAAAAGACCATCCTTCCTCTCCCAGATTTATAATATCAAGGTTTAGGTTTTGTTTCTTTATGAATAAATTGTTTTTGCAAGGTCTGATGTCTTCTGAAATCCTGTACATTTCCTGCTGTCTCCTCTAAAGTCTTGTTGCTTCCTCAATCCAATGTATCTCATTTGGACTTTGTCTTGCTATTCTGCATTAATCAGTTTCCTTTAGGGCAGATTGTTCTTTCCAAGCTCATATTATCCTTGATATGCTGAGGAAATTCAGATTTATTAGACTTTTGGTCTGATTTTTGGGGTATGGTGGTGATGCTTTGACAAGGAGAATGGCAACATATCTTAAATATAGAGAAGTCCAAAGCCACCTGAATTGGTCTATGATGTCATTGATTATCATTCCTTTTGACATAGTTTCCTTTTATGGACCATGATTATTCCTTCAACAATTGCTAAGAGGTTTATTTGGATGGTGGATATCCTTTACCTTAGTTTATCTTGTTAGGAGTAAGTGCGGTCTGTAGTGAAGCACTGATTTTTATTGCTGAAAGGGTAGTGGTGGAGTTCAGTGCTAGAATCTCTAGATTGGCAGCAGCTAGCTTCTTCAAATGGACTTATTTCTTAGAGTTCACTTATTTAATCTGGCCTTTGGTGACGGGCTGCCATCTGCCTTGACTTTCCCACTGACAGCAATAGCAGTTCTGTTTGTGGATCCATGTTCAGCATGCTGTAGCTTTATTAGTCAAATGTGCTGGCCAGAAATAGAATAGAATTGTAGAAATGTAGGGCAGGAAGAGACCTCAAGAGGTTATCAAGTCCAGCCCCATGGACTGAAGCAAGACCAAATATACCCAGACCATCCCTTCCAGGTGTTTCTCCAATCTATTCTTAAAACCCTCCAATGACAGGGATTCCACAACTTCCCTTGGAAGCCTGTTCCAGAGTTTAGCTATCCTTATAGTTAGAATGTTTTTCCTAATGTTAAATCTAAATCTCCCTTGCTGCACATTGACTCTTTTTCTTCTTGTCCTACCTTCAGTGGATATGGAGAACAATTGATCACCGTTCTCTTTATAATAGCCCTTAATGTATTTGAAGACTTTTATGAAGTTCCCCATTCAGTCTTCTTTTCTCAAGACTAAACAAGCCCAGTTTTTTTAGTCTTTTCTCATAGGTCAGGTATTCTAAACATTTTTATCATTTTTGATGTTCTCCTCTGGTCTGTCTCCAATTTATCCACCTCTTTCATAAAGTGTGGTGCCCAGAATTGGACATGATACTCCAGCTGAGGCCTCACCAGTGTTGAGTAAAGTGGGACAATTACCTCCTGAATCTTGCACAAGACATTCCTGTTAATACACCCCAGAATGTAATAAGTAAGGTTAATGTACGATGTACTATGTTAACATTTTATAATATCATTGCCTTAAAATATATATATATATATATATTTAAATACACCCCAGAATGATATTAGTCTTTCTTTCAACTACATCACATTGTTGACATGTAGCATAGAACCAGGCAAGGTCACGGTGGTATTATGAGTCACTTGAAAAAGTAAAATAATAAAATTGTCCCATTGTACTCACTCTGTTCAGTTCTCCTATTAAGAACATAAGAAGTGTCCTTCCTTTCTTATCACTGCTGGGTCCCAAGATGTGTTAACACCAACCAGAGAATCTGGCCCTGTATGATAAGGAAAGGATGTGCTCTTCAAATGTCTGCAGAGATGGTCTCTAGTGCACATATGACCTTACTTGTATGAACCTGCTCTATTGGGTCACCTCTTTCCCTTTACTCTGCTCCTGGAATTTGCACACCATTATGACGGGCTTTTTTTCTTAACATCAGTTTAACCCTAATTTTAAGAACAGGGTAAAGATCTTAAACCAGGGGTTCTCAAACTGGGAGTCAGGACCCCTCAGGGGGTTGCAAGGTTATTACATGGGGGGGTCGCGAGCTGTCAGCCTCCCAAGCCCTGCTTTGCCTCCAGCATTTATAATGATATTAAATATATAAAAAAGTGTTTTTAATTTATAAGGGGGGGTTGCACTCAGAGACTTGCTATGTGAAAGGGGTCACCAGTACAAAAGTTTGAGAACCACTGTCTTAAACTGTTGGAAGATTTCACTGCTTAGTTCTTGAACCTGATTAGCTAGAATTCAGGGAGTTCAGGTCAGCAAAAGATGCATAGGCAGGTCAGATACTGCTTTGGGTGATGGAGGAAAGGAGAGAGGGCTTCATGTGATACTGACATAACTATGCCTCTCTTAAAGCTTGCCTTTTAACTCTAAAATGTCTGTGTTTTGTATTTTCTACTGACCATGTGCGCATATACATACACAAAGTTACACACAGATTTAGTGGGTGTCTCTTCCCTTCATCTTTAGATGGGGTGGTAATTTGTTTGTATTAGTTTTGCTGAGGCTTTGACATGAATAAACCATGATAATACTTAGTCCTGCCTTGAGTGCAGGGGACGGGACTGGATTGGAGGATTGGACTGGAGGGATAGCTCAGTGGTTTGAGTATTGGCCTGCTAAACCCAGGGTGGTGAGTTCAATCTTTGAGGGGGCCATTTAAGGATCTGGGGGAAAACAAACAAACAAACACACACACACCACTAACTGTCAGGGACAGTATTTGGTCCTGCTAGTGAAGGTAGGGGACTGGACTCAAGGTCCCTTCTAGCTCTATGAGATAGGCATATATCCATATATGATTATTATTATATTATGACCTCTCAAGGCACCTTCCAATTCTATGATTCTATGTTCTCCCCTGTAAGCACAAAGACTCTTTCAAGTCCTGTTTCTTCCCCACCTCGTGGTCTGTTTTCTAGGTGCCTTCAGGGCTTCGTGGACAAGCACATTTAAAAGTCTGGGGAAACCGGCACCTAACGGAGGAAGGTTACATCTTTCATAACTATACCACAGTAACCATAGATAGCAAAGGGTCATCGGTGTTCATCCAGACTGACAAGCCTGTCTATAAACCCAAGCAGAAAGGTAAAGTAGCCTCTGAGAACCTCACAGTCTCCACTTTTGCATGCAAAAACTTTAATACTTAGACCAGAACTCCTTTTAAGAATAATCCCTGAGACCACAACTCTTGTTGAGTACCAGCTCTGATGATTAATGAATTTTCCCTTTTCTCCCTTTATAGTGCTGATAAACCTGTTTACGGTCACTTCTGACCTGCGACCGATCAATGAGAAGGTAAGTGAATAGCTTTCCTTCCCATTGTAAAATGTCTGAAGTGTTCAGCATTTCTTGTTTATCACATACATACATGAAGTTACACAGCAATGTATTTAGTGGATGTTCCCTTCATCTTCAATTGCTCTGGTATCTCCTACTATGGGGTGTTATAATTAATGTGTTTGCTAGGATGTTGTAGTTTTAAGTTTAGTTTCTGAATTTGGCCACATTGTAGCCAAAGGGTAGGAGTAAGTGATAATCTGTAATTGCTTTGTGTAGGTGTAATACTATAGTGAAATAAAACATAATTAGGCCAAAGCAGCTGTGGAGGAGGAGTGTTTGAGGGAATAGCACTTTGACACTGATATTACGGGAGCACCCAGAGGCCAGGATCAGTCACTTAACCAGAGGTCTGAAGGGCCAGTTTTCAAGTCAGATGTTTGAGTGAAATGGTTGTTTGACCAAACTGCTCTTTCACATGAGTGGATATTACGTGTCCCTTCTACACCAACATGCAGGGGCCAGAAGCTCTGTGGCATACCCTGCTTATGCCAGCCTCACATCTTCTCACAAGATAGAAAAATACGGCTTTGTCTCATGGGTGTTTTTATTCTTTGTTTCTTTCAGATTGAAGCCTACATAGTCGTGAGTATCCATCATTTAGCAAGTGGCATCATTACACAGGGTCACTGAGGCCTCTCTGAAGGGAGCAGGTCACAAGTTCATGCTCTGCCAAATCTATCATCACCATCTCTGCTTGGAGTTCAGAAATGTTTTTCCATAAATGCCTCTTCAAGGGAAAACTGAACAAATTGGTTGCATCCACTGGGGTTAATGAATATAACAACCTTACCCATCTCTCTCATTTTCCTTGTTCAGTTACATTCCTATGCTGCACCTGGCTGGGGTAATATGATTATCTTTGCACCCAGACTTATGGTAATGGATGCATTTGAAATGCATGGAGATGGAGAGATCTTGCTAGATTACTCATATACCCCTCTCCCTTTTTTCTTTGTTTTGAGGGGAATGAGGGACCCTTTCTTTGACCATCCTCTTTTAACTAATTTCTTTATTTGACAAGAAATGGAAGAGCTGACCCCATGGTGTGACTGACTGGCTTTAGTACTGACACAAAATATCCCAAGCAATGGATTATTATTGTTTTTTAGACGATTGATGCTAATTATTTGTGTGAAAGTGAAATTGTTTGTTGCAGGCTGACAGTTAAAAGTACTAGTGAAATTTACCTTTTTTGTGATAATGTCTCTTGTCCTAAACCATTTTTTAGGATCCTCGGGGGTCTCGGATGATAGAATGGAGCAATCTGAAGCCATTTTGTTGTGGTAAATTTCTGCCTGTTACAGTTTAGCATAACTTTATTTTCCTCTGCTAGCTAACATTAATTTCTGCCTTTTGGGGTTTTTTATTGAAATGAACCTTTACAGAGATTGACTGATATTCAGAGAGGGCTCACAGTGTCTTTTCTTCTCTCCTAGGTATTGTAAATATGAGTTTCCCTTTGTCTGATCAGCCAGTATTTGGCGAGTGGTTTATCTTTGCTGAAATGCAAGGGCATGCATACAACAAATCCTTTGAAGTTCAGAAATATGGTGAGTTATTGCCTGCAAGTCAACTTTGATCATAATCCCAAAAATATTTAGAATACTGAAACTATGAAATATTTTTGATTTGAGCTGAAATAATCAAGAAATGATGTATCAAAAATTGCAGTAGAAAAAATTCCTGTCAGATGTAACATGTGGCAGGAAATGGACCCTTGAAACTTAACCAAACTCTTAGTTGATATCATCTTTTGTAATATAAAGGGGTTTATATTCATCATCACGTGGCACAATCCATGTATATAGGTAACAAAGACTTCACTTTATTTTGGAAAAACTGTTAAAGTTATTTTAAGTCAGTCACTAAGTTTTTTCCTTCCTTCACCAGATCCCATCTTGGACACTCAGAATTCCTAATCATCGCCCCTCTCTTATTTTTGCTCTTAAGGCCCCTTGCCCTATCTCAAAGTCCCTCTGGCTGGTGAGAAATGGGGATTGTTCCCCCCAGGTCCCCATGTGCAATATCTGACCCTGTCCACTGAGGTATTTATACTGTGCTCATCTTCAGACCTATTCCTGAAATGACGGTGGGAGGTACTGCAGGTAATGCAAGGTACTCCTGCCCCTGGCTCCAAGAAGCGAAACATTGTGCCTGCCACCCAGCCCCTAAATGAAGTTTTGGGTTCAGTTCTGTAGCTCGGATCCTCTATATGGGAACATGATGTATGGATGTGGGGCAGCTGATCACTAACTCGTTCTAGGGAATGGTTACTTAATAGCACCCTGCTAGTAGGATTCTGGTTTGATGGATCAGCTGATATTGATATGTTGCTTTCGTTCTCTATTCAAGGATGTGCGTCTTCACCTTGCCTGCAGTGCTCCAACCACAAGAAGGGATCTTGTCAGAGCTATATAGCTATTAGTACATCCTGGATTCTAAGATGTTTGTAAAACACCTCTTCTCTTTTTTGCTCCATTTTAGTGTTACCAAAATTTGAGCTGTTGATTGATCCACCTCTCTATATCCGAGATCTTGCAACTTGTGAAAAGGGAACTGTCCATGCCAGGTAGGGGATATGTTACAGATACAGTCCCATATTTTATAGGTTGAAGTGTAGCTGTGGGATAATGTAATCATCTAAGCTCAGCGGGAGCATGTGTCTCATCCTCCAAATGTTCCAGCATGACTTCAGAGCATTGTCAGATGATTTTCCTGTCACTGCACATTTGAATGTGATGCTCAGGTACCCGTGGTCTCCTGGCTTCCGTAATAAAGTTTCTAATTCCTCCATTGCATACACATCTCTGATTGTATGCTGTACTGTGTGTTGAGTGAATCCTTCATTCATAAGATCTCTGGAGGAAGAGGAAGCTGCTCTAATGTTTGGCTTAGCACCATAGCAATTCTTCATCATGTTAAGGTCCACAGATCCATTACAATGGGTACTTCAGCCTTCTTGCAGTTTGGGGGCAAAACCAGACCAGTCAGTCACTGCCAGCACAGGAATGCCTCACCTCCTGAAGTTCCTTGCAGTCTTATCTGCTTCCCCAGCCACTGGTGGCTTATCCATCCTTCCCAACTGAAGAGCTTTTCTGAGGGAAATTCCAAACTTTATTTCAAATTTCTGACTAACGGTTAGGCTGCCAGTGACTGACAGGTCTAGTTCTGCCCTCAAACTACAAGCAGGCTGAAGTACCCATTGTAACAAATCTGTAGACCTTATTGCTCAAAGAAAGAAAATTTTCATCTAAGCACAGATAAACTTTCCTATTAAAGGGATACCTTTTCAAGTTAAAAGTTGCGTGGTAGGGAAAAAAAGTCTTCATCTTTGTTGTTTAAATCATTTCATGTTTAAATTATTATAACATTGAATGCACTTTCCACCATTTCCACGGTTTGTTTATTTTTTGCATTTCACTCTCTCTAGGAGAGTGCTCCTAGACTGCTCAGTTTCACTTTCTGGTTCTCATCATTGTGCTGGCATAAGACTGCTATGTCTGAATTGCAGATACTGGTATTTAAATTTGAAAAAGAATTGTTTCCACTGAAACTTTTAAAAGTAGCTGTCTGTTCTTCTCAGAATGAACATGAAATGTTTGTATTGGGGAGGAGCCTACATGCTGAATTTTTTTTAACAGAAAAAAGAAAATATCGAAATTAGAAGAAGATTGTGCTGAGTTTAAAAAAATACCCTAAAACAGATGGAGCCTGAGATTAATCTGACTTTCAAGTCAGATCATCTCTGTTAGTCTGGATGCCTCTGTGTACAGAAGCCTGCGAAGCTGGAGACAGGATCTTTCTGTTCTCAGTCTAGTTTTAGTTTAGATCAACTGTTTGGAAGTTTCTAATGTAAAAACTTTCACGGAGATATTAACAATTGGCATTTAGAAATAACCTCTTGTAATTGCTTTTATTTTCTGAGTTCTAAGTATGCAGGAGTTGAGGATCCAGCATGGGGTTAATCAAGAAAATGGAGAGGAGCCAATCTGAGGTTTTCATTATCTTGCTGCTTCTATTTCAGATACACGTTTGGGAAACCAGTGACAGGAAAGTTAACTGTCAACATGACTATAAATGGAGTGGGGTACTACCGGCATGAAGTGGGACACCCTGTCCTCAAAACCATAGAGGTGAGGGGGATTATTAAATTAGCTACAATAGGAAGGCCTGATCTGCACCCTTTGACGTCAATACCAAAGCTCCCTTTGATTCAGTGATGCAGAATCAGGGTCTAAACGTGTTACCTGAGCTCTACAGACTAAAAATACTAGAGTATTTCACATGTTATCTGACTGTGTCAATATTTGGAGGAGGGGTGTTTAATGAGATAGTGCTAACAGAGTGCTAGGTGTTTTAGAGTATACTGATGGGGGGAAGGTGTGGGAGTGATGGAGGTTGGGGCAGTGTTATCACAGATTATGGATGAAGAACACACAAAATATGTTCCTGGTTGTTTTTTCCCTTAGGGAATGTGTCCCTATCCCAAGGCCCTTTAAAATAAAACAAAAAAATACCCCATCACCCCCCAAAGAAAGCAACCCCATGTTCTGTATTTGACCAGAAACACTTTTTTAACTGCATATGCTGAATAATGTTTTCCTTCCCCGGCCTGGCTGGTAGATTGATGGCTCTGCTGTTTTCGATGTGTGTGTGAGAGACATGATGCCAGCTGATGTCCCAGAGCATTTCCGAGGCACGGTCAATATTTGGGCCACTGTGACCAGCTCTGATGGGAGCAAGCAGGTCACGTTTGATGACTCAACACCTGTTCAGAAACAGCTGATTGACATCAAGTACACTAAGGATACTAGGAAGCAGTTCAAACCTGGCCTACCCTACAAAGGGAAGGTAAGATAGGGGGATGTGGGGACACTCAGGGTGGTTGATAAAAAGGCTATATAGGCAATTTATCCTAATGTGTTATACACCATGTGCTGAGATGTTCCTTTTATCTGGTGCTGAGTTTTATAACTATATGAAATTGCTAATAACATGAAATGGCTTGTTTTATTAATTAAATGACTGTTTAGGTAGAAGTCACTTACCCTGATGGGAGTCCTGCTGACGGGGTCACAATTCGAATCAAAGCTGAGTTAACTCCAAAGGATAACGTTTACACAAGTGAACTGGTATCCAGAAGTGGCTTGGTGGAGTTTGAAATCCCCTCTATTCCTACAGCTGCCCAGTATGTCTGGCTGGAGGTGGGTAAAAGCTCTTTATAGGATTAATGGGCTTTAATAGAGCTAATCTTGTCAAATGTGCACTTTGTGAATTGGTGCTAAAAATGGGAAATCAGTCAGTGACCTGAAGAAGAGCTCTGTGTGAGCTTGAAAGCTTGTCTCTTTCACCAACAATAAAAGATATTACCTCACCCACCTTGTCTCTGTAGTGACACTGGGAAACTTCTTAGCTCAGACTTAAACTTTCACCTTTGAACTGTAGTGAATATTTATCCAACCCCATATTGCCGATAGAACTGATGATAATGATAATAACAGGATAGAGTTGTCTGCTCTAAGTAGATCAAATACAGTGTGGCATTAAGAGTAAGCTTCAAACATCTCAGTAGAAAGTGAGTGTATTATCACAGTACTTTAAAGATAACAAAAGAGAAAGTGGGAGGGGTCAGTGTCTGGAATGGGAGTGGTGGTGACGACTGCATGATGGGGAGGGACAGGAGCCCAGTTTTCTATGTGTGAATAACATTCAGATGCATTTTTTCTTAAGACCAAAGTGACAGCAATTGATGGGAAACCTGCAGGGGACCAATATCTGCCAAACTACTTGTCTATCAGCAGCTGGTACTCTCCTAGCAAGTGCCATATCCAGCTCCAAGCACCAGACAAGCCTTTCCAGGTAGGACAGCTTCATGTTACATTATGATAACATCTGCATTTCTTGGTTCATTCATACTTGTTGTCCTAATGAAGTATTTCCAGATATATCTGGGGGCCATAGCATATTATTGTATCCACAGCAGACCTTAAGAGGCTTCACTTTAGACACTGACCCGTCTTTAGCCATGACCTACTTCACTACTTGGTGCTGCCCTGCCTTACCTGCCCCTGAGAATGTACCATGTTTCCTAAAGGGGTGAAGAGAGAGTTTTGATCCCCAGTGGAGACCTACTGCACTCCAGAGCTCAGATCACAAACTAACTCCCAACACCCTAAAGTCTGTATGAATTGGATAGTAAAAATGACAATGATATTAAGATTTTGGTTCAAATCAACAAATGCCAATTGATTTGAAGTGAAGCCAGAGTGGGATGAATTAATCATCTAATTCTCAGATTGGAACTGTCTAGTCTCCTTGGAATTAAGAGTCTGAATCCCAGCAGTATCAATTCAGTCCTTTACCTCCCAAAAGTAAATAAATCGAGCATCTTGTAGTTTTCTATTAGAGAGGGTGATGACTTTTGGGGGGAGACCCTAAAAACTGAGCTTCCCTTCTGTGTGTAAAAGTTTTCATGATATGTATACTAAGAGTAGATTTGTCCATAGCCAGAATTTCTCACCTTTTTGTTGTGCTGATCACCATTTAAGTGCTGCTCTCCACCCCCAGAAGAGGCTGCACGTCAGTGATGGGTTTGTATACATGCTTTGTAAAGTACTTTGGGATTTGGTGGTCCATATATCTGACCTACTACTATATAATCAGCAGGCCTAGTAGGCTGAGTTTCAGAGTCAGTGTAGTCAAATAAGGGAGTTTTATGGTTGCATTTCATGGCAGTTTAATGGCTAATTAATCTTTTACAAGATTTCTGAGGTATGGAAAGGGGATTACGCACTACTAATCTGAACACATTGTTCTTATTATAACCTGATTAGAACTAATTCTGCTGTGGGAAAGCAGGGAATTGTGTGACCAGCTGATGTGGGAACCATTTCTTCAGCTCTGCCAGTTCTTACTGGGTGTTCCAATTAACTACATATTTTTTTCATGAACAGTTTCATCATTTTGCTCTCAGAAACTCTAAATGCCTCAAATATTTAACATCATAAGGCTCTTCTCTCTGGATCCTTCTGCATTTTCACTGCATTTAACCATTTGGTGGCTTTTCACTTCCCTGTGCCACTGTTTTGGTTTGCACCATGTGCATGCAATAGGGAGGTGGGACTATTAGCACTTAAGAGAGAGGCTTCTCAAAATATTTCATTGGGATTCAGGTTTGTTACTCCATTTTCAGCATTAATGGAACATGATTTTGTACCTTAAATGGGTGAGGATGGCTGGGAGCTGCAGACGGTTCTGTGTGTGGGGAAATAGGGCCTCGCGATAACACGTATTAGTTCCCAAATCCCAAAAGGAAGAAGCTTGTATTGCAGATGAAGTGCTCCTCTGCCCCACAGAAGGCACCGTCAGCCAGTGACAAGTCAGTGACTCCCAGGCCTTGAAAAGATGTTGCCTAAGACTGACCTGTCCTGTGGGGCGTGGCAGTGGTGACAGCCAACCCTCAAAGAACTCCCTCCCTCATGGGAGTTCCTGTCAGGACAGTAGTCCTGGGTAGGGTACAGCTTGCTCTTTTCCACCTACTGGAAGTGCAGAGACAGTGCAGGAAACAAGTGCACTGCTTTGAAACCTCTTGCAGATACTAGGTGTATCTGCCTGGGAAAGGGAAGCACCCTTCATGTCTGTCTGTTTGATGTGGCTCATAGAGTCAACATCATAAATTAACTTTCTTCCCAGTTCAGATTTTCCTGATTTATTTCAGGACAGTCCTGTTGTGTATAAATTAGCATCTGCATGTTACAGTAATTACCATGTGTAATCTCAATTAAACAGCAGAGCCCATATTACACCTCCTCCCTGCCCCTTTACTGTGAGATCTGAACCTTGTAAAGGGGTGTCTAAAATTCAACCCATTCTCACAGCTGCTCTGTGCCAAAGTCCTTATCCCTCAGGATTCCAGAGATTCCTTTATTCCTTACACTAATCCATATTGCTCCTGCACCTCATCCTCCTGTTAGACTCCCAGGGACCAAAGTGCTGCCCACAGGTGCTCCTTTGTCATGGGGGGAATACACCAGAGTGTTCAGTGTGAATGTAACAGTCTCTTCAGCCTGTGAGCTGCTTAGGGTAAGAGCCATGTCTTGTGTGTGATGCTCATCCCCAACTGCAGTTCCGTGCTTTACAGATAATAAGAAGGGTCTGCAGTGTTCATTATAACAAACCTGACCCCTGGCTGCTATGTCTTTTTGCTCAGGTGGGAGAGGAGGCCCAGATCGCAGTGAAGTCCACATGTCCATGTAATTTCACTCTACATTACGAAGTTGCATCGCGAGGTAATATTGTCCTTTCAGGGCTGCAGCCTGGTAACATCACACAGCAAAGGAGCAAAAGAGCCACGTTCCCCTTTGATAAGAACATCCATGTCACTCATTTCCCAGGAACAGGTCAGTAGCTAAAATCTTAACCTAGCAACAAAAGTGCTAATCCTTTCCCTTATCTAGATTGAGGGCTTCCCTCTTAGTGAAGACAAACCTGCTTATTGTTAAGCCCCTTAGCTGTTCTTTGCTCATGCTAAAGGGCACAGATGAATGCGTGGAAGGGTGCACATTAAATTTTATGCACACTTTGACATATAAAGTTCATTTACTGTAAATGGTAAATCTGCTCTTACCCTCATATTGCTTAGGGCATGGGATATGCTGTGCCTGGCAGGGCTGGGGTGGTAGGGATAGGACTGCTAGGCCTGGTAGCGCTCAGATGGGAGGAAGGAGATCAAGCATGGTAGTGCTGGGGGAGAAAATGACCAGGGATGCTGGGCCTAGTAGCAATTGGAGATATGGAGGTGTGGAGAGAAAAGGATGCTGGCAACTGGTAGTACGTGAGGGGAAAGAGATGCTGGGCTTGGTAATGCTCAGGGCAGGATGGGGGAAGTGTAACACTGAGGGGTTTTCAGAATGGAGAGAGAGGTAAATAGTGGTGTCCCCCAGGGGTCTGTACTGGAACCAGTGCTGTTCAACATATTCATAAATTATCTGGAAAAAGGGGTAAACAGTGAGGTGTCAAAATTTGCAGAGGATACAAAATTACTTAAGATAGTTAAGTCCAAAGCAGGCCGCAAAGAATTCAGAGGGATTTCACAAAACTGGGTGATTGGGCATCAAAATGGCAGATGAAATTCAGTCTTAATAAATGCAAAATAATGCACATTGGAAAATATAGACCCAACGATACAAAGTGATGGGGACTAAATTACCTGGTATTACTCAAGAAAGAGATCTTGGAGTTATGGATACTTCTCTGAAAACATCTGCTTAATGTGCAGCAGCAGTCAAAAAAGCTAACCGTGTTAGAAACCATTAGGAAAGGGATAGTTAATAAGACAGAAAATATCATAATTCCACTATATAAATCCATGGTATGCCCCCACCTTGAATACTGCATGCATTTCTGATCACCGTATCTCAAAAAAGATATATTAGAATTGGAAAAGGTAAAGAGAAGGGCAACAAAAATTATTTAAGGGTATGAAATAGCTTGCATATGAGGAGAGACTAAAAAGACTGGGACTTTTCGGCTTGGAAAAGAGATGACTAACAGGGAATATGATAGAGGTCTATAAAATCATGAATGGTGTGGAAAAAGTGGATAAGGAAATGTTATTTACCTGCTCACGTAACACAAGAACCAGGGGTCACCCAATTAAATTAACAGACAGCAAGTTTAAAACAAACATAAGGAAATATTTCTTCACACAATGCACAGGCAACCTGTGGAACTCGTTACCAGGGGATGTTGTGAAGACCAAAAGTATAATTGGGTTAAAAAAATAATTAGATAAGTTAATGGAAGATAAGTCTGTCAGTGGCTATTAGCCAAGATGCTCAGGGATGCAACCCCATGCTCTCAGTGTCCTTAGCCTGTAACTGCCAGAATCTGGGAGTGGACAGCAGGGGATGGATCACTGTTCTGTTCATTCCTTCTGAAGCATCTGGCATTGACCACTGTTGGAAGACAGGATACTGGGCTAGATGGACCATTGGTTGGACTCAGTATGGCCGTTCTTATGGGGCAGGAGGCACAGAGAGATGTTGTGGATGTGGGAGGGGGCACAGATGAATGCTGGGCCTGGTAGCACTTGGTTGGGGAGAAGAACACTGAGCCTGGTAGTATGTTGAGATGGGACATGGACAGATGCCGGACCTGGTAGCAGATGGGGGGGCTGCAGGGGAGGACACCAGGTCTGGTCGTACTCGTGGGTGGGGGACACTGCCTTTAACAAATAACTATATGCTTTGTACAATTTGTTATTTAGCACCTACCAACCCCCCTGCAACGGAGGTTGAAGTCTGCATGACCTTCCTCCATTTCATGGTGGCTCACAGCATGGCTCCTCTGGGCCGTCTCTTGGTGTATTACGTCAGGGAGAATGGAGAAGGGGTCACAGACAGTCTGCAATTCACTGTCAAGTCCTCCTTTGAAAACCAGGTATCAGCAGCACTGCCAGTGGAGCAGAGAGGATGGCCTCTCTTGTTACTCTTTGTAGTTTTGTCATCTGAACATTGTGTGAGATAATGAGGGTTTTATTTAAATACCTAGGTTTCAGTGGCACTTTCAGCAAATGAGACAAGGCCTGGTGATGTTGTGAACCTCAAGATTAAAGCCGCGAAGGGAAGCTGTGTCTGCATTGCCACGGTGGATAAGAGCGTCTACCTTCTCAAGACAGGTTTTCAGCTGACATCCACCCAGGTGAGATAGAGCTCAAGGCTCTGTCTCATTCTTTCCTGGCACTCCCACCTGTCCACTCAATGAACAGGGAGCTGCAGTGAAGCACAGTGTACTTAGGGATGTGATGGTAACTTCTCTTCTCTCTGTTCAGGTTTTCCAGGAGCTGGCAGAGTATGATGTTTCTGATGCCTTTGGGGCTCCCAAGGAAGAAGGGCATTTCTGGTGGCCAGGCATGTCCTCACGCAGACGCCGCCGCTCCTCTGTCTTTCCCTGGCACTGGGATATCACCAAAGATGCCCGCTTTGCATTTACAGTAAGAAGCATCCATCTGTGCTCTCGCTCTGACTTCTCTGTCAGCTGTCTGTGTGATACATTCACATTGTTAAAGAACAACCACCTCCATTTGCATAAGACTGTTTGGCATCTTAGGCCAGACTTTCAAAAGAGCTCAGTACATTAGGTCTGGGCCACAAGTGTCATAATGGGACCTGTTGAGTGCTGATCTTTTTTTTTTTAAATCTGACCCACAGAGAGTATAGCAATGAGTGCTATGTATATAGATGCTTAGAGAGAGAGCGGCAGTAACAATTAGCAGAACTTCCTGCTCTGTAAAGGAGAGTCTTTTTAGGAAAAAATTTCCTGAAGTTTGCTAATGTTTGAATTAGAAAAGGAATGAAGGTACAGACCTATGGGTATCTTCTAACTAAGTCTTTTAAGATAAGCTTGCTCAAGATAAGCACTAATCAGTATGAGGTCTACTGGGGCCTGTTCTCCTGCTGACTTAGAGTGATGGCATAATGATTCCCTACATTAATTCTGGTGGGAAATGTACATGCCCCTTGACATAATGAGATGTGATCCTGTTCATAAAAACATGCCTGACTGTGCTACTCTGCTCACTAAAGAACAAGAAGAGAGAAATTAAATTCTAATAAATCCTGCCCATCTCCAGACAGGGGAGTCAGGTCTTGGTGTAAACCATTCACAGAGATAATCTAAATTTTGTAAGGGGCTCCACTGTCAGCCTCATGGGTTCCCATTTCTGCCGTCCCTATTATGGCTGCACATAGTCTCATCCTTGCCTGTATCTCTGCTCTCATTCCTTTACCTCCAGGGCTGCTGGAACAATGTGTATAGTAGGGGTGCTGAGAGCCATTGAACCAAACTATAAACCCTGTATATGATGGAAATTACTTAAAACCAACACCCCTAGTTTTCAGCATCTATGTACCTCCCTCAGGGCCGGCGCAACCCATTAGGCGACCTAAGCGGTCGCCTAGGGTACTACAATTTGGGGGGTGGCGACCGCGGCGGTATTTTGGTGGCAGGACCTTCCGCCGCCTCTGTGGGGGGCGGCATTTCGGGGCAGGATCTTCCACCGCCTAGGGCAGCAGAAAAGCTGGCGGCGCTCCTGACCTCCCTCCTCCAAATCCTGCTCCTTGCTCCCTGTGGTCATCCTAACTCTCTTGGCTTCCTGCTCCTTTTGTCTCCTTTCCACATGCTTGGTTTAATGTCTTTTGTTGTGCTGTCCTTACCCTCAACAGTTTCCTGCCCTATCCACCAACACGTTTTCCCTTTCTTACCAACTCATTTCTAACCCTTTCTTTACACCTGCTTCTGGAGGAATCCACTCTTGTTTTTCTTTCCCTGAACTGTTCTTTCTTGTCTTCCTCTCCTCTTTCCTCTCCAGGGTGTATGGTCTTGGGGTAGGGCCCATGTATGTGCTTGTAAATTGCTGTGTATGCTTGTGGAGCTATATAAATTATTTTAAATAATAATCAGATCTAAAAGAGAACAAAGCATGTGTTCCCTTTGGTGCCTGGACACAGGAGCAGATGTATCTCAAGGTCACAGCTGCAGGGTCACATGCTGGTTATCTTAAAAATAAATGCACAAAAGTAGAGCTGACAGACAATTTTCTCATCCCCTTTATGTTTTTTATTGTAAAACTATGTGGGCAGCTTCTATTCTGCCTGGTGTCACTATTGGAACTGGGTTTGTGATAGCCGGGATGAGAGTCTCCTGGTAACTAAAGGGGTGGGGTAGAGACAGAACAATTTGGGAGTTTTTAAACTCCTGCTATGACCAGTGATTAATCCTTCTAGAGCAGAAAGGAACTATAGATGTATGTATATCTCCTAATATGTGTATGTATATATATATAAAACCTAGCCATGTTTAATTTTTCACCTACAGTTACTTGAAAATTATACATACAACTCCTTCTGTTAGATATTTGTGAAATGCATTTTCCAAACATTCCCAGAACTCTCTGGGGAGTCTGCTTCCCTCCATGTCCATCTCCTCCCTCCTCCCAAAAAAGTTGTGAGCCATTTTTTATTTTCCATAAACGTTAAAAAAAATTCAAATTAGTTTTCCTCTATAAATACTTTGGACAAGCTGATGCCATTTGGGAAAGTTCACCGTTGTGCATGCTGAATGTTTTTCTATTGTTGGGTTGTTGTTTTTTTGTTGTTGTCTAGGAAACTGGTTTGGTTGTGATGACTGATTTAGTCAGTCTAAACCACAGACAGAATGGAGGCATGTATACAGATGAGGCCGTGCCAGCCTTTCAGCCTCACACTGGGACACTGGTAGCTACCATGCATTCTAAGATTGTACCCAGGTAACATTGTGTAAGGTTTTGTGTGTGTTTGTAATTCACACTGAGTACAATATTTCTCACAGCTCTGTTTTATCAGGAAACTCCTCAGGTTAGTCAAAGGGAGAGAAAATTGTGAGAGTGTCCAGAAAGAACTAACAGAACTAGGTAACTGGACAACACAGTGGTAGATGGACTTCAGCATAGACCCGTACAAAGTAATGCACCTTGGAAAGACCTGTTAAACTCCTTGCACACACTGACTGGCTCTGCATTAATTGTCGCTTCTTAGGAAAGACAACTCAACATCATTCTGGACAGTGGGGACAGATAACAGCTCGGTTTGCAGTGGGTAGTTAAAGCAAGCGAGATGCCAGACTGTATGAAGAAGGGATGAGGGAGTAATATGGAAAGTATGATAATGCTGTAAATTGACAGTATGTCCTCTTGGATGTTGCACTAAGTGCTGATCCCCCTCATATCAAAATAGCTTCAGGAGACTCAGAAAACATCCAGAGGATGATAATGGAAGCAGTTAGAGGCATCAGGGGAAGGAAGAAAGAAGGGGACTGTACAATGCGAGGATGCAGAGACAAGGACTAGTCAATGTGGCAAGGGAACGGCTAGAGGAGATATGGGAGTGGAAAAATAGTAACTACTACAAAATAGGCCAGTTTGGGGAAGCCTGTCTGCCCCCTTTCCATAACCTAAGAAAAAGAGGATGATCGTTGACATTAAAAGATACATGTTATTTGTCTTCTTTCAGCCTCTTTGCCTGGGGATTGGGGTAATTGTATGAAAGAACTCGCAATTTATTCTGAGCTAATGGTTTTATGTATTTTATTCTTATACCCAGAATGTTTTGATAGGAACATTGTTATATTTTAAAAGAAATAAATAAGTGTGTGTGTGTGTGTGTGTACACATAAATATCTATATGTATTTCCAAATATAACAATGTACCTATATATAATATATATGGAAGACCCAGATTCAATTCCCTGCTTCTCCACAGACTTCATGTGTAGCCTTGGGTATATCATTTAGCCTCTCTGTTCCTCACTTCCCATCTGTGAAATGGGGATTCACAGGGGAATTGTGGAGATAAATACATTACAGATTGTGAAGCACTTTGAGATCTACTGATGAAAAGTGCTATATAAAGAGAGAAGTATTATTTATTATTACTTATTATTTTAAATAATATCCTACTAGTGGACCCTTGGTTTGTCTAATTGTGGTGATTACCATGCTCCTGGGTCAAGATATGAGCTGTATTCAAGTGATATCATTAATTTATTTATTCTTCTCTTGTAACCCTCTGTCTCATTAAAATAGTTTATTGCTGAAGATTTATTTCTTGTTTTAGAGCAGAGAAGAAAAAAAGAACATTCTTCCCTGAAACATGGATTTGGCACTGCCTCAATGTCAGGTATCTATGGGGAACTTTTCTGCTGGTATCCAGTGGTTTGTGCAGAATCCTGTGAAGATTTTAGTTCACCTGGAGAATAATGTCCCTACATGACAGTCTCTGCCTCACATAACCCTTTAAAACCAACTAAGTGCTGCAACCATATCCTCTGACTTTTACCCGTACTTTCCTCAGAATCTGTTCTTTATAACAGAATCTATTCCCCAGATTAAAGGGATAGCTCAGTGGTTTGAGCATTGGCTTGCTAAACCCAGGATTGTGAGTTCAATCCTTGAAGGGACCACTTAGGGATCTGGGGCAAAAATCAGTCTTTGGTCCTGCTAGTGAAGGCAGGCGGCTGGACTCGATGACCTTTCAAGGTCCCTTCCAGTTCTAGGAGATAGGATATCTCCATTTAAAAAAAAAAATCTATTCTTGAAGCTTATTGCCACACCTGCGGTCATAACTGTCTGCGACAGCAATGTCTTCCCCATAGCAACTCACCATAGTGTCATAAACGGAGGATTCTAACTGCAGAGAGGGAACAGCAACCAGGGACTGCCATGTACATTTCTAGCTTTTGCCCACTCAGTGCCAGTGGCCAGACTGACTTGCAGATACACCTGGGATTTAATCACTAGTGAAATTTACTAGTTAAACACATGACACTATTTGTTGGCTATAATAACATCTCTGTGGATCATGCACGTAGGTTGTTCACTATAAAGTTGTGCTGCACTTGTCAAAATGTCGTCTGTGAGCCACTGGTGGCCTGCAGAACTCTTTGCTGGTGATCTGCAGAGAGCTACTGGATCACATGGTAGTAGGTCTTTGTTTCAATTTGTTAACGTGTGTTAAAATAAAGCTAAAAACACATTGAGTACTTCCCTAGTATTAATTCCTCATGTGAACAATTGCTGCTGTTGCCACGGGAATGTTATGCAAATGTGAATGCGAGGAGAGATGGTTTGCGTTATTGTTAATGGGGTGAGAGGTTTCCATGAGACAAGCTCTCTACTAGGATGTGGTCCATCCTATCAGGATGCTGGAGTAGTGTGAGACATCATTCAAAATGTGGGCAGCACTGAGCATCTCTAAGGAGGAAATAAGTATTGACTATAAAGCCTAATTCAAGAAAATTCCTCTGCCCATCCACCGGGATGTGCAGGGTCACAGAAGGTCATTTTTCAAGGCTCCCATGGATTACTGTGACAAGAAGCCCAAATTGATGTTTTTTTAATTTTTGCTGCTTTCTGTGTGTGATGTGTTGAGATATCGCCTGGACAGCTGTGTCTCTAAAGTCGTTGCTCAATATTGCTAAGCACTAGTGAGCGCTCGACATTGATTTAGCATGTCAACCTAACACTGCACAAAACCCCTCCTTTCACTTTCCATTTTGTGTAGGGGTATCCCCAAAATAATCTAAACTCATTGCCCAGTAAATTACAGCCTGTTTCTGGCACAACCAGTGCCACAAAAATTAATAAATAGATGACTAATCCCTCCCAGAGGCAGGAAAGCTTGGGATAGGAAATGTGAGGCAGATTTTCAAGGGCTTCTCCAAGTTTGAAAGTAAACTTCACTCCCAGTGAATGTTTATAAATTAAATTTGACAGGAATTTGCAGCAAGTGTATTCAAATCTGTTCAATTGAGCATGAAATATGCTTTGTAAAAATACACAAAGAATTCCAGAAGTGCCTGTTTGCCCCAGCCTGCTGAAGCCCAGTTAATTATAAGTGGGAGACTGTGGAATAAAAAGATGCAGATTGCATTTTCTCCCCCTCATTTCACTATAAATAACCAAGTCGAACATTGGCTGATTTCCACTCCCTTGAATATTAAGAATTTTTTCTTCTATCATTTATAATTAAAATATACACTTCTTAAAAAAGAAACAATGTCTAATGTCGACTTCCCAAACCGATTCTAAAAATTCCTAGAGCCTAGTTGAAGTGTCTAATGGCTGGAAATATGTGTATACCTTGGCCCCTCGCCCAGAAGAGTAAGTGCCCTCATGTGTGAAAATAATATGTTAATGCTGGTTATGGGCTGAAATCCCAGTGGAAAGAACATCAGCTGCAACAAATTGTCTGGTTAAAGAGACTGGAATGTTGCCAGCTCTGAAGCTGGGATGCACTTCCGCTGATTCTCCAGGGCTATGGTTTATGTTGCAGGTACCAACTTTCCAGCTCTTATTATGGTTGCAAACTTTTTATTAGACATTAAGAAAATAATGTGCTTGAAAGAGGTTAAAATAATATGGAACTGCTGAGCCAAGTGAATTTCCCAGGCTCTGAATAATAGGAAGGTCCCTGTGCTATTCTGTGTAACTTGATCTGGAGAGCTGTCTTCACAGGACAGGGCACTAGAGACTGGCAGACCATAGCACAGGATTACCAAGGACACACTGAGTCTAGGTTTTCTTGATTCATTTGTTTTGTGTTAATGTTTCCCTGTTGGGATTTCCATAGAGGCTCCATGTCTGCAAAATGCTGAGGGGATCTGGCAGCAGGTGAAGCTTCCTTCACTTCACACATCTGCAATTTTTAATTGATTGTTCAGCTCAGCGTTGTTCTTGTTTCTTTGGATACCTAATTCTATTGTGAAATCTGGCAAATATGATCATATTATTTAACTCAGTTAACAGGCCAGTATTTTACTGGCACCATCAGTTAGGTTACCAGTTAAATATTTCTGATAACTAATGGATAGAAATAAATATTTACACAAATATTACTATATTAAAGAACAAAACTATCCAATCAGATAGCAGCTTCAATCAAGAGATAATCTCTCATTCCATTTTACAATATCTTTTTGGATTTGGCTGCTTTTTAAGACCTGCGTGGTCAATGCAACTTGTTTAAGTGTCTGCTTAAGAACTCAAAGGACTCTTCTGATGTAGGGCTTTTACTGGACCTTTGTTTTTCTCTCTCTCTTTCTTCAATGGCAATTGCATGACTGCAACAAATAGAAAAGTAACCTGAAATCTGTCTGTAGCCTTGGTCACTTGTGTAACACGCATTAGCTAATCCAGTTCCAGGAACTTCCCAATCCCATTAATTGCTGGCTCTTTTCTGAAATGAAATGTTTCTTTCTTTTGAAATAAAGGTAATTTTAAACACCCAAGTTAATGCAAAGCCCAATTTAACTTTTAATACTTGGAGTCATACAAACCAATACACAATATTCTGCCTCATTTCCTAACTGTGGTGTTAACACAGCATCATAACAAACGATTTAAAAGCTGTTTATAAGGAACATATTAAAATACATGCTTCATCAGTTTTAAAAATTGGCTAGCCCATGCGGAATAGGAGAGTGTTTAACTCTTTGTACTTAAGTCTCTTCTGGGATATCCCCAGTGAATCAGCAGGTATCATGTTGTGAAAAGGCAGTATGACATGCGGAGGAGACCACCTGTGCTTATTCTGGGGTCTCTCTCACTCTTTCTCCTAGTAACATGCCAGCTGACATGTAGGTTCTTCTCAAAAGGTGCTAGAACTAGCAGCATGTGCATCAGGCTCTGGGAAGGAAATAAGAACTCCAGAGAGAGCCTCCTTCGGTGTGTACTTGTAATGGCACCAATCATCTTGCTAACTGAGCCATGAAATAGCTTTTGTTCTTGCTTTAGAAGAAACTGTCTGTCCGTCCTTTCAGTCATGGCCAAAGCTCCTTTGTGGGAGAAAGGGAGTGAATGCTGCAGGATGATGTTGAATCCTGATTTTAACAAAGCATGAAGAATGTTAGATGGCAGAATACTGGGACGGACGCACTGTGATACACTCGGACACAGTTCCCGATGTGGCACTGTACATAGCAAATATAACAGGTTCCAACAAAGACTACTTTTATTTCACTATTTGCTGGATAAACCAATTTACTCCTTCTCTTTCTTACTTAACACAGACCTTGGCCTCTAAGGAAAGTGATTCTATTGCCAGGGAGCAAATGCCTGTAAAGCTTTTAATCCAGGAAGGATTTAGAAGTTAGATGCCATGTTACCAACTGTACTGCATATTAGCGAGTAACTGCTCACCTGCTCCATGCACATACAGCTCTTGGTTACAGCAGAGGTTCCAAAAGAGCTGACCTCTAGCAAGAGGAGAATCCAGCTTTGCAGCCTTTGATCTCCTGGTGTACAAAGCGTAGCTGAAAGCCCTGACACTCCTGAGTCATATATTATACTATATTATGAGCTTGGATTGGGAGGGAATTCCCCAAAGTGTTTAGCTCTGTGAGCTTGAGCCATGTTCAAATGTATCTCATTGAGCTGGACAGCCCAAGTTATTCCTTTATTCTTTTTGGCAGTGATGTATCAGGAGAAGCACAGCTGCATGTGGAAGTGCCTGACTCAATCACTACATGGATAACAGAGGCTGTGGGCCTGTCTGAGAAGAAAGGGCTGGGACTTGCCAAACAAACAGAACTGAAGACATTTAAACCTTTCTTCATCGATTTCACCCTGCCCTATCATGTCATCCGTGGGGAGCAGACCAAAATCCCTCTGACTGTCTACAATTACCTGGCTGTCTGCATAGAGGTAACAGCATCTTTTTTCTTTCTTTTTTTTTTTTTTAACTCATTGCCAAGACACTGAATTTGGTTCTGTCATCAAGGATCATGTTCTAGGTATGATGATTGCAGATTCATGGTCAGTAAGGCATTTGGATGCCATGAAGATGAGTGCAATATACATACTGAGAGAGAAGAATGTATTAGTTTGTACTATTAGTGAAAGTAGCTGCTTTATTTTATTTACTTTTGACAAATGCAACATCCTGAATGGTCCTTGCAATACTTTAAAACCCAAATAGTGGAAAAGTCTTTGGTAGATTATCAGAAAATTCCCATTGAAGCGTGGGGAAGAGCTTGATTCTTAGTTACAAAATTGCTTTAAGTAGTTTACCAGAGATGAGATGCCTGCTACGGATGGACATTTGCGAACCTCTCTTTCCTAAACATACTCTTTCTGGCTCCAGTGCTCTTCTACAATCATAAGCCAGATATAGATGGTTAGATTTAGAAATGAACATACACAAGTAAAGTCAGCATATATACCTTTACATTTTATAAAGTCACTGCACTGAAGCTAAATCTGCTGTTTAAATCTCCTCTAAGAAATACATTTGATTCATGTGATATGTTTGTTATGTGTTTGTTGAACATGCTGTGATATTTGGGTTTTGTGTCAGTTACTGTCATTATTACTAGTCTGATTTGCATCAAATGCAATTAAATAATTGTTTTCACAGGTTCATGTGAAGATTTCAGTTCCAAAAGGCATAAAGTTTGTTGGACATCCTGGGAAACACCATCTGACAAGAAAGAAGTGTGTGGCCCCTGGAAAGGCCAAACCCACCTCCATAGTTCTGTCCTTCAGTGAGCTTGGACTAAGCAACATCACAGGTACTGTAGAGTTATAAATCCTTCTGTGCTGGAGTGCCTGATGGAATTTTGCAAAGCATTTCCCTTCTCCTCACTGCAGAAGATCCCCTCAGGTTCAGAGCTAGCTGAATCATTCACTGTGAATAATACTTCCTGCAGATTTAGCCCTTTTTTCCTATTTGTGAGCTGATCCCAATTTTCTACAAATGGATCCTACATTATCTGATGAGGTTCAACAAGGACAAGTGCAGAGTCCTGCACTTAGGACGGAAGAATCCCATACACTGCTACAGACTAGGGACCAAATGGCTAGGCAGCAGTTCTGCAGAAAAGGACCTAGGGGTTACAGTGGACGAGAAGCTGGATATGAGTCGACAGTGTGGCCTTGTTGCCAAGAAGGCTAATGGCATTTTGGGCTGTATAAGTAGGGGCATTGTCAGCAGATTGAGGGACGTGATCATTCCCCTCTGTTCGGCATTAGTGAGGCCTCATCTGGAATACTGCGTCCAGTTTTGGGCCCCACACTACAAGAAGGATGTGGAAAAATTGGAAAGAGTCCAGCGGAGAGCAACAAAAATGATTAGGGGACTGGAGCACATGACTTATGAAGAGAGGCTGAGGGAACTGGGATTGTTTAGTCTGCAGAAGAGAAGAATGAGGGGTGATTTGATAGCTGCTTTCAACTACCTGAAATGGGGTTTCAAAGAGGATGGATCTAGACTGTTTTCAGTGGTACCAGATGACAGAACAAGGAGTAATGGTCTCAAGTTGCAGTGGGGGAGGTTTAGGTTGGATATTAGGAAAAACTTTTTCACTAGGAGGGTGGTGAAGCACTGGAATGGGTTACCTAGGAAGGTGGTGGAATCTCCTTCCTTAGAGGTTTTTACATCAGGCTTGACGAAGCCCTGGCTGGGATGATTTATTTGGGGATTGGTCCTGCTTTGAGCAGGGGGTTGGACGAGATGACCTACGGAGGTCCCTTCCAACCCTGATATTCTATTCTATGATTCTATGATAAGGATTCACTGAGGAGTTTGTGTGAACAAACTTCTGGCTATTCCCTTTTACTTCACTTTTTGTTATTTGTGATGTGTGGTCACCTGTTGTGTTGCGTAGTTACTGATTGTATGACTAAAAATTTAAAATAGGAAACTAATAAATAATCCACAATCCTATACACCCATTCAAGCAAATAATCATTGGTGCAAAAATTCATGAATCTTAGAATTAGTAAAGACTTTCCCCAATACCCAGAGGTTGTCCAAATATTTATGGACTGAGAATAATATGACCCCACAACTAATAATGACTTTTATTTATAGAACACTTCTTGTGACCTCTACTCAGTTTAGAGCAATCCTGAATAGAGAAGTGTTTTAAGATGTTGAAGCTCCTGCTAAATTTAAATCTCTGCTTCCTCTTTTCTTTCTTTTACTTAGCAAAAGCATTTGCTTATGGTGGAACAAACTGCTGCCAGGATGGGATGCAGACCCTGAAGAATGGCAAGCACTCAGAGGACAATTACTTGGACAAAAGGACCCCAGTTGGGATAGACTATGTCCGGAGTAGTGTTATTATTGAGGTAAGAGGACATGATTCCATAACAATTCAGGAAAAAAACTAGGTGTCACTGGACAGTTCAGTGAAACTTTTAGTTTAGTCAAAACTAAATGGATTATAAGGAACTTCAAGGCAAGGTGATTTAGCAAAGCCAGGTGTGACTGAGCCACACAATGACAGATGAGATTAATTTAAGACCTGTTTTTGAGTACCAATTGATCAAATTGTTCCTTTTGATGTGGATTATCTTGTATTTTTCTACTATTATTATTATATAACTGCAGTGCTGAGACCTTACAACTGAGAATGAGACCCCATTGTGCTGGGTGTAAGAGACAGACTCTGCCTCAAACATTTTACAACATAGAATATGGGAGAAAGGAAAGATTATTATCCACATTTTTAGAAGCGATTAAGTGACTTGCTGAATATCACACAGGGAGTTTATGGCAGATTTGAGCCCAGGCCTCCTGAGTTCCAATCCAGTGCTTTAACCACAAAGCTGTCCATTCTCTCCAGTCTGCACTGAATTTAATCTATCACTCTGCTAACCTGTAGCCTAGTTTTATTAGGTCATAGAATCATAGAACTGGAAGGGACCTAGCGATGTCATCTAGTCCAGTCCCCTGCACTCTAAGTGTTTGCAGGACTAAGTATTATCTAGACCATCCCTGACAGGTGTTTGTCTAACCTGCTCTTAAAAATCTCCCATGATGGAGATTCCACAACCTCCCTATGCAATTTATTCCCGTGCTTAACCACTCTGACAGTTAGGAAGTTTTTCCTAATGTCCAACCTAAACTGCCCTTGCCGCAATTTAAGCCCATTGCTTCTTGTTCTGTCCTCAGGGGTTAAGAAGAACGATTTTTCTCCCTCCTCCTTGTAACAACCTTTGATGTGGTTGAAAACTGTTATGTCCCCTCTCAGTCTTCTCCTTTCCAGACTAAACAAACCCAATTTTTTCAATCTTCTCTCATAGGTCATGTTTTCTAGACCTTTAATTATTTTTGTTGCTCTTCTCTGGACTTTCTCCAATTTGTCCACATCTTTTCTGAAATGTGGCACCCAGAACTGGACACAATACTCCAGTTGAGGCCTAATCAGCACGGAGTAGAGTGGAAGAATTACTTCTCGTATCTTGCTTACAATACTCCTGCTAATACATCCCAGAATGATGTTTGCTATTTCTGCAAAGTGTTACACTGACTCATATTTAGCTTGTGATCCACTATGACCCCCAGATTCCTTTCTGCAGTACTCCTTCCTAGGCCGTCATTTCCCATTTTGTATGTGTGCAACTGATTGTTCCTTCCTAAGTGGAGTACTTTGCATTTGTCCTTATTGAATTTAATCATATTTACTTCAGATCATTTCTCCAGTTTGTCCAGATCATTTTGAATTTTAATCCTATCTTCCAAAGCACTTGCAACACCTCCCAGCTTGGTATTGTCCGCAAACTTTATAAGTGTGCTCTGTATGCCATTATCTTAATCATTGATGAAGATATTGAACAAAACCGGACCCAGAACCGATCCTTGTGGGACCCACTCGTTATGCCCTTCCAGCATGACTTTGAACCACTGATACCTACTCTCTGGGAATGATTTTCCAACCTGTTATGCACCCACCTTATAGTAACTCCCCCATCGAGGTTATATTTCCCTAGTTTGTTTAAGAGAAGGTCATACGAGACAGTATCAAAAGCTTTACTGAAGTCAAGATATACCACATCTACCGCTTCCTCCCATCCACAAGGCTTGTTACCCTGTCAAAGAAAGCTATCGGGTTGGTTTGACATGATTTGTTCTTGACAAATCCATGCTGACTGTTATTTATCACCTTATTATCTTCTAGGTGTTTGCAAATTGATTGCTTAATTATTTGCTCCATTATCTTTCCGGGTACAGAAGTTAAGCTGACTGGTCTTTAATTCCCTGGGTTGTCCTTATTTCACTTTTTATAGATGGGCACTATATTTGCCCTTTTCCAGTCTTCTGGAATGTCTCCCGTCTTCCATGACTTTTCATAGATAATTGCTAATGTCTCCTCAGTCAGCTCCTTGAGTATTCTAGGATGCATTTCAGGCCCTGGTGATTTGAAGACATCTAACTTGTCTAAGTAATTTTTGACTTGTTCTTTCCCTATTTTAGACTCTAATCCTACCTCATTTTCACTGGAATTCACTATTTTAGATGTCCCATAGCCACTGAAAATTGCAACAAAGAAGTCATTAAGCACCTCTACCATTTCCACATTTTCTGTTATTGTCTTTCCCCCCTCATTGAGTAATGGGCCTACTCTGTCCTTGGTCTTCCTCTTGCTTCTAATGTATTTGTAGAATGTTTTCTTGTTTCCTTTTATGTCACTAGCTAGTCTGATCTCCTTTTGTGCCTTGGCTTTTCTAATTTTGTCCCTATATACTTGTGTTGGTTGTTTATATTCTTCCTTTATAGTTGGACCGAGTTTCCACTTTTTGTAGGACTCTTTTTTGAATTTTAGTTCATTGAAGATCTCCTGGTATTTTGAAGATCTCCCTTTATAGTTTCTCACAATCCTCTTTAATCTTTACTAATTTAAGTAATTGTGTGTCATCTGCAAAATTTTGCCACCTGGTTGTTCACCTACTTTTCCAGATCATTAATGAATATGTAAAATAACACTCTTCTTTTCTTGGTAGTCCATCGAATCCGATGATGACAAATCTGTGCAGATCATCAGTTGTTGGTCTTATGGTGTGCCCTCTGGTGACTGTACAAGCCAATTCTATAGGTGCACATTTTGCTGCAGATGGTGCATGGGAAGTTCGCGGGCAGTGGATTGTGCGCTGCTGATGCTCTGTGACATCGTTCGCGTGCCTCTTGTAGATGCCGGCAGCGGTCTTCCTCAAAGGTGATGCAGGTATTTCTGACTGTTGCACGCCACTGTGTTCTGTCACTGGCGGCGTCCTCAAGGTCCCTAGGTTTGATACTGCTGTAGTGCAGATTGGCTTTGATGGTGTCCTTGTAACGTTTCCATGGACTACCTATATGCCAGATGCCCTGGGAGAGCTCACCATACAGAAGCTGGTGGGGGATTCTGTTGGCATCCATGCGGCTGACATGACCGGTCCAACATAGCTGTGACTTCATGATCATCATTTCGATGCTTGTCATCTGAGCTCTCTCGAGAACCTCGAGAATGGGCACTTTGTCTTGCCAGCGGATCTTCATGATGTTGCGGAGGCAGCGCATGTGAAATGCTTCGAGCTGCTTGATGTGACGCCTATATAGTGTCCATGTTTCGCACCCTTACAAAAGAGATGAAAGAACAACAGCTCTGTACACAAGCAGTTTTGTTGACATCCGGATATTATGGTGATTTAAAACTTTGACACGCAGACAGCCAAGTGCCTGGCTTGCTTTGGATATTCGTGCATTGATCTCATTATCCAGTGATCCATCACTGGATATGACACTACCCAGATATTTAAAGTTCTCCACTACTTTCAGCTGAGTGCCGTCGATGGAGATACTTGGGACAGAAGCATTTGATCCAGGTGCAGGTTGATGGAGCACTTCTGTCTTTCCGAGGCTGATAGTTAGTCTGAAAAGTTGCGAGGCGTCAGCAAACTAGTTGACAATGTGCTGAAGATCATTTTCAGTGTGAGCCATGAGGGCCCAGTCATCAGGAAAGAGTGCCTCACGAAGGAGTTTCTGCACTGTCTTAGTCTTTGCATTCAGGCGACGGAGGTCAAAAAGTGAACCATCGTGCCGGTATTTCAAGTATATACCTCGGTCCAGATCTTTCAGTGCATGGTTCAGAACACATGCAAAGAACAGGTTAAATAGGACAGGAGCGAGAACACATCCTTGTTTCACGCCGTTGGTGATGTTAAAGGAGGCTGATGTGGCTCCATCAGACAATACTTTGCCTGTCATGCTGTCATGAAAAAGGCGTATAATCTGGACAAATTTTCTTGGGCAGCCAAGTCGTGTTAGAATGGTCCAAAGGGCTTCCCGGTTGACGGTATCAAACGCCTCTGTCAGATCTATGAAGACAGCATACAGGTGCATGTTCTGTTCAATGCACTTCTCTTGTATTTGTCTGACAGCAAACACCATGTCGACTGTGCTCCAGCCAGATTGAAAACCACATTGACTTTCAGGTAGATTTGCCTCGGAAATACTGGCTATTAGGCGGTTCAAGATGATGCGGGCAATGATCTTCCCTCCAACAGAGAGGAGGGATATGCCTCTATAGTTTCCACATTCTGCTTTGCTGCCTTTGTTCTTGAAAAGAGAGACAATAGTAGCATCGCGAAGGTCCTGTGGTATGTTTTCATCCTCCCAGATGTTGATGATCACACTGTGGAACGCTGCTAGTGCTGCCGGACCTGCTGCTTTATATATCTCTGCTGGTATCCCATCTTTTCCAGGAGCTTTCCCTGAACTCATCTGGCTAACAGCTTTCTTAATCTCATCTATAGTGGGCGGAAAGTCAAGATCTGTCAGAGCAGGTTATTGTGGAATTTCATTAAGGACATTATTATTCACGGTTGATGGTCTATTGAGAAGGTTGCTAAAGTGTTCTCGCCATCTTTCGTTGATGCCTTCTTTATCTTTAATCAGCATTGTGTTGTCTAATGAGAGCAATGGGGTGGTCCTTGGTTTAAAGGGTCCATAGACAGTCTTAATAGCACTAAAGAACATCTTTAAGTGGTGGGTCTCAGCATAGTGCTCAATTTCTTTGGCTTTGCTCTCCCACCAGTTGTCTTGTATCTGACGGAGGTCTTTCTGTGTTTTGCTCTGAAGGTACTAGAAATGGTCCCGTTTAGAGACTGAGGAGGGGTCATTCTGCCATTCGATAAAGGCTTTTCTCTTTACTTCCAGTGCTGAGCATATTTCTTCTTGGTTCTCATCAAACCAATCCTGATGTGTTCTTTTCTTTGGTCCAAGAGATGTTATTGCTGTGTCAGTCACTATCTGCTTGAACTAGTCCCACTTTTTTGTTACAGTACCGATCAGTTGTCCGTGGGATGTCAGTTTGTCATCAAGACTCTTCTGGAATTTGTTGAAACATTGAGCATCCTTCAGTCTGGCTATATTGCAAGCAGGTCACACATGCTTAGGGCGTTTGTCCCGAGAAGGAACAATGTAGAGTTGAAGAGACGTCCTGAATAATCTGTGATCTGTCCAGCACTCTGCGCCTCACATTACTCTGGTAATCAGTACATCTCGGATGTCTCGCCTTCTAACAATGGCATAATCTATCAGATGCCACTGTTTGGACCTAGGGTGCATCCACGTCATTTTGTATTTGTCCGCTTGTCGGAACAGAGTGTTGGTAATGGTCAGGTCATTTTCAGAACAAAGACTCAAAAGAAGTAATCCATTACTGTTCATTTTGCCTACACCATGTGGCCCGATTACTCCTTTCCAGTTCTCGCTGTCAGCCCTGACTTGGGCATTGAAATCTCCAAGTAGGAGTAGTTTATCTGTTACAGGTGTGGCCTTGATCAGTCTGTCAAGATCTTCATAGAATTGTTCCTTTGAGTTGTCAGAGCATATTAGAGAGGGTGCATATGCACTGATGATGGTGACATGACGTTTGGCATTTAGTGGGAAGCGTAGCTTCAGCAATCTTTCATTGATACCCACTGGAAGGTCTGGGAGTTGATGCATCAATAAGGTTTTTATTGCCAGACCAACTCCGTGTATTCTGTCCTCTGTCTCAGTCTTACCTTTCCAGAAGAAGGTGTAACCACCTCCTGGTTCACTCAAGAAACCTTCCCCAGGCAATCTTGTTTCACTTAATGCCGCTATATCGATGTTATAACAGACTCGTTCTCGAGCAATGAGGGCTGTCCTTCTCTCAGGTCTTGCAACAGCTTCTCGATCCATGAGGGTACGAACATTCCATACACCAATGGTAAGTTTTCTTAAATTTTTCTTTTGGTTTCGGCCGCAGATTGGGTTGAACTGCTAGCCACGGCTTGCTGGCCAGTTGTTGTAGGGCAGGCAATTTTTACGCCACCTTTTCTAGGCCCCTCCCTTACTAGGGTGAACAGTGCTGTCTTGAAGAAGGCTGCTCAGATGCCTGGGATGCTGCCGAGCAACTCTGCTGCCCCAAGTACAGAGCTGGACAACCACCTATCCACAGGCCGCCTGCGTGCAGGATTGGGACTACGACTCCCAGTGGTAACCTCCACCTGTTGCTTTGCCCCTCCCCCATCGCCGCAGGACTTGGGTAGTATGATGATGATGATGTTTGATGATTTGCACAGGACCTGTGCGTGAAAGCTTTCGAGTGGTAGAGCCGTTGCACGGAAGCAATCCCACTCTCCCGACCTTAGAAGCCAGACACCAATGGTACGAAAAATCGTCACGACTGGTAACTTCTTTGGTTGCAGTGGATGGCCTTGACGTCTTTCATGCCTCGTCAAGTCCTTCGCTTTCCACAAAGCGTTGCAGAACCGCCTTCTTGGCCGTTGGATCTTAGTGATCTCTTTCGCCCAATCCGCTGGAGCTGACGTCGCATGCGGGGTAGGCATATCCCAAATTCACTGAGGGTTTGAGTCCCATCAGTTACACTCACCTGGTTTGGCCGGCCTGTCGAAGCCGTTGCCCAGGGTGTGGCCGCTGCGCATGCTGCAGCTACTTGGAGCCACAGGTCAGAACTGAGTGACAGGTGGGGACCAAAGTGGATGGACTACCCCCAAAGGGTACGACAAGTCCCCCCATCAGAGGTACTACCCCTCCCTGGCCACCCCATACACTCCAAAATAACACTAGTCCTAGTACAAATATGGGAGGCATCCCCCGATAACCTCATTCCACACTAGAAATACCATGTATTTCTTTATTTTCTAGCTCTTTAAACATTTTGTAATTTATAATAGAACTTTGCCTCTCACCACCAATTTACTTAGTTTCCTTTATAGCCTCTTGTGGGGGAATTCATCAAAAGAAATCTATATCTACTGATTTTTCTTTTTCTGTTATTCTGCTGAGTCTATCAAATATTTATAACAGGCTGGATGAGGTATGATTTTCCTTAATAGAAGCTGTGCTGGTTTGCCTCTCTTATATCATATTATCTAGGTATCTTTTAAATCTCTTTAATTACTGTTTCAGCTACCTTACATAGACATGAAGTAAAGCACACTGGGCTGACATTCCCAGGGTCACCCTTAGCACCTTTTTAACAACAGATAAAACACTCACTATCCTTCAATATGGTAGATGACTGTAATGATTGAAAACATATTGTTTGGTTGCAGCTCAGCCACTAAGTGTAAAATTCTGAAGCTTTAATGCCTGAAGTTAAGTTCCTAAATCCATACTTAGGTACATTCGAAAGCAATGACGAGCCATAGTATGTCTTCCTGATAACAATGCCAGTGAAATGTCATATTCCATAATGTATAATGGGCCTTTAATGCTATATGGCACCAGAACTTTATTTTGTGTATTTATAACTAAAACTAAATGGTGGTTGCTGTTAATCCAAGTGCTTATTTTCCTAATGGATTTCTGCCTTTGTATAGCCAGAGGGATTACCCAGAGAATATACCTACAGTGTGTTCTTCTGCCCTAATGGTAAGTTTGTGGTTTGAATACAATATGACAAAGTTTGTTTTTTTCCACAATTTAAGTTATAAATAGAAAGATGTTGCTTTACCCCATGAAAAACTTCATTTGTTTCCCTCTTTTCAGTAGGAAAATCAGTAAAATTTATATTCCATCTATGGCTGATGGGTTTACAGCATGTACATCAAGCTATTGATCTAAAGGGTCTTTCATACCTGGCTGGCTAACTATGGACAATATTAATTGGCCAAATGCTATATGCAAATAAAAAGTGAACTTCCCTTTCTTTATAAAACTGGCTAAGTATTTTGCACAGTGGACCACAACTGTGGCCAAATTAGTCTGTATTATATTTTTAGTTGATTTTTTAATTCAGATTGAAAGTCAGAGTATCCCTTCTGTCTGATTCAGATAAATTGGATTTGGCTACAGTAGCTAATTATGATTTGGCTTCTGCTAAACACGGAGTCTTCTTGACCATTTAAATTGGGAATTGAGAAATCATGTATAGACTTCACAAGAAATATACCTGGATTGTTTGAAATAACAAGTCCTAATTCTATATAGGAAGGAATGCAAGAAAGTGGAAGTTAGGAAGAGACACCCCTATCTACTCTGCTAGTTTGATTTGTGAGGCACTGGAGTGACAAATGCATACTGACACATTATGCAGCACAAAGCCCCATGTGTTTGAAGTTCTGTCTTGGGCTAAGTGGGTTTTTATTAACAATTTTGTGACCGCCTAACTTAACATCAAGATCTAATTCTGACAATATTCCATTATTTTTTTGACTAGAGAAAATTCACATTTCTACACCTAACAAATATGAGTACCAGTATATGCAGAAGCCTGCCCGGATGACTCATTTCGACATTGCAGTGAAAGCGCACAATGATGCTCATTTTGCCTTGTCCTCTGGCCCACATGACATGGCAGAGATGACTGAGATTGTCATTGGTGGGCATCAAAATGCTAAAACATGGATTTCTACTAGTAAAATGGGTGAGCCAGTTGTCAGCACAGACACAGCTGGCATCCTCTCTTGGGATGAATTCAGGAGCTTCTGGATCAGCTGGAAAAATGGAATTATTCAGGTAGTGAATTTGTCTGTGTAACAACAGCCTTATGGTCTTAACCAGACCGAGAGGACTCCGAGTGTATATATGGCACATTTCCATTAGCCATGTTATAGAAAGAAAGAGCCTAATTTCTGTTCCTTTTCTATGTTAAATTTTTATTGGGCAGTTTATATTAGAGCACTTGATTGTATTTCTAAATGTTTTTCTTTGTGATGCAGTGCCCTGGGCACCTCAGCTTTAAAAATTATTGTTATTAAGTGTATTAAAAGTATTTGCTCCTGGGGAACACAGGTCCAGCTGGTCAGTACTGATGGGAGACCAGTGGGAAAGAACTTGCTGATATCTCCTTAATTTCCAATTAAATCCAGTGGAGTTTTGCTTGTTTATGTAATGTTCTCATGATGCAACTAAAGGTTTAAGCCACTGAGTCCAAGGGCACTGTAGAGGAGCGGACTCACCCCTGTGGCACCTCCTGTTGGTGTCTTCTGGGAATTAGCTCTTCCAGCATCCTGGAGCACCCCCTGCAGGCTGGTGATCCGCCTGTCCTCTGGCCCCCATGTCCCTCCTGGACCCCAGTGCCTGAGTATCTGGGGTGCTGCCACCTGGCAGTACACCCCTCAGTACTAGGGTCACCCCTCCCTGGGGAACCCCCACCCACTATCCCTACCTCGCCTCAGAATAAGGCCACTGCCAGTCACCAACTAGCCCCTGCTCCCTGAGGCAGATTGCAGTATAGGCCACTCATCACAGGCAAGGTTGGGTTTGGACCTGCTGCCTTGGCCTACCTATGGGCTGCCCTCTGCAACCCCCAGTACCCCTTGGCCTTCTACTAGGCCACAGCCTGGGGCTATCCAGGCTGGAGCTCCCCGGCTCCTCAGCCTGTCCCCGGCCCTGCTCCACTCAGGTACTCTGTCTCTAGCTCACTACAGCCAGGCCCTTCTCCCTCTGAAGGCAAAGAGAGACTGCTGAGCTCCTGGCTCCCAGCCTTCTTATACAGGCCAGCTGGGGCCTGATTGGGACATGGCCCAGCTGTGGCTACTTCCTCACTCAGCTCAGTAGCTTTTCCTTTTGCCCCAGCTCTCTGCCAGGGCTGTTTTAAACCTCTCAGGCAGGAGCAGGGTAACCACCCCGCTACAGGCATATACAATAGATTTCCAAATTTAACAAGAGAGGCAGGTTTGAGTTGGATGTTCCTCCTGGAATTGGATGGTTTGCTTGTTCCTTTCAGGTTGGCTATGGTACTCAGATGCTAAATGAATCCATTATTGTGGAGTGGGCCATCCCCAAACAGCCCGAGGTGAAGTACATTGGCTTCTCCACAGGCTGGGGCTCAATGGGAGAGTTTAAAATCTGGAGAAAAGAAGAGACTGATGAAAATCACAATGAAGCGTTTACTCTTGGAGTTCCCCACAATGTGATCCCTGGATCAGAAAGAGCTACTGCCTCAATAATAGGTACCAACTAAAAGGGAGTGGGGGTTAATAAAGATAGATGCTACAAGCTAATATTTAAAAGTAATTTGAACCAGGCAGGATAATCATAACCAATTATAATTAAAATAATATTACTTTCTGGGATGTGGAATCGTTTGCCTTTCAGTTGCTGGTTTGAACCCAGTCCAGGTTGACAGTGACTGAAAGTTGACATCATCTGATGGTTCTTCAGTAGCTTCTATGGAAAGAGATGACAGTAGCCAATGGAAATGTGTGCACAAAATCATCACAATCACAAGTTGCACTAACTAGCTCCTTGTTAATGGTCTTAGCTGGTTAGCCAAGGAGTTAATGAGCCCTGGAGATTGAAATTTCCTCTCTACTCCAAGGGAAACCCTGCATGGCTAAGACTGAGGATCTCTGGGGGTTCCAATTTTATATTAAGGTTTAGTGTTCCCAGAAGGGTGCATCTGATGGAAACCAGTGGGCTTAATTTGGTTTGTGCCATTATAGTTGTGAGTAGAACCTTCATCAGCCATTCAGGTTCCTCCTTCCTCAGTTTTGTACATTTAGAAAATAAAATTAAACAGTGAGACAACAGGGAGAGAGAAGTTAAATATAGTGTAGAGGTACTGAATGTGTGTCTCATTGTTTTAATCAGGCGATGTAATGGGCCCTACGCTTAACAACTTGGACAATCTTCTACGATTACCATTTGGATGTGGAGAGCAGAACATGATCCATTTTGCTCCCAATGTCTTTGTCCTCAAATATCTGCAGAAAACCAAACAACTCAGCTCTGAGGTGGAGAGCGAAGCCACAGATTACCTGGTGCAAGGTACTTCCTCAGACTCATAGACTGTAGAGACAGAAAAGACCTATCAGTAGTCTAGGCCAACAGAGCATATTACTAGTTTAACATTGTCCTTTCTAGCCTGAAATATCCTGAGTGATGGGGCTCACACCATTTCCCTGTGGAGATTATCATATAGCCTCATAGATATCAGTGTCAGGAAGTTTTCCTTGGTACATAGCCTATATTTTCCCTTCTTAATTACTCCTAGTTATACATTCTTTTACTCTCCTAAATATTTTCTTTCTCTCCCAGTTGTTTACAGCCTTCAGATACTTGTGCAAGGCTATTGTGTTTCCATTAGTCATTGCTTAGCCAAGCTGCATGTATTTAGTTTTTTTAATCTTTTTTTCTAAATCAATCCTTCTAGCCCTCCAACCATTTCTGTTGTTATTTGAACTCCCTCCAATTTGTCAATATCTTCTTAGTTACAATTTGTCCAGAACCAAATTAGTATCCCAGGAGCAGTCATTCCAGAGCCATATGGAGAGGGTCTGTCCCCACCCTGTTCAATGTCATGTCATTTCTGTGTGTGTAGCCTAAAGCAATCTGCTTTTTCAAGCGTTTTCTCTCTCTGCATTCAAATAGGAAGGATGGTCTGTACAGAATGGTTTGTAGCTACACAAAGCAAGGCTCCCAGGAACAGGGAAGAATTACAAGAAAATTATTAAAAAACAAGAATGACCCACGAGGGGATGGACATAGGCTGACTTATGCATGACTCAGACAATAGCCATGTCATGGAATCATAGGTGACAGGGTTAACTGGGATTCCTCAGAAAAAGTAATCCATTCCCTGTACCCATCAGCAAGAGCCCTATGTTATTTGCCTTTAGGGACTGGGCCAGAATTATTTCACTTAGTAGTATGCTGTGCTCTCTGCTTCCCCTCAAAGTTAGACCATTTTCTAATAGCCGAGCTCAGTTTATCATTTTTAATAATATACAGTTTTAATTTACAACCTTTCAAGTGTTTGGGCTTCAAATTCGGCATGTTAATTTACCTCCACAGAGGAAATCCCACAAGGCTATTAACCTTCCTGTGCTCTCTGGGACCCTTGCCAAGTAGCAGGTTCTGATGGAGAAAGCCCTTGTCCTGCTTTATGAAGGCCTTTGTGCCTTACTGAGCAAGAAAACTTTCTTTTGCCACTAAAATCCATCCATCAAAGAGCAAAATCAGTGGTTCTCAAACTTTTGTTCTGGTGACCCCTTTCTCATAGCAAGCCTGAGTGCGACCCCCCCCCTTATAAATTAAAAACACTTTTTTATATATTTAACACCATTATATATGCTGGATGCAAAGCGGGGCTTGGGATGCAGGCTGACAGCTTGCGACCCCCCATATCATAACCTTGCGACCCCTGAGGGGTCCTGACCCCCAGTTTAAGAACCCCTGAGCAAAATCATAGAACCTGTTATCACTTGCAGTTCCCAGCTCCATTCCTTAATCCTCAGTGCTGTGCTGGGCTTCTCGGTAAAATGTCTACCTTACCACATCAAAGTTCTTAAAAACACAGATGAACTCTAGAGAGATGAAGTGTCTCGTTTTTGCATCCAGTCTGTAAAAAGGGATGCATAGAAAATGTAAGAACAAGCATTCATAAGAGCAAGCAAGACGTGAAATGACTCAGGAGAGAGGTCTAACAAGCAAAGAAAAATAAATGTAAGAGTAACAGCCAAGGAAAGTGTAAGAGTGACATACAGAAACTTACCACTGGCTACCAGCAAAATGAATCTGAATTTATTGTTTCCAACATGACACAATGTGGTGATGAAGAGATACAATTTACTGCTGAAAAGTATCTTAGGCTTATGTAGGGATCTCACTATAAAGGAAAAGTCAAATTTAATGCAGCTGCTATTGCTGGTCTGTGAAGAACATCTTTCTCTTTGGTTTTTGGGTGTGAAAAGGCTTCACCTGCCTCCTGCAAGCTACAGAACTACTGAAGAATTCGGAAGGCAGTGACTTTTTGTAGTATTGTCAGTGAACATGTGTATTGACTTAGCTGTCTGGATGCACAGAATTACAGGCCAATTCCTACCACCAGCTCGCCTTAGTCTCTTGTCTGTGTCTGCGCTCAAAGTTGAGGTTGGTGGGTAGAATGGCTCCAGCAGCAGTTGGAGAGATGTTTGTAAACCTCCTTGCCAACTCTGTGACCCCACTTGTCATGGTAACGACTTTTTTCAGCAGAGTACCTTTTAGCCCAAATAGGCCATAGCAGGGCTAAAAATAGTTTAAGCAGGGCTTGAATGCAGCACTTGTATCTGATGTGAACTTAGGCCTGGTCTACACTACATCTAGGTTGATGAAAGGCAGCTTACCCTCTGACATAACTACCCTGCTATGCCGACTTAATAACTCCAGCTCCACAAGAGGCGTAGAGTCAATGTCACTGTAGTTAGGTCAACAAAGTGTCAGACCGTATCTACACATACAGCAATGCAGTGGTGCAGCTCTCCTGACAAAATAAAAAAAATCCTGCGAGTGGCATAAGCTGTGTCGGCATGAGACGCTCTCCCACCAGCATAGCACTGTGCACATTGGCGCTTATGTCAGGGTACCTTATGGATTATTCACACCCCTGAGCGACATAATTTTTGCCTACATAAGTGGTAGTGTAGACATAGCCTCAATGTAGACACTGCGTTGCTTTCATCGACTGTTACTGGCTTTCAGAAGCCATCTCACAATGCCCCGCACTGATGGGACAGTTGGTACAAGTGCTTGTGATGAGGACATTCACTGCCCACTCATGGAGGATAGGTCCATCAATGGCTATTAGCCAGGATGGGGAGGGATGAAAAACCATGCTCTGAAGTGTCCCTAGCCTCTGTTTGCCAGAAGCTGGGAATGGGTGATGGGACTGATCACTTGATGATTACCTGTTCTGTTCATTCTCTCTGGCATTGCTCCCAGAGTCTCTCTCTTTCACCAAATTGGGTTCTTCCCCTAAGGCTACTGTTGCATTATCTTTCTGTGGAACAAGTGGATTTTATTCTCCTACTTTTATCCATATATCCTCTAAATCCCCAGTCCAAGCTTTTCACTTCTTGAGCATAATTAACTTCTAGGAATTAATTTGTTTTCTATTTTACAAACTCACCCAGCTCTGCTCTCTCTAAAAGGGAAACTTTTGGAGGTTGTGGAGAAGCAGGGGGAGATGGATAGCCACTGATAGGAGGTTGTACTGCTGCCTGTATCTGCAGAGGTCAGCAAAGCTACTCAGTCCCTGGAAATGAAAAATTAATCCATTCTCATAAAGATGTCATGCAGCATGGAATAAAAAGTCTATTTATGGGTCAGAGAATTAGCCAGGCTCCAAATGTCTCTCTGTCATATAGCCTCTTACACATCTCCATATCAGAAATGGCCATTCTGAAGGATTTAGATCCAATGGACATTGCCAAAATGACTGTGTATTGGGGTTTCCACATTATAGAGACTTGGCCCAATTTTATTAGCACTGGCGGTTCATGATTACAAGGCAAGTAGGTTTGATGAAAGGTGAATTCCATCCATTATAGCTAAAATGCTAATCCCATCTTTATCTTCGGCATTTGAAGAACATTCACATAGGGAGCACTTGTACATTAAGGTGACCGCTCTAAACGGATGCATCCTGAAATGGGCCTCCAGTATTTTCTCTTGATCTTCAGTATCTAACTTCACAATAACTGTTAGGTTAAAATGTGCCTTCTGTAAGACAGCCCCATCAGCTAGGAAGGGTTCAAATAAGTTAAGACCCCGATGACTTAGCTATTGCATGTCTCAAGAAACTGCTTGACAAGGTGATCAATCTTATTGTTCCCCAAGCTGACTTTTCAGCTCAGGAATTTTTCTCAACTAAAGGGAAGAGAAAGAAAGTCCTAATAAAAGGAAGATATGACTGACAAGTGCCATCCCATATATAGACATGCAAAGAGCCTCCAGCTGGGCATTGAAAAGAGGAGGACAGCGCAATCTTTGCCAACTTCTTTGTTACTTGACAAGTGGAAATGATTAAGAGAACACCCTCACTTCCTGTGGGATCAAGTCATGAAGATGGACTCAGTTGTTGCTGGCCACATCCCTTAAATATCGGCTCACCACCAGCTTGGACAGAGAGATCTATGTCCTGGTTTGATGTTATCATCCAGGGAATTAGCTCCTCAGCTGCATGGTACTTCCTGTACAATAGGAGAGTGGTTGTGGATTGTTGTTTAAGCACAGAGAATTTTTTGTAATGTTGCACCTTTATGCAGTACTGTCATAAATTAAAAATTTCTAGTGGCCAAGGTGCAGGAACTGATCTTAATATTAACTATCCCAGGTGTCACGG
Organism: Trachemys scripta elegans; assembly: GCF_013100865.1. Lineage (NCBI taxonomy): Eukaryota > Metazoa > Chordata > Testudines > Emydidae > Trachemys > Trachemys scripta. Next base: position 573,283 of record NC_048319.1, on the reverse strand, counting down.
ACTTGCAGGTCAGGCCCACTCTTGGCACTGTGTGGTCTATGGGGGGGGGGTGCCCCTTACAGTGAGACAGCCCTTCTCGGGGGTCCACTCTCTCTCGGGGTTAGGCCCCTCCACCTCCTGGAGCCACACCTCTCTGAGCCTTAGCACACCTGTTTCTCGCCGTGGGCCCCCTCAAGGAGTCCACTCGCTCTGAAGGGGTTGATGCAACCCTGTTCTCGAGACCGGAGTGACTCTCAGCCAGAGTAAAACAGGAGGGTTTATTGAGCATTGAACACAGCACAGGAAACTCTCAGGGCCTCAGGCCTGGCCTCCCTCAGCACAGCACATCCAAGTCTCTCCTTCATCCAGGTGGGCTCTGCCTGCTCCCCCTCTCCAGCCCTGAGCCCCCCTGCTTCCCAGCTGGGCCTCTGAGATCACCCGCCCCAATCCCCGTCTCTGTCCATTGTCTTCTCTCCAGGTAAACAGGGTCATAAACTGGGTCACCTGGGCCTCCTCTCCTCTCTTCTGTCCTCTGGCCCCCTCTGGCTGATACCGGCTGGTTAGGTCACCGGGATCCTCTCTTTACAGCCCATTGTCCTCCCATTGGCCAGAACCAGCTGCAACTCCTGAGCTGGGTCGCTGGGTTGTCAGGTCACCAGTCGCTGGGGTGTCCACCCTCCAGGCCATCGGCTGGGGTCCCAAGTTCCCTCTCCGGTCCTCTATAACAACAAACTCCCTCTTCCCTCACCTCGTTAAACCACTAACACCCAGGGACACTGAGTCCCACTCCCTCTGCATGCAAACAATTGGAAAAAACAAGAAAATCCCCCACTTCATCACACCAGGAACTCTGCATCCTAACCAGTTCTTGGATAAGTGTAGTGCTCAGTAAGAGGCTAATAGCAGAAGTTATGTTTTGATCACTTGTCTTCAGGAGATGTATGGAGACTTATAAATACTAACCTGTAATAAGATTGAGATAAGATCTATTCCACACATACACAGGGTTGGCTTTACCATACACAGCAAAACAAGAGGTTGTCTTTGGCAGCAGAGTCCGCCATACCAGTGTTGGATGATCTGAGTCTTCATTCAGTTTAAACATTTGCTTTTCTAAGTTGCTGGACTCCCACAATTCTTTTGTGATTTCCAGGTTACCAACGCCAGTTGACCTACAAGAGACAAGATGGTTCCTACAGTGCTTTTGGCGAGAGGGACTCCTCAGGGAGTATGTGGTAAGCAAGTTGCTATTTAAAACAGAGTTAAAAATTCAGTGTTTGCCAAATTGAAAAGGACATAATTGGCAAAAAGGACAATAACTTTCCAGCTTGTGTCAGGATGTCACACATAGCAGAGAGTAAAAATGATATTTAATGGTTAGAAGCCTGCTAATGCTCTACTGCTAAGTGTTTTGTGATCTCACATTAGATGGGTTTTGAGGATCAGGGACTGTTAAGATGTTAGTTAATGCACGTCCCTTTAAGGTTCAAAAGCTGTAGTTTAGGGTCAGATTCTATGCCATAGAACTGCATAGGCAGTGCATGACCTCAATAAGCACCTGCTTACTTGAGAACAGAACCCCACCCAGGCTGTGTTGGGGAGATGGCAGGGCACCTCCTTCAGGGCAGAAGGAAGAGAACTGAGCACATTTTTCAGTGGACTCCAGCTCCACCTGGATGAAACAGAACAGGATGGATGGATGGATTCCCAGGAAACTGAGCTGCAGGGCCTTTCAAGGTACCAGTTGTGTTGGGGTAGTAGATGGAGGGTGTTCCAGTGTTCTCTAGAACACCCCCCATTCCCCAAGACTCTGCTTTACCTCAGTATTATCATTTACTTGACTAAATGCAGCACCTTAAACTAAAAAGTTTTCCATTTTGTTCATTTGCCTGCATTGTCACTCAATTTCTTCAGCTGCTCTGTATTTTCCTTTAGATTGACTTGCTCCATGAACTCATCTGAAAGGGAAGTAGAATTTCTGTGATGATGATGCTTAACTTTTTTAAAGATAATAAACTCTACTTTCATCTCAGAGCTGGCATCTCTTAGTCCCTAGATATAAAATATTGTAACACACAATTACTTAACACTCGAAAAATCCCCTGCCAGGAAGCCTGCCTCCTACCCTCCCATTCCTGAGGGGCTTGTAAAATGAGTGATTCAGTCTCCCAAAACCGGCTGGAGTTCACACTTTTTGCATGTCAGAGGTTTAGAATTCTAAAAGCACTTCTTCTGTCTCTGCCTAAATCCTAACGCTCTACAGAGACAGACTTTAGCAGTGGTTTGAATTTCCAGTTGTTTTATTATCAGTAAGTAATTAAAATAGGGGAAATTACAATATTTTCCTTCTTGTCCATCTAGTATTATATCTGAATTGGTAATTGTACGAATCTTATTTCAAAAGCTTGAGTCAGGGAGCAGCTAAACACCTGTATAAGAGAAATTAATTCCAGCCAATGACAATGTTGAGTCAAATTTTGGCTCTTTTTCTATTTACGATATCCTATGGTAGTGAGTTCCACAGGCTTAACTTTCTTTTTTGTTGGGTTTTTGTTGTTCTTTTTAAATCTTTCTCAGTTTAAAATATGCTGCCTTTGAATTTCATGCAGTGTCCCCTTGTTTCGTGTATTATTCAGAAGGGTAAATAGTGCCCAGTTTATCGTCTCTACACCATTCTTTTTTTTGTATATTTCAATAGTGTCTCCTCTTCTAGATTTTTGAAACATACATTTCCCAGAAGCACTATTTCCCAGATAGTGTTCTCTGTTCTTCGTCTCAAGAACCTGCTGAATTTGTGTTTTCAGGCTAACAGCCTTTGTTCTCAAGTCCTTTGCGCAGTCTCGTGGGTTTATTTTCATCGATCCCAAGGAATTAACAGCTGCAAAGGATTGGATCATTCAGCACCAGAAGGAAGATGGCTCGTTCCCTGCTATGGGTAGAATATTAAATAAGGACATCCAGGTAAAAACTATAGAGACTTAGAATCATGCAATAAATGCATTTTTAGAATGTTACCAGGGTTGGAGGTAGAGTAATCTTATGGTTAATATGATTTTTGTGTTAAAGGGCTATGATCCTATGGGAAAGAAACTAAAGAGGGGTTTCAATAAAGCAGTCTGCTAGGGCTTAGCTGTGTGCCACCCTTTGAGAATCCCACCATGGCACTTTGAAACTGCATCTCAACTATGAAGCTCAATGCCTCAGATGTGCTACCAGGCCATGGACCTGGCAGAAAGTTGCAAAGGGGAATTGGGTTTCAGAACTATAGGCTCACCAAGTACAAATGTGAAAGGGTCCTATGGCCTTTCTCATGGTTCCAACTTATTCCCTGCTTGGCTTCCAAAGTCCTTCCATGCAGCGTGCTGCTGTTCAATTTTCACCCATTTGTTTTATGTTTATCACACTCCAGGGTGGAATCCATGGCAAGATCTCACTGACAGCATATGTGGTTGCAGCTCTGTTGGAGACGGGCATCACCTTTGAGGTAAAGGACTGAACAGCAGCCATTAAAATAGCTAAGAGTGGAATGTCTCAAAATAATCTTTTCTAAAGTTAGCCATGGAGATTCCTGCAACCTCGGATTGTGAGCTTGTGGCTTTTTCCAGAGGAGCAGAGCTGCTCTCTCTAAATCCCCTCCAGCAGCAGGCAGTTGTCTCCACATAAGTTGCTGAGCAACTCAGAAAGGCAGTGAACACACTAAATACGGATTTGTCTCTCTGCTCCTCTTTGTCCTGATCCTCATAGGTGGGTTTGCTGGCAGCCCCTGCCAGGTAGCCACGTTCATGAATTCCACAGCCTGTAATTCCTCAATTAGACTATTTAAAATTATCAGATATCTTAGAGAAGAGTCACTTTCCTGTGATATAGTGGAATGTAAACTGCAGCAAAATGTTCACCTTTGCTGTAATGCAATTTCCTGGTGCTTAATCCAAGGCATATGTGTGGAGAGCCACTGCTTTCTATCACTCCAGAAGAGTAGGAGGTAGCCAGATCTCAGTGAATAGAAGATGTCTTGGATTGCCTATTAAATTAATCCTGAATCCCCTGTACTGTGTTACCTTTGTTAAATCCAGAAGGGGAAGCCGATTTACTATCTGAAGAGAGTTCAGTTGGATGTGTGAATGAGTTAATGGTCCTCAGTCCAATTTCTGTTGGATAAATAGCTGTGTCCCAAAAACTACGGCCACAATCCCCTCGATTGCTGCTGGTTCTGGTAGATAGGCTGAAAATTGAATGACCCTTGGAGACTCTCACCTCCAAGAATAGGCATTGTCAGTGTATTCTTATTTCTTTGTATTACAGTAGTGCCTACAACTCCACTGTGCAACAAACACCTGCCCCAAAAAGTTTACTGTCTAAGTAGACAAGGCAGAAAGGGAAATAAAGACACAGAGAGGGGAAGCGACATGCCCAAGGTTGCACAGCAGGTCAGTGGCAGAGCCAGGAACAGAAACCCAGTCTCCTAACACTGACTCTTAATCCAGTGCCCTACCCCCTAAACTATATGATCACCCCAAGTTTATAGAGCGGTTGCCTGTGCTGGACTTGTGTAGATAAATGGTGGATTTCACTGTTCATTTCTGTCAAGCTGTCCCTACATTAGTAAAAAGAAAGAGAAATATATCCCTGTCTCCTCATTCCAACAGAGAGGACAAGCTCTTACTGTTAATTAGCTCTGGAAGCCTTCTGCCATATCACTCCCCAATGTGAACTGGGTCCCATTTGATTCATTTAGGTCTTGTATGAGCAAGGTTCTAAAGATTCATTTTATATATAATATAAAAAATGTGGGTTTAGTGTAGGGCTGACCAGACTTTCCCAAACTGAGCCCCACATAGCCAACTTACTAGGAGCTACAGAACTACAAAAACGGAACAGATTGTCTCTTATGTTGAGGTGCGTGCAGTGTGCTAGTAGCCTGGTACCGATGAGGTGGGGCTTCTGGGCTGCACTGTAGAATTCTGCAGGCTACACTCTGACCACCCAGACTTCAAATACTGGACAAAGTGAGTTCCCCAAACCCTTCTGGAATCCCTGTAGATTGCATGTTGGAGCCTGCTACTGATCTCACAGTCTCTCTTTCTCTGTAGCCTGTTTGTGATCACACATTGCACACTCTCAAAAGAGCTGAGCCGAGCATTCCCTGTGGGGAGGGAATGACAATAAATATGTTTATGAATCTGATACCATGTGTCTCTGTAGAGAGAAAGCTCTGTTTAGTGTGTCTCTTTGGTGTCCCCTACTCAGACATGTTGATTGCCTGTTCAGGCATAAAACACTGTTTTTAAGGGGATTTTTAAGTTCCCAGAGGAGCTATGAGGATCTCTTCGGAAAACCTTTGTGACTGATATGCTCAGCGTGCTGTAGACCTGTGCTTTGCAAAGCTCTCAGAATAAGGGCCCGAGCCTGCAATGTGCTGAGCATCCTTTATTCCTGTTAGACTCAGTGGGAGTTGAGGGCACTCAGCACTGTGCAAGATCTGATCCTGAAAGTGCTAAAGGAGTAAGTTGCCACCCCCTCTGCTGCAACTCCCCTTTATGGGAAAGATAGGGCAGGGTGGGATGTTCTCGCTAGGCCTTTTCTAAGTCAGATAGCCCCAAAAGTCCAAGTTCATGACAATCTGGTGGTTTCCCTAGGGGAGATCTGCAAGTGTTACTAATGATCTGAGCTAGGAAATGAGGAAGGAAGAAGGTAAGTGTCACAGGGCAATCAAAGGAAACCCAATTACATCAAATCCAATTAAATTATTTCTATAAATTGTTAGAGCCTTGTTCCTGCATGGTGAGGTCATCGGGGGAGTTAATAAAACATGTCTGCTGGCTAAGGGGACCCTGGGAATATTGGCCTTTATTATCATCTGGTATCTGCTAGATGCTCTGGAGTGTCAGTGACCCAATCAAATGTACAGTTGAGACTTCATTGCTATTAAATATCTCTGCTACCCATGCTGAGTTCTACAGGGGAATGACGCCTCTTCAGCATTAGGGGAACAAATATGTCTCAGCAACATTAATATCTGGATCTTTCTTACTGTGATGTTAGTCCCCATTTTTTTAACCCTGGAGTCACAGCCCTACTTAGGGAAAGGAGGGGGTCAGTCGGTTCTGTACCACACAGAGCAAAGTGCATGTTCACACTGCTTCCCTAATGGGCAAAGGCCATGAGAAATGTAGCGATCTCAGCTCTGGAGATGCAGGTGCTAATAATATACTGGTCTCTTTCCCGCTCCACCCAATTTAGGAAGAAAAAGCAGCAGTTGCCAAAGCAAAACACTTCTTGGAGTCCAACTTGTATTCTGCAGAAGACCCCTACACCACAGCCCTGACTGCATATGCCCTGACTCTTCTGCACAGTCCCTCTGCTGCAGTGATGTTGCGGAAAATGAACAGCATGGCCATTATGCAAGGTACTATGCACCTGAGGGTCAAGCTGGCATGCCCCTCAAATAACTTCTACTGCTCTGAGGCTTCACAGACAATGTACTCAGTACAGGCCTCCCCAAGGCACTTGTGGAAACAAGGTAACAGCATTTGTCAGCTAGAACAAGTGATTTCAGTTTTCAGCCTGGGGAGGATATATCCTCTGAGATGAGGGCTTCCTCATAACATGAATCGACCTTTATAACATAGTTGTCCTGATTCTCAGGATACAGGGCAAAGTCCTTCAGCTGCAGACATTGGTTTGACTCCACCTTCCCTAGCTTCTAGCAGTATTGGTATGAGTGGCCTCTGCTGTGAGCAGTGTAAGTGCACCAGAGACTTTGCAGTGCCATTATGTGACATTTAGCATCCTTCTATGATGTCACAAAACTTGATTAGTGACACAAGATCTGATTCTGCAGATGGCTCCTCAGAATGCAAAATTCAGCAGCCTGTCAGCATTAATCCTCTGTTTCCTTCTGCCCCCAGCCAAAATAAATCTCTCCTTACAAATTGTTGTTAAGCACCAACAATGTAGTTAGCACTGTATGTAACCCAGAGGAATTCATAGTCCCTGCCCCAAGGAGCTTACTCTGTAAATGGAGTGGCAATGCAGTACAGGAGGTGGTTTGGTTTCAGAGCAAATATGTGACAGCAGAGTTTGATTCTCTCCATGTCTAGGGACTAGCTTTAACTTCTTTACTGCTTTTCCATTCTAGATGGCTTTACACACTGGAGCTTAATGGGGACTCTGGTTACTGATGAAGATACATTCATGGGATTTAACGATGGGCTTTCTCAATCAGGTACCCCTGTTTGTGGTTATTTATGATACTCCTGTTGGGAGAAAGACTGAGATTATTCTCTGTTGTTTTATATAATGCCTGCAGTGTGTTAATTGCTTTTCAGGTAGGTAAGAAGTGAAGGTCCCTGCCCCAAGGAGTTCACATTGTGAAGGCAAAAGAAAGGAAATGGGGTGCAACAAAAGTCCAGTGATTGAGTGGGGCAACATGCACACATCTTGTTAGTTGCATGTTTTTTATAATGCACTCTAATGTCCCTTTCACCCTCGTTACGTCTGTGTTGTTAACAATTCAAGAAAGGAGCAAGAGAAGGCGGTGGCCAGACCTTAAGAGAACTAGGAGGTGCAGAACCGGGTGTGGTCCATGCATTGCTGGCATTTCAGCCCATGTTGTCTCACCAGCTCTCCATAAAGCTTCATAGGAGATGGTGAATAAAATGGAGAAGAGCATTGAGCCTTATGGGACTCCTCAGGGGAGGAGTCATTTGCCATGGGAAATTAGAAGTCAAATATAGTTAATTTTACAGTAACAGCTGTTTGGCCTGGGATTTTCAAAGGAGCCTAAGAGTGAGGTGCCCAGTTTCCATTGACAGTCAATTGGAGTTGGCCATCTAATTCCCTTAGTCTCCTTTGAATAACCACTAATAATTAACTATTTAAAACCCCAGGCTCCACTATCAAGAGTAATCATTGGGCCAGGTCAAAAAAGACCATGACTCTGCATGAAAAGTCCCATGACAGAGATGCAGAGTCAGCCATGCAGCTTGGGTGGCATGTAGGGGGAAAGGGAGCCAGTAAATTTGTGCAGGGGCTAAAAGTCAAGCAGGAGTTGTGATCTGATGTGCCAGAGGAAAGATTAGATTGGAAACTGACACATGAGGCCCATTTTGGAAAATGCCCGATGTAATTTGGGTACAGACATTTTTCACTGCTTCATTTGTCTCTTTCTGTCTTGGACTCTCTAGACCTTAAAGATTTTTTTAGCTTGTGAATCTACAGAGAGGTGATATGTAGCTCAGCCCAGTTTCCCTACTCCAGCTGTGGGTTTGATTGTTTTCCCTTTCAGTTGTATCTGCAGAAGTGGAAATGACAGCCTATGGACTGCTGACATACACGCTCCTGGGAGATGTGGCCTCTGCACTTCCAGTGGTTAAATGGCTGTCGCAGCAGAGAAATGCACTTGGAGGATTCTCATCCACTCAGGTGAATTCCTGTCAGCTTGTGTAATTTCAGTACAGAAATATGTGCCAATCCAAATTGACTGATTTGGGACTAATCCAGGTTAGATTTCACTCTGGAATCTAGGAGTCGTGCTAAATCCTGGGGCAGAGAATACCTCACAGTGCTCTTTATCATGCCTTTTGGGTGTGAGCAGCATGGGGTGAACTTGAATTTCTCTCTCACTTTCTCTGAGACTTCTGAGGGAGGAAGAGGTGCAGGGAGAGGGGAATGAAGCAATTCCATTTACTGTCTAAGCAAGTGCAGAGGAAACCTGAGCTGTCAGATGCTAATGCTAAATGCTAATGCTAATGCTAAACAGCACGTTGCTAGTTTGTAAGGTGGATGCTCCTTGGTTCTTCATTAACTGTCTTTTCTTCCCCAATCCCATAGGATACATGTGTAGCTCTGCAGGCTCTGGCTGAATATGCCATTCTTTCTTATGTTGGAGGAGTCAACCTTACCATTTCCCTGGCTTCCACTAATTTAGACTATCAAGAGACTTTTGAGCTTAACAAGATGAATAAGAAGGTTCTCCAGACTGCAGTGGTAAGTGGGTGCCTGAACAGATACAACTTCTTCTGCTTTAATGTTACCAGTTTCCCAAAGCAACCTGAATTTGGGTTCTGTGTTGTAACTCAGATCATTTCAGTGCGGGGCGGGGAGAGGGGAATGGGCTGGATATTGTGAAATCTCAAGATTTTCTGCCCAACCTCTGATGGGAGAGGCAGCAAATACTCAGTTATGAGAGCATTCTTCATCATAACGGATGCCTGGTATTTGGTTTGGGACAATTACCACTGGCTGCTTGCGTTAAATATAGGGACTGAGGAAGAATCTGCCATTTTTGTTCTGATTTTATATGGTTGCATGTAAACTGGAATGCTCTGTCACAAAGCGAGTAAAACCAAGGCTGACATGTCTTAACTGTGGATTCTCTCATGCTTGTCCCCAGATCCCCAGCATTCCCACTGGGCTGTTCGTAAGTGCCAAGGGCGAAGGCTGCTGTTTGATGCAGGTAAGGGTGCTGCCGGGCTGTGTAAAGGAGCTGAGAAGGTTAAATTTAAACAGACAAGACAGTCATTAAACATTCATTTCTTTCCAACCTCTTCCCCCAGTGATGAATTGGCATGGAGAGCCAACAAATAATCCTCTCTAAGCTGTTGCTATGTCTGTTTCTAATGTCTCAAGGAGGGTGGTACATGAGGGTGTGACTAGAAGTGACTGGGGTGACATTTGAAAGTGAATATTTAGGCTGAATGTCAGGGAATGCTTCCTGATAGGGAGATGTCAAGCTGTGGGATAGTTTTATAAGAACATAAGAACAGCCATACTAGCCAGATCCATCTAGCAAGTATCCTATCTTCTGACAGTGGCCAATGCCAGGTGCCCCAGAGGGAGTGAACAGAACAGGTAATCATCAAGTGATCCATCCCCTGTCGCCCATTCCCAGCTTCTGGCAAACAGAGGCTAGGGACAACATCCCTGCCCATCCTGGCTAATAGCCATTGATGGACCAATCCTCCATGAATTTATCTAGTTCTTTTTTGAACCCTGTTATAATCTTGACCTTCACAACATCCTCTGGCAAGGAGTTCCACAGGACTGTGTGTTCTGTGAAGAAATACTTCCTTTTGTTTGTTTTAAACCTGCTGCCTATTCATTTCATTTGGTGACCCCTAGTTCTTGTGTTATGAGAAGGAGTAAATAACACTTCCTTATTTACTTTCTCCACACCAGTTATGATTTTATAGACCTCTATCATATCCCCCCTTAGTCGTCTCTTTTCCAAGCTGAAAAGTCCAGTCTTATTAATCTCTCCTCATATGGAAGCCGTTCCATACCCCTAATCCTTTTTGTTGCCCTTTTCTGAAACTTTTCCAATTCCAATATAAGAGATGATAAGAAATACTCTTTGGTAAAATCTCCCATCTGTAGACATTAGTGTAGGTTTGGCAGTTGGAATGTCAGTGTGAACAGTGATGTTACTGATACAGGATGTTACTAGTAAATTGTTCAAGGTCCCCCACAAAATGTATGAGAGTCTGGTCTCTGCTCTCGTCTCTCTGGAAGAGTCGGGTGATGCTGCAGGGTCTAAATGATGCTTTTATTGCTTCACAGTCAATGGCACTAAAACCAGACCTGATTTTTCCCCCTCTTTGCTGCAGATTGATGTCACTTACAATGTGCCTGACCCTGTTGCTAAACCAGCTTTCCAGCTTCTGGTTAACCTGAAAGAGCCCAAATCAGAGTGTCATCGGCAAACTCAGCACCCCCTACGGCCCCTCTCTCCAGATGAGAATCGCTCAGAAGCCTCCCACAGAGAACGGGCACTGGTGGATGATGATGACCCAGCTTCTGATCAAGATCACCAGGAATACAAAGTGATCCTGGAGACGTGCACTAGGTAGTGAAATCCCTTTATTTCCTTCAACATGGCTCTCTGTACAGGTGGGCTAGGCTTCTTACCAGCAGATCTTTCCACTAGTCCTTTCATTGCAAACCACTCCCAGATGTTCTTCCAGTGAGAATTGCATCCCGTCCCTACATCTATGGGGGTTTATAATGTGTTTTTATGGGATACATACTGTTATACTGTTCTTGCTGTGTTGTCCTTGTCTAAGATCAAGTAAGACAGAACAATTCACGTTTTATTTGTCCTAGTAGACTCACTTAAATTGCTCAGGTGTCGAAGCCAGAATAAAAGGTAAGATAGTTTGTGTCTGAGGCACTCATGAATAAATACCAAATGTTAAGAGTTGCAAATAAAGATAGGCAGGGAGTGTTTATTATTGGAATGGTTCCATCAATAATTTAAACTGATTCAGTAGGACACATGATTAAGACATTTTTAATCTGATTTTATTTTTATTTTTTGCCTTTTCTCTCACTCTACCCCTTTGAAACTGAGGTGTTTTCTTACTTAAACTACTTTGCCTCCCTGGAGTGTGCACATTGGTGTGTTCTTGCAGTACGCCCATGAGAGCTGGGCTGTGCATACCTCCTTGATATTGTATGGTTACCCATGAGTGCTTGGTTGCTGGCTTTGATGTTTTTAGTCTTGAAGCACTTTTTGAGAGGAGGAAAAACATGCACAAAGAATTTACCAATTGTTGTATAGAAAGGAGGTGACACTTGGAGACTACTGGCTCTGATTAAGCCTTTATATATTTATTATTGTCTCTTACAAAACCTGAAGAAAACAGACTAAACCATCTCATTACATCAGGTGCAAAAGAAAAAGTTCCAGAACATTTTCCACGGCTGTATTAATGAAAGATTCCTTAGAAACCTAAAGGAGTTAGGTAATCCTAGTTAGGTAATTCTACATGAAACATGGCCATGGTTCTATAAATATTATTGACTTGACTCTAATTTAATGTTTATTTGAGTTGCTCAGGCTAGTCTGTTCAGTTTTGGATACAGAAACTCTAACAAAGGATGCTGGTTGCCATGGTATCAATTTGGAATCTGATTGCTGGTATGGCTCTGTAGTCACTATGGTAACAGTGCAGTCTGTGAGATTATTTGGTTGACATGGTTCCCCAGAACCGACTATTTATCTGCTTGTTTCTTATTAAAGAATGTTAGAAATTAGTTAGAAAAAATGTCTGGAGTGATACCAACACACACTGGTTTTCAGCCGTAGAACTCAAAATGTTTTGTAAAGGCTGTCAGCAGCCTTATCCCCATTTTATCGATTGGGAAACTGAGGCATGGGGAAGAGGCTTGCCTGTAGTGTTACAATGAGTGAGTTGCAGGGACAGGAAATAGAACCTCGCTCTCCTGACTCTTTCCTGTGCTGAATCCACCAGACTTTCACCCTCAGCTTGAAATCCTGCCCCTACTGTCAACAGATTGCTTTGGTTACAAGGAGGTTTGTGGTAGGGCAGACTGAAGGGAAGGGAAGCCCAGAGCGAGAGTGAGGAGGCATTTACAAATGTCAAAGTGTCCAGCAGATAAAACTGAAAATTCCCCAAATCTTCATAACCCTCTTGCATTTCCATTTCCAATATGCCAGGTGCTGGGGTTCTAGCGGTTAAAGAATTCTCTGGTCTGGATGCCCTAAATCTCAGCAGCAGCAGCACAGTCACTCAGTGCCTCATCATAGCAATGGGAATGTCTGTGCTTCCCTGTCTGCTGCCACCTCCTCCCTGCCAAAGAGTTAAACACAGATATTGGATACAGTCCTGAAAACAATCTGTCAGAGTGACTCCAAACAAAGATAGGACTCTGTCATCTCTAAACTCACCAAACCCTTCTTTCTGGCTCTTATGCTATGTTGCTGGCAGTCATGATGTTAATGAATGCCAAGGACCCATGAGATCCCCAGGTCTGGCCCCCACATAGACTTGCATTTCACAAGCCAGCTTTATGCCTCCCTCTAGCAGCAATGTCTGAGTCTCAGGCACCTCCACTGCCGCATTTTGCTGGGGACCCTGAAAATTGTCTGGCCAGTTCTGTGTAACCACAAGAGCCTGTCCAGGTTCTTTAGCAAACTCTCCCTGGTTCAGAGGTTTTCACCTGCTGCTTTGCCCTCCTGGCACTGGGAGCTGTGTGTTTATGATCAGTGGAAGAAGGCGGCATTTCTCAGGCCTGTTGAGTTAACTGGTCTCTGTATAACTGCACCAGTATCTTACCAGATAGAGTGGTTCCAGTACCAGCTCTGCTTTGCACTCAGGGCGGCTCCAGGCACCAGCCTGGCAAGCAGGTGCTTGGGGCGGCCACTCCGGAGAGGGGTGGCATGTCCAGCTATTCGGCGGCAATTCAGTGGTCGATCCCTCACTCCCGCTCGGAGCGAAGGAGTTCCCACTGAATTGCCGCCGCAGATCGCGATCATGGCTTTTTTTTTTTTTTTTTTTTTTTTTTTTTGGCTCCTTGGGGCGACCAAAACCCTGGATCCAGCCCTGTTTGCACTCATGCAGCACATTTGTGTCAGGGGTTTGCACCAGTGTAGCTACATCATGTGGTTACTTAATGTCGGCAGGCCCTGACTCTGCTATTGCATGAGCATCTTGTGGGGAGGCAAGTTTGAAAAGTTCTTCATCTGTTCATTGAAGATGTCTGTAACTAAGGAGGCTGCCTTGCATCAACACAACCTTTCTGCTGTCATTTCTGAAACTTCTGCCATGGGAATTGCTGGAGCAAAGACAGAAATTTGAAAGGAAGCCCAGTCTGAGGAGATTGAAGTCTTGGACAACAAACAAAAGCAAATGAGATCTTCCCTGCCCCTTAGTCTCCCAGTAAAGATGTTCTTTAACTTCCTCTGTAGAGCTTGAAGGTGGGGGGGGGGGGCATTTATAAGGGTAGCAATGGGAATCAAGCTGGAGTTGTTACACAAGAGGAAAATTGTTTATTTTGAGGAGTCAAGTGCTCAGATGGAATCCTTGGGACATTTCCTTTTTGGGGCGAGACTGAATGAATATATGAATTTAGAGAAAAGAGAGTGCTCTACTGGAACAGGAAATGCCACTTTCTCTCTGAGGAGTTAGCTGGGTCTAAATCGTAATTGCACCAATCTTCTTGTTGCAATAGTGCCACTGCTTCCATGCAGTGAGGAATTGAAATCAATGAGCATCTGCTCTCTTTGTAACATACAATGGATTGGAAGGATTCTCCTCCATCTGCTTGTGTTTTACCATAGAAATATGAGGAATGACAAGCTTTGTTTTCCCTGGCTTTGCTGGAGGCCTCATTGATGTTGCGGAGGATGATGTGCATAGTGAGCTCTCTCACATTATTTGAACAAGTGAGGATGTTTGACTGTAAGCTCTTTGGAGCAGGAACCATCTTTTTTTCTGTATTTGTACAGCGCCTAGCACAGCAGAGTCCTGGTTCATGGCTCGGGCTCCTTGACACTACAGTAGTACAAATAATTATTAATAATAATCATAATAACAAACATCAGAGGGGTAGCCGTGTCTGATGAAGTGGGCATTCACCCATGAAAGCTTATGCTCCAATACATCTGTTAATCTTAAAGGTGCCACAGGACCCTTTGTTGCTTTTTACATAATAACAAAGACACTCTCTTCTCTAGGTGTCAATTAGGCATTGGAATGAATTGGATGTTTACAAAATACCAGTTTTAACTAGACTAAAAATCTTCCCTTCCACAGTGTGTAGTTTTTGCTCGTTTGTGATATGATATGTCCCCAGTTCTCCAGTCACCATAGAGTCCCCCAGAGTAGACAGGATCCAAATTCGTATGATAAAAAGCAAAGGGAAAAAACACACTCATTTGCTTTCCCCTCTGCAGTCACCTTTAAGATGTAGCTCAGTGTTTCAGTTCAGCCCCTTGGTTTACTGGGCTTCAGCACTTCCCGTCAAATGAATTGTAGCCAACCATGTCTCCACTTCGGAACAAGGTTTCCTAACCAACTGTTTATAGAAAGTTCTGGACAAGCAGGATTGACCTGGTAATGGGATATGAATTCCTTTAACCCCAATTAACCACTTCCAGCCCCAAAGGCCATGTCGGGGAAAGGCCATTTAGGGTCTTATGTGTCCTCATCTCACTTGGCACTAATCAGTATCCTCATTGGCAGACACAGCAGAGAAGCTAAGGACTAAACTGGCTATGGAGGGTTAACCAGCCTGTCACCTCTGCTGGGCAAATCACTTTGGCAGTGAGGAAGCTGGCACTGCCTCTGTCCATGCCATACCTGTTCTTTTCTAACCATCGGAGCTCACTCTCTAAGGATACGCCTACACAGCCAAACAAACAAACAAACAAAAACCTACAGCAGCAAGTCTCAGAGCCTAGGTCAGCTGACTCTGGCTCATGGGGGTTGCGCTACAGGGGTAAAAATAGCAGTGTAGATGTTCCTGATTGTACTGGAGCCTGGGGACATAGACCCTCCCCCCTCGCTGGTTTCAAAGCCCAGGCTCCAGAGCCCAGGCTCCAGCCTGAGTGAGAGTGTCTACAATGCTATTTTTAGCCCCATAACGCAAGACCAAGTCAGTTGATGTGGGCTCTGGAACTCGCTGCCGCAGGGTTGTTTTTTTGTTTTGGTTTGGGGGTTTTTTTGCTGTGTAGATGTGCCCTTAGGCACTTTTCATGTATATCACATTGAGCCCAGTGTGTCTGCATTTCCTTTAAGATATGGCCATGCTTTTTTATTTACAGAGCCGCAGATAAAGCCCAGAGCCTTGCGGTTTATGTTTGTGACGCTCAATAAGAGCTTTGGATTGTATCATGAAGTTCTGCAAGTGGTGACCCTCAGGCTGAGTTATTCCATGTAGAGGTGGCTGAATTTCCATCTTGTCCAGGGTCACAAGACATGGGCATTATCTGAAGCGAGTCTGTGTATTTTTAATTACCCATTACCCTGATAGCTAAGTGCAGGGCTGGGGAGAGGGATTCAGAGGCCCTGTTAGTGCCTAGAATGCCCCCCATCCACAAAAGTGGGTCTGTGCAAAGCTGCTGCATGTCTGAGCTACCTTTCTGCATTGTTTCTTGTTTGCAATAAACGTTGCACATGTGTGCCAAGGTCACCAATCCAGGCACTACTCTTTCTTATGCCTTAACCCATTCCCAGCAGGTCACTTGAGGGAGAAGCAGGAGCATTTCCTCCCACAAGGGGCCATTTCCCTCTGTCAGCAGCGCACTTGCCCAGTGATGTCCAATAATTAATAAATTAGTCTAGCAGCCCCATGATAGACTGTATCCTTCTCCTCCTCGTCCTCTTCTGCCTGCCTTCCCACATCTTTGTGCTCTATGGGCTGCACTTAATTTTTGGCTAGCAAAAGCAGAGAGGAGTGTGACGTTACACTCCATATTCTTTATGGAAATATGCTTATAATATGGATATAACATAACTGAGATATACTTAATGAAAGATGGGTCTTGTAAGGTATCCTTGGAAAGGCTATGATTTACTGGGATGTGATTATTCAATTTGTATGCATGTATCATGTCTGTATCTAAAGTTAGGAATATGGACTATGTAACAATTACAACTGGAGGTGTATTGGGAAGACACCCACCAGAGGACAGGCCATCAAATTTGATGAGCCATCAGGAAGGAACAACAAAACCATGAAGATACTAATCTCTCTCCCTCCGGGGGGGGGGGGGGGCGGATTAACTGTGATGCTACTAGGTCAGGTGGTCTTGTCACCTGATACTAAACATTACCTGGGACTATTTATAATTTTCCACTGGAAGGGAAGGGTGTGTGTGTCAAGTTTGGGAAACAAAGGATTCCCGTCTTATGTAAATCCTATTTAAGGATGGGGAGGAAGGCAAACAGGACTCCTCCTCTCCATGGCCTGTTTGCCCAAGAAGAGTGCTAAAGCCACCTGAAGGGAAGGCGGCAGGGGGAGTCCAAACTGAGACAGGGGTCCAGTCTGAAAAGAAATATAACTGGAATTCTGAACCACAGAAACTTTGCAACCTGACTAAAATAATATTTAGGGTAAGGAATTACATTGTGTAACCTGTTTCTCAAGTATATTGATCTTAGCTTGCGCACTTTGTTTTATTTGCTCAGTAATCTGCTTTGTTCTGTCTGTTATCTCTTATATTCACTTAAATTTCACTTTTGTAGTTAATAAAAATTGTTTTGTTTATTATTAAACCCAATTTCTGTAATTTCTAAAGGGGGGGCAAGAAGTCATACACATCGCTCTTCACATTGAGGAAGAGGGTGAATTTTATGAGCTTGCGCTGTACAAATATTTATATTCAGTGCAAGACAGTAGTATTTTGTATTTGTCTCCCAAAAGGGATGGACACGTGAGTGCCGGGGGAGGGAGCCCTCTCACGCAGAACTGACTTAAGTCTGTGTCTGCAGCAGGGTGTGGCCCTACCTGTGTGTGTGCTACAAGAGAGCCTAATTCAGCACAGCAGGGAGAGGGAACCCAGGCTGATTGCGCAGGGGAGGCTCAGTTAAACCCCAGCATATCAGGTGGCATCCCAGAAGTGGGGTCCAGCCTGTCACAAGGAGCATTTATAAAACTCAAGTCTGCTTCATCCCCAACTGCTCCAGGTATGGTTTAACTCCGCTCCTAACTTTATTCTCTCTCTTTTTATCCCCCCTGGGAAGGTGGCTGCATTCGGGATCGTCAAACATGGCTGTCTTGGAGGTGCCCTTGTTCTCAGGTTTCCGAGCAGATATTGAGAGCCTGGAGCAGGTAAGATGTTGTGATCAGAGTGCAGACCATGTGCTTAGGAGTTGGCCTTGGCTCTTTCATTAGCGGGGATTCCCTTTGAGGCGCTTGCGGAGGTAAATGCCATATTATGTGAGAAGAGATATAATTAAAATCAGAGGGTTGGAGATTTCACTTGTCAGAAAATATTTATCTGAAGTGGGGAAACAGATGTTCTGAGTAAGATTAACAAATTTACCTAACTCAGCCAAATAAGCCTTTATTACTGTGCATGGCTCATGGTAATTAAATGAGACTCATTTGGAAAAGCTGAAGTGAAAATGTGCTCCAACAGGAGCTGTTTATGGCTTCTTAGGGGCTGTATTATCTCCAACATCTGGATTCGATTTCATTGGAGGCTCTGTGTCTTGGAATTTTTTTTTCTGGGAGAACATCATGTTTATTGCAAGCCAAACTGAGGTGGACAGAATGTGCCTCTTGCCCAGCCAGCCCTCTAGAAGGGAGGAACTACAATCTTCAGATTCACTTTAGGCTTTGTTGCAGCATTACACTGTTTTCATTGCTTTTTGATTTTATAAATAAAATTGTTAGTGATGCTCTATCTGAAGAGAGAAAAGAAACTAACATGCTATCTCTGAGAAACAGCAAAAGAGCTAATCAGGAATTTCTCTACACAACAGACCTCTTCCTTTAATGGCCTTGTCTTTTCTTTGGGGGGAAAAAGCTGTGTTCATAACTCAAGTTAACTAACAAGGTACAAGTATCAGAGGGGTAGCCGTGTTAGTCTGAATCTGTAAAAAGCAACAGAGGGTCCTGTGGCACCTTTGAGACTAACAGAAGTACTGGGAGCATAAGCTTTAGTGGGTAAGAACCTCACTTCTTCAGATGCAACCCTCTGTTGCTTTTAACAAGGTACAATTCTACTGAAGACAAGGCAGTTTAATCTGACTTACTAACTCACGTGAAGACTATAAACTGCCTTGTCTTCACTAGGATTGTACCTCAAGTTAGTTAATTTGAGTTGAGAATGCACCTTTTCCCCCCCCCAGTGAAGATGAAGCCATTATGTGCATCTTCAGAGGGCTGCAGTTTGAGTCACTGAAGCCAGTGAGATTGTTTGTTAG
Organism: Trachemys scripta elegans; assembly: GCF_013100865.1. Classification (NCBI taxonomy): domain Eukaryota; kingdom Metazoa; phylum Chordata; order Testudines; family Emydidae; genus Trachemys; species Trachemys scripta. The sequence continues at coordinate 554,627 of NC_048319.1, read as the reverse complement.
TATCTGAGAATAGAATTTGACCTTTTATGTATTAGGGGAGCATGTATACTTGTTTTTGTGCAGATATATGTGCCTGTAATGCATGGAGCATTTACTTTAAAAGAAAACGGAAAAGGTTTTGTAAATATGGGTAGCAGGATACAGTGTGTGTGCACCCTTGGAATGTCCAATCTGCTGTGTTTTAAATATATGCATTTGAAAATTAAGTTTTCTTTCACTTACCAGCTAATTCCTGAGTCTGGGATTCTCTCTTTCCCCTGCAACAAGAGGAACAATCATAAATGCCTAAAGCAGAGTAGAAAGTGCAGGAAAACCCAGGTCAAATTGTAGGCAACCTTAGAGTCCTTGCTTTAGAGATAGTAATGTTGAATCTCTCTTCTGTTTCTTTTTCACAGACTGCAGAGGATGTGTGGGTAGTACATAAGTTGCCTATAGGTAATGGGAGGTTGCATGTCAGTATAAGGAAATATCACCAACAGGAGTCTTCCATATTGCTGTGTGAAAGATAGTGAGGAAATAACTGAGGGGCCTATGCTGGTCTTGGTTTACGTTTGGATTACTTCCTGTGAAGTGCTATAAGTAAAGGCAAAAGGATATGGGTGGAAAACTGGCTTAGGACCAGGAGATGCAGGGCAGCTTTAGAGCAGATAGTAACATTCCCAGTTGGAATCACTGTCAGGACCTCCTCTCTGTTAGCCAGAGGGATGGATGACAAATAAATGAGATGATACTGTTCTGAAAGAAGGAGGCTATTACTTTGAAGGGGGCACATACAGATCAATGGAGAGAATACCAGCTGTGAGGGCTAAGGGAGTTGCTGGGCTTATTCTCTTTGCAGAAGAGGAGGCTCTGAGGTTTCAAAAATAATGGAAGGGACTGATTGTTGCTAACGATAAATTGTTCACACTGGAGAGGGGATCAAACACTAGGAGTGAAGTGCGAGCGCTCCTCTGTTGGACAGAATTGCATTACACAAATGGGACTAAATCTTTGGAATATGTTACTGAAAAGGGCAATCGAAGCAAATAGTATAAAAGAGTCTGAGAGAGGTCCAGGAAAAGCAAGGAGTGAAACACTAGAAAGCACTGGCATATTGGGCTAAGAAGCCAACCCCAGGGGCTCCTTATATTCCTGGTAGGGCCTGATGCAGCTAAAGAAGCAGTAGGAGCTCTCAGGACCCAGGACACACTGTGTTGGCCTAACCTGCGCCTCCCCACAGCACAGGAACATTGGAATGAGCTGCTGGGGTGGATTTTCCTCTTGGGGTTTCAGGTGCTGACACTTTCTGGAGGCTGCAAGGTTTATGTGTCAGTTAATCCTAGAATGGTTTTGGCCAAGAGAATTGTGTTCTGGTATTAGACTGATTTCATGGCTGTGCCAGCCAAGTGTTTCTCTAGTACATGGAGGGAATGAATTAGTGAGGTTTGTTCTGCACAGAGCTATAGGTCGAGAGTTTTAAAGTAGGAGCAATTCCAATCCTGAACAGAGGCCCAGCGCAGGGCCTGTTCAGTACTCACACCATCAAGACTTAGTGGTTTATGCTGGCACTCTGCTCGGGGTGAATTTCACTCATTCTGAATAAAGCCAGCTTTACTAGTAGTTTGATGTGTGGTTAACGCCAGAGTGGATGTACCATGATCTAGGACAGGGGTTCTCAAGCTTTTTTCTTTCTGAGACTCCCCCAACAAGTTATAAAAACTTCACGGCCTGCCTGTGCCACAACAACTTTTTTCTGCATATAAAAGCCACAGCCAGCATTAGGGAGTTGCAAGCAAGACTGTTGCCTAGGGCCGCACACCACAGGGGGCCCCGCAAAGCTAAATTGCCCAGGCTTCGACCTCAGACCCAGGTGGCAGAGTTCAGGGCCCCAGACTTCAGTGCCGCATGGCGGGGCTTCAGCTTTCTGCCCTGGCCCCAGCAAATCTAACACTGGCCCTGCTTGGTGGACTCCCTGAAAGCTGTTTGCACCCTGCCAGGGGGCCCTGGATCCCTGGTTGAGAACCACTGATCTAGGAATCAGGAACTCCTGAGTTTTAATCCCAGTTCCCCCACGGATTCACTGTGTGATCTTAGCCGGTCACTTCTTCTCTCTGTGCCCCAATATCCTTCATCTGTAAAATAAGGATAATACTTACTTGCCTCACAGGAATGACTACTCTGGCAATTAGTTAATAATCGCACAGTGCATGGCACATGTGAAGTGGCCTGTACATGCTAACTGTTCTGTTCAGCACCCAGGCACTTTAATGATGGATGAGTCAGAAAGGCCTTAGGCTTCCAGTGGGTGGTCATAACAAGCTTTGGGCACTGCACCACAAATCTGCCACAGAATATCTGAGACACGTGGAACCTCAGGGATTCGGGTGTCCCATTTAGCACCCTCATGCCAATGTCGAGGCCATTCCAAATGCTGACGTGCATCCTGGGGGACAAAACAGAACAGAACAAAATGGGGAACATATCCAAGCTGGAGTAGAGAAGGGGTCAAAGACTGACCCACACTGGATGTATTGTTAAATACATTAATATCTGGGAAGCATTGTATGCGAGTTTAATATCCCTCCCCTGTCACAGCTGAATGATCTCTCCAACACATTAGGCACAAACAGGCATTTCTCAAGCACTGGGCACAAAGGTCTGTCTTTGCTTCTTCCCTATAAACAAATGTGTTTGTGGTGGCCTTTCCCATCTCCCCTTTCCCTAGATCTGATCTCCCCTGTTCCCAGTGCCCCCAGGGTTTCTGTTAGGAAGGGGAGGCAGTAAAGGATCTCAGTTCACCAATGGTCTATTGTTGTTTGGGAGTGGAGGGAGGGGTATGCCCTTTAAGATGCTGGTTCCATAGAGTAACAGATAATTTTCTTTCCCTATTGCTGGGGGGGGCAGGGGGAGAGTTGATTACACTTGCTTCTTGATGTGAAGATTGAACCCGTGAAGCACCCAGAGCATGAAACATCTGTGCTGAGAGAGATTTAACTCCGGGCAGCTCCATCCTCTTGCCTTTGGAAGCAGCACTGCGATTTGCATAGCTCGTACTGCCCAGGAGCTGATTCAAATTCAACCAGTCTGCAAGTTCTGTGAACCAAACACTCTGCAGACAGCACCCCTGTCTGGGGAAAAAGTTGTTTGTACGGGAGAAGGTGCTGAGCAGTCCATTCCCACAGCCCTCTCTGGGCTGCAGCTGAGTGATTCCCACTGGAGATAAAAGGAGTCATGCAGCTAAAAGATATAACTCCTTCAGGGAGCAATTTGCAAAGGTCTGTGGCCCAGTCTCCCTTTCTGCAGGTGCAATTTGCACCCACAAAAATGAACTGTAGGTGGAGATCTCAATTCTCACACCTGTAGCACTGGGACGCATTGCACAGATATGCACTTGCAGTTCATTGTGACACAAAATGTGCATGCAAATTGTGCCTACAAAAGGAGGCTGCTCTTTTTAACACATAGCCCAAAATGTGCCTCTTGTTTGGACCACTTTATTTGTCATTAGAGACCCAAGACATTCCTATCTCTGTGTTTTCTTGCTGCTCCCACTCTCTTCCCCCACCCCATGCACTTACCACCATGTCCAAGGGGTTTTTATAAATCAGGTTTCCTTGTTAGGTGTTTGCACTCACAAGGGAATAGTGTGCACAGAGGGGATTCCCATGGAGCTCTGGGGATGGGGATGGTTAATGAAGAGGCAGCCCCCCTTACTGTGTAGCAACAAATCCTCCTAATAGTGCTGGGTGTCGACAAGGTCAGGGGTCACCACAGGCTGGCATATCAAACTTCACCAAAAAAATGCAACTTTAGCTGAGCAGAGCATTTCCCGGTGGCGCCAGTCTCACCGAGCCCTCATAAAAGGGCTGTCTGCAGCCGTCCATGGCTGAGTAATAACAGCCACCACCAGGCCCCTAAAATTATACGGACAAATTAAATTGGCCCTTTCCATGTTGTGTGGGACTTAAACACATGTTCCTTTTCTTGTTACAGTAATAGCAGGAAGCTGTGTGCAGGGTTTTACAGCTCTAAGCAGCACACTAAAGAAATTCACAGCTACAAATATTAGTAGCAGGTTGGGTGAATTACAGTGCATGTGCTTGTAGCCCCACATTGTATCTCTTAACAAATAATAATAATGCCTTGCCGTCCCTTCCATTGGGCATTAATCCTGGGTTCTCAAAGCACTTTAGGAATAGTATTTTAAGAGTTGTATGAAAAATATTGTTCTCATATCACAAATGGATCAACAGAGAGGTTAAGGGAGTTGCCTAAAATCACACAGAGCACAGTTGGGAATAGAACCCAAGCATCCAGACTTCTTCTAATCCACTGGACATCACTCCAGTGGATTTAATAGGAATCTGATTAGAAATGGTTTAAACCTATAGAATTTAACAGGGAGCAAGACCCTTTCTATGGACCTTTGAGGCATCCTATAGCATTCTGTAGTAGGGATATAGTTATCTGTTTCTGTGGAATGGCTCATTCATTCAATAGTCATGTTATTTTCCGATAAATTCTCTTGAACTTTTCCATAAGGGTAGTAATCCTGCTGCACACACAGCACAGGGAGAACAGCTCTCGGGACAATGATGAACAACGCCAGATGACGTGGATTTCAGGGAGCCAGCACTTTAGGTGTGGGTCTTGCTCTGAAATCCCCAGTGTGTGCAGATCATCACAGTACAGTAATTGATGAGCATGTGCAGAATAAGCATAGGTGCCTGGCTAGCACAATGTGTACTGCGATTCCCTGTGGCTCTAGAGGTAGAGAAGGTGAATAGTAGGGGCTTGGCCTGACCTCCTTATCTCGAGGGCTCTTTCAGATGGCTGCTCTTTTCAAATGTAAGGATTAATTTTCCTGGTAGAAGAATGTTTTGAGTTGTTTGAGCCAGCAGCAATGGAGGGAGGGGGCCTTTAATACCCAGTGCGGTCCATCAGTATAATTCCCTGGCAGACTGAGGGAGTGTAAACAAGAGACTGCACTCTAGCAAGTGTTTTGGGGTGTCTGGGGTCCTGCTTGAGCCTTGGTACTGAAAATAATCCAGGAGCTACTCAGTTAGATTATGGATGAAATATTAGATGAGTTCCTGTGGGGATAAGCATAGCCCCCAGTAACTAGCAAGTGCTGCACCATAACAGGTTGCACCTCACAGGACACTTCACACCATAGACAGATCGCATCAGAAAAACACAAACTTCATTTCCTCCTGGTTTATCTGGAGGCACCTGTGACCCTGATTGCTAGACCACCAGCACCTCATCCTCCGAGGTAATTTTCCAACAGAGAGAAGTTGTGTTTTCTTTAGGTTCTAATCAGGTGTTTCCTAAGCACTTTGGAAAGCTTTGTTTTTCTGTTGACTGCAAAATATTTTCCATAAAATGAGTTTATGATAAACCTCTTCATTTCCTTCCAGTTATTAATGAACAAGCAAATTGGATTAAAAAGATATGAAGTTGATGGAAGAAAAATCCTTTTTTATTTTGATGAGGTAATGACTTTGTGTATGATTTTATTATTTTTCTATGTTAGAATAAGGAGAGAGAAATGATCAGTGGATCAGGCTTAAATAAAATAACAAATACTTTGCCTTTGATAGCTCCTTGCAGATGAGGATCTCAGTACAAACTTTAATCAGACTTTGATCAGGCCTGCAAATCAGTGCATACCTGGGAGAGGGAGCTGGTGTCTTTTCTGCCTTGCTCATATGCCACAGAATCTTTAACTAAATTCCATTTGCAGAACAGTTTATGATTGATGATGCTGATGCACAAGCCAGAGAACACAGCTTGGGTTTCAGCTGCCTGGCTGAGTTTGTGGCGGTGACACACTGCCGCCAGTGCAGGATGTGCCTTACACAGGACTCAGCTAGACCTGTATCTTATTGATCTGTGTTTTGATGCCACACTTGTCTCAGCACAGTAAACAGCTTGGTATTGGAAGGTACCTTGGTTAGTGCAGGTATCTAGCACAGTGAGAGTTGAGTTAAATGGTGCACACTGTATAACATTAAGCAGCTGGCTTACTCCACTGACTTTTAGAACTGCAGACCATGTTAAACTAAAACTCTTATGCCCTTTGTGCAGATTCCTAGCCAGTGCATGACCTGTGTAAAATTTCAAGCCTTCAGAGAGTATATCGTTGGGAAAACTGCCCCTGTCCCCATCAAAGTGTATGATTACTATGAGCCAGGTATGTGCTGTTTGTCTTTGGATTTTGCTAATGCTAAAGCCCTAGCCGCATGGCTTGTTCATAATTTGTCATTCTTGCTGCTCTGTAGCTTTTGAAGCAACTCGTTTCTACAATGTGAGTGAAAACAGCCCCCTGGCTCGGGAGCTCTGTGATGGGCCAACGTGCAATGAGGTGGAAAGCTCAGCCAATCATTGGGTTGGTAAGTTGCAGCAAAGATGAGCTGGCAATCTCTGAACGCGGAATCCAAAAGGTGTATAGCTTGGGAATTCAGAACTGAGAGTGGGGCTTTAAAAAGAGGTTTATTTCAGTGTCTAGAGGCTTCAGTAGTGGGTAGTTTTTAAATGCCTGTGATGAGCATAGAAATGACTACAGTGAATCAGACCAATGGTGCATTTAATTTGGTCTTCTGTCACCATCAGTAGCTAGTACATGTTGCTTTTTTTTTTTCCCAGAAGGACAAGTAATGTACAATTATGGAATAATCTCCTAATGAGAGAAGTTTCCTCCCGATCTCTGTCAGTTATTGGTTGGGTTATGCACTGAAAATGAAGCCTTATGTCCCTTATAATTTTCTTAATCTTTTATCTTAATTGTGGATGCTGCTATTATTCATTCATATAAATGTTGCGATTTTTTTATCCTAAGTTCTTGACCTCAATAATAACTTGTGGCAGAGAGTTCCACAAGTTAATTATGTAGAAAGACAGAGTAGTTTCATGTGTCTGCCATGACAATAACTTCTTCCAAGACTAGCTATTTCTTTCTGTCCCATGTGATGCCCAAATTGGTGTGTGTGGGGGGGAGCGGTACCATATACAGACTTGAAGTATTACAGCCATTGCTGCTATTCCAGAGCGGCTAGTCTATTCCCACAGCTTCAGTAAATTCATAAACTCCTGTTGAGAAGCTGCAGGGAATTTTTATAAAGGAAAAAAAAAACATGTCTAGGAAGCACAAGAAAAAAACAATACAAATATCCTCTTTCCTCTGCTTCTGATGTTCCTGCTTGCATTTCAGGTTTTGTTCACTCTGGGCCATGCAACAATGTTTTTGGCTGTTTAGAAGATGAGTATTTTGAGCAGTGCATGTGCTCCCGGGACTGTGGCTATGATGGGGACCCAGTGTGTGGATCAGATGGGATGATTTATCAGAACCATTGCCAGATGGAGGTAGCATCCTGCAGGAATAATACAAGGATAGAGCAGATACCTATGTCTCAATGTTCTGCCTGTAAGTTTCATTCAGTTTCCTGTTCTGGTGTTACGAGTTAGCCAAGGCAATCCACAACCTGTCCTGAACAAGGTCTGCTGATTAAATTGTGTCTGATGTGGACAAGTGGAGGATTTGAATTCCATCTCCAAAAGTGAAAAGGTAGCTCCGTGTCCTACACATGAGCTGGTCCTTGCATTCGGTAGAGTTGGCAGTTTCCTGCTGTGCTGAAATGGTCACAGTTTGCATATCTCAAGGACCAGTCAAAAAGAACCTCAAGGAATTTCAGTAGCTCCATTTATATTCATCCAGAGTGATGTCTCCAGCTATAAATGAGCCCTGTGAGAGATCTCTGAAAGATTTCCCATGTGCTTTCATCAGGTGCAATGTGGCAATTTGACGAACTGTGCTGGATCATGGGTAGGGCACTGTGAAAATCATGATTCCGTGGACTGCACAGAAATCCCAGAATTAGCCCAATACTGTGATTTGTTCTCCAACAGTGAGGAAGCAGAGATGGGTATCCCTGCTTCTACCTCCCTACTGAGGCTACAGCTGCTCATGGGGCATTAGCGGGCCAGTCCCATGCCAGAGGCAGGCAGTGAAGTGGTGGGTGTGATGGGCAGGTGGGTGTCCTCAACAATGGACAAGGTGATGAACGCCACCTGGATGAGCAGAGACAGCCAACTGTGTGTAGATGGCACCATATGGTTGAATCTGGTCCGGCCCAGTCCTACCTGGGCAAAGGATCAGGACTTGGCTCACTTCATCCTCAGCGCCAGCTGCCAACCGCTGCTTCCTGTATGGCCAGCGGGGAGAGCGGGTCAGCACTGACAACATGGCAGTTAGGAGCCCTGGCCTGGCCCACTTCACCGTGGCCCCTGCAGGCCTGGAGGAGAGACATAGGGTTACTAACCCTTCAGGATTGTCCTGGAGTCTCCAGAAATTAAAGATTAATCTTTAATTACAGATTATGTATTGTGATGAAACCTCCTGGAATATATCCAATCAGAGTTGGCAACCCTAGGGAGACACCACTGTGCCAGCTGGCTAGGAACTGAGGCGGCTCCATCCCACCACCCTTATCCCCTTGGTGGGGGAGGGCCCCCTCACACCATAGCAATCCCCCCCCCCCCCACACACACACACATACACCGACCTGCCTGTGTTCTAAGTGGTGGCAGTGCTGAATACTGTGCTGGTTACAGTGTGGGAATTGATTCCGGTCTCCACTCCTTTCCAGATAGCACTGAGGTGTCTCCCCAAGGGCTGTGAGGGCAACAGTAGGGCAGAGAGGAAGCAGCAGGGGCGACCTGGGCCAGAGCTGAGGACAGAATGAGCCAGGCTCCAATCCCTGCCGCGGGCTGGGCTGGCACCATGTGGTTCATCTGCACATGCTGATCTGGCTCTCACTCCACACCCTTGTTCCTCACCTTGGTTGTTGGTGAGACATCCTGTTGTCCCCTCTACTCCATAGGTTAGGGCTGGCCCACTAACCGCCCACAATTAGCCACAGCCTCAGAGAGGAAACAGAAAAGGAAATTCCCACTCTCCCTCTGTTGGAAAATCACAACAGTTCAGGGTGGGGACGGGGACTTGGCAGCCATGCATATTCTGTGAAATTTGAACATTTACCCACGAAACTGCCATCAACTAAAAAAAAAAAAAATCCCCAGAACTTTCTCCGTCCTTAATCATGGGGAACTGAAACATTTTCTAGTGGTTCTGTAACCAACATTGTGGCAATTGTATCATTTCCTTCTACAGCCAAGAATTTGCCAGAAGAAAGAGAAACACATTTCCATGGAATTGAGCAGCCTAGCATTCAACAAACTCCTGCAGGTATTGTCTTGTCTTTAGATTGATCTAAGACCCTTTTTCTTCGATAAGGTTAAAGCTGATCACTAAGAATAAGTGACTCGAGTACTTTTTTTGCATCTTGCAAAAAAATGCAAAAACTAGGTAGAAAATCTGAAAGTTAGAAAAAGTGAGACGGTAGGAGAATTTAAACCAAATGAATCCACAAATGCAAGCCTAGCTCTTCTTGTCCCGTTTTGAAAAAATGAACATGTGCTGCCTTCAGTGCACATGGGAGCCTGAGATTTAATGGCAGCTAGTTATGTATGGAGAGGGGCAGGTGAACACCAAACCCTGGGATATGGGGAGCTTGTATTCAGCAGCTGTCATAGCATCTCATTAGCAGTGTTAAACTGAAAACTTCCCATTTGAGATCAGACTGGTGTAGTTTGTCCTAGCAAATGAGTCAGGGGGACTTGGTGCCAGCTGGACCATTTGCAGGAACCCTGGAGATTGCAGCTGAATCAAGTTTATCCTTAACTATTCTGTTAAACTTTTCAGATGGCTGCTCTGATCCTGTTATTAAAGCCTCTATCTGGGGTAAATGGCCTTAATAAGTGCAAGGTGAAGGGGAGTGGGAAGGAGCTGCCACTTTACTAGGTTTGAATGAATTGAGAAAGCTGGCTGCTCTTTTCAGTTGGTGCTTTTATTTATGGGAATTTTTTTCCCCAAGATTTATATGTCAAACTTGCTCATGAGTTACAATAAATCTTGTGAGGAAGCATTGGAGGTGGGTCAATAGAGTAGTTGTGTCACACCGTTTCTAGAAAATAAACTGGACTGGATTTTTCCTGGCTGCTTTCCACTCAACAATTCTTCCTTGGGCTCAAACTCTCCCAACAAATCAAATAGTTTCTGTAGAGTGAGAAGTAAATGGACAGAAGCTGTGTCCCCCTCCCTCTCCCATGTTCTCCTGGCACTGATGCTCAGACCAGCATATATCCAGCCCCCTCATGTTCCCTGCCCTTCCCCTGCTCAGCAAAAGCTACTGGGCAGCTTTTCAAGATATATAAACATGGTGGATATTCTGTTTTGAGTGTTCCCACAGGTGACCTCACCTGGGGAGTTGCAAACTGATCTAGTCAATGTGTGTCATGCTCACACTCACTCTCTCTGGATAAATCAATTGATTCTCCATAAGAGTAAGTGAGATGGATGCTTGTTTTTTTCTAAGCTGTGTAAATCTGGTCTGCTCTGTATCTTTCTTCCAATTGCATCTGAATCCTTTAAAACATTCACACAAGGAAAAAACACAAACATATTCTATTTAAGGGCAAAAAAACCCAACTATGTTAATGCAGAGTTAAGGTTCCTTGATGGTATGTTATCGCCTTGCAGAATACTGAGTTGGGCAAAATTCAGACTTCTGAAAACCAAGAAATGCCCCAATATGCCCCATTAACACACATACCTTTACTCTGATAACCCCACATTTGCTGAAAGGTATAAGCTCTTCATCTCCTTTCACAGCCCATTTACTCTCACCCACAGGACACCATCTATTAAAGGACAAAAAAAGGCAGGGGGGAACATAGCCCCTGCTACCTATCTTTTTTTGGTCCCTTGGAGCTGGCAGTAGCCAATGGGAATTATTTGAAATCCATGTGCAGTCAGTGTGTTAGTCATACCTACTGGTGGAGGCAGTGGTTGGGTCTCCTTGGTTTATTTATTTGGCATATTCAAGTCAATCAAGCCAAGCCACAGTGTTCTTATCAGCAATATTAAAGGCATGAAGATCTCTAGGAAGTTGAGTCATTTTGCAGTCCTCAACAATGTGTGTCATGGTTTGTGGCTGCCCACATTGACACTGTGAACTGTCTTGAAAACGCCACCAAAGTTCTGCTGCAGCACAAATTCAGTTTCTGGTACAAAACTGGTTCAGAATCATTGTCTGGAACTCGTTTGATCGGTTGACCGAGAGTTGTGGTAGTCCTCGAATTCTGTCTGCTCGTTGGATCATCCGTTTCTCCAGTCCGCAGACAAGCTGCAACTGGTTACTTACGGGAAATGCGTCATGAATGCTAATCCATTGTCCCCCGTCCCGTTGGTAAAGGTGTATCTGTGATATGAGGACATGTGGGGATTACTTTGAGGCATGTAACAGAGCTGTGATTATGATATGATGAGATACATGTTTTGGACTCTGATGCATGTGAGCAAAGGGAAGAGCTGCATGTGTATCTTCATTTCACTGCAGAATTGTGTATGTTATATAATTAGCAGGGGAAGGGGTTTTATTACAAAGAGTATTGTCAGTAGTGAGCTGGGGTAGGAGAGCATTCTAAGCATTTGTTATCTGCATGAACTCCAGGTAATATGAGTGTAGTTGGTGTCAGGTGAATAGTGCATGCAGTAGTTAACTCTGCTTGGTAAAGATGTGCTTGCGAGATCTGTGGACTACTTTGAGGTGTGTTACAGAGCTATGATTGTGATGAGAGGAGATCTACGTTTTGCATCCTCTTGTATTTGAAGAAGGGAAGAGATACGTGTGCGCCTTCAGGATGCAGTATGCATCATTACTGTGCAAAATTTTGTAGAGTTTGTCAGTAGCAGGGGACAAGGCTTTTATTACAAAGAATATTGTCAACAGTGAGCTGAAATATAAAAGGATTCTTATACTTTAATTATGGGTAAGTGAAAGTGTAGGTTGATATGGATCCTGTGAGTAAGTGTAATAGAGTTGTAAAAGGCTGTGAAGTGGTTCATAAATTGTACCTGTGTGGCATTCTTTCTGGTGAACTGGCCATGTGTGTGAGTGTAAACCAGGATATGGACCCCCTGAATCTTATAGTCCCATTAACCTTTCATACTATGTGCTATGTACATATTGAGACATTGCTTGAAGGGTGCACCAGGAAGGTGGCATGGGCAACCTTTTTTGTTTTCCTTTTTATCCTTTAGTAGTGTTAGGTGGAATCCTGTGCCCAGGAGCGGCGCCAGGGATTTTGGCGCCCTAGGCGGGGGTCCTTCCACGCTCCCGGTCGTCGTCGGCAATTCTGCGGCCGTGGCGGGGGGGGTCCTTCCTCGCTCACGGTCTTTGGGGCACTTTGGCGGCGGATCTCGGAGCAAGTGAAGGACCCGCCGCAGAATTGTCGCCGAAGACCCAGAACGCGGAAGGACTACCCCACCGCTGAATTGCACCAAGGGCATCAAAATGCCGCCCCCCCAAATCCTGGTGCCCTAGGCAACCACCTAGGTCACCTAAATGGAAGCGCCGGCCTTGCCTGTGGCTGAGAATGAATAGGTTGTAAAAGGAGATGAAGAGCTTGTACATTTCAGCAACTGTTGGGTTATGAAAGTAAAGGTATATGTGTCTACGAGGCAAATTGGTGCAATGCTGAAAGAGGGCAGAGTTAAGGTTGCATGGGCCTCATGCCTCACTCACCTGACCCACCAACCTCTCTCCTCTGCCCTGCCACCATCTGCATTTATTCTCCTTCCCCTCACTGCCTGGGCAACCTTAACTGTGTGTTCCCTGGTTTTCAGAAGTTTGAGTTTTGCTCAACTCAGCATTCTACAAGGCAACAACATATCACCAAGCAATCTTAACTCTGTGTCATTGATAGGAGTTAGTAATCATTTAGGTAGTTGCACCATCATACCAAGCCAGCCAGTCACCCCACACACGTACACATCAGCAGGACCCCACCTGCTCTGCTTTGGCCCATCTCCCCAGCCCTGCCACTAACCCATTCCCCTCCAACCTAGTCCCCTCCCCACTACTGTACCCAGGCCTCCCAGTGTAAGCAGGGAACACATCTTCTTGAAGTCCTCATTCCCTGGTATGCAAACATTTCTGTTGCTGTTATTTTCCCCCTCCAATAACCCAACTTGCATGCATTGCCTGTAGTGAAGGACAATTACAGCTACTGTAGAATGGTGTTCCTGGTCATGTGTCAAAATGGGTGGTGGGGGAGGAATTTGTGACAAGGCCAGTGAGACAAATCACAGACAGGATATATGTTCAAAAATACTGACTTTTTATATTTGAGAAAGAGATCCTCTGAGCTCTATCCAATAGATGTACCCTCTCTCCAAGAACAGTGAGGTGTCAGCGCTTGTAATGTTTATATGCCAGATAGTACATTTTCCAGTCAGCCATGAACCCTCCAATTTCCTGATTAATGTTCTTCCAGCACCTAATAATAGCTTTCATATCATCACTGTAGCAATTATTCAGACACTTAACCAAATCAGAGAAAACTATCACAGCTCCTGGGCATACTTCTGTGATGTGGTCCAAATCTGCTCTCATACATTGTACATCAGAAATAAGTCCCAGATCATTTCTGCCTGAGTGAGTCATCACAACGTCAGGTAAATCACCACCTTTTAAGTCACTGCTGCAGAGTGCGAAAAATATTGTGCTAGTGCAGGCATCCACTCAGATCAGCCTGTAGTTAGCAATCCCCATGTCATGGTGTACTCCTTGCTCTCCCAAAAATGTGTAACCTTGTGATCTAGGAATTGCCCAGAATCCACACATTGGCAACGTTAGCCCTGCACATGTTTTTTTTTTTCCCCCCTTAGCTATCAGGGTACCTGCACTGTCAGTTCCAATCCTCTGTGCTGTTTGTCTGTGGAAACATCACATTAATCTGCCCTGAGATCAGGTACTAGCCACTTGCCTCCACCCCTGGCCTTCCCCCTGTGGGGCTAGTAAAATATCCGTTTTTCAAACAGCCAGTCTAAGGCTTGCCTATCATCCAGATCCATAGTGGGGCAAGAATGTGGGGTTAACAGGTGCCCCTGTTCCTATTGCCCCCCAGTTTCCCTGCCACTCACCCCACATCTCCTTTCAGACCCCTCATCCTCATGCCTCACTCACCTGAGCCACCAACCTCTCTCCTCTGCCCTGCCACCCCTCTGCATTTATTCACCCTCCCCTCACTGCAGCCCCAAACCCTTATCCCCCTATTCCCCTACTTCTCTGTCCCCTAATACTCCTCCCCTCCCAGGAAGCATTCACATGTCTGATTTTTGTTTTTCTTCTCCTGAATACTTTGATTACATTCATCCCAAAATAAAACTGCCACCCATGAATCACACATTGCAGCGACTTCTGGCCACTCAGTCCAAAATTCCTTTTCTCTTGGGGAGAGGATGGGGTGCTTGTGATTCACGTATCCTGAGTTGTGTTATTGGAAGGGTTAGTGCAGAGCCATCAGTCTCAACGAGGTCTGTGACTCATCAAGTCAATAGTACCTCTCAGTTTAACAGTGCAAGGCAGCAGAAGGAAACCATTTTGGGGGATACCTGTAACTCAGGAGCCCGTTTGTCAAATGACTCCAAATTTGGATCACTAATGTTACCCCATGCCACAGTGAGACACACCACATTTCAAAGCAATCCGAGTAATAATTTGGATTTTAGAGCACTTACAAGAGTTGAGATTTAAAACATCGGATGGTAGGAAACCCTCTAGCTGTTTTTCCGCTTTGGTGTATGCAGACTGTAAAAAATGTATATTTTCTTAAATACCATTCTCAATTTGGGTCCCCCAGACAGGGTCGGCTCCAGGGTTTTTGCCGACCCAAGCGGCAAAAAAAAAAAAAAAAAGCAGCGATCACGATCTGCGGCGGCAATTCAGCGGGAGGTCCTTCGCTCCGGCCGGGAGTGAGGGACCATCTGCCGAATTGCCACTGAACAGCTGGACGTGCCGCCCCTCTCCGGAGTGGCACCCCAAGCACCTGCTTGGCAAGCTGGTGCCTGGAGCCGGCCCTGCCCCCAGAGGTCTAGTGAGTGCCTTGCTTTACCTTGGGTAAAACCTGATGGATTTTGATCCCCATCACAGCAATAGTTTGGCCCCTAGCTCAGAGGCAGTGCTAGCTCATTGGGGTCCTAAGCAGGAATATTTTTGGGACCCCTCACCACAACACATAATAAAAAGCGAATAGGAGGCCCCCTTGAGCTGCTTGGGGGCCCTAACAAATTGCTTAGTTTGCTTATGCCTAGTGCTGGCTGTATTCTAACTCTCCACAAAAAAATCCAACTAGAAACTTTTTTGAAAAATGTCTATATTTTGGGTACTTATATCTCCGCAACTCCTAGATCTAATGACTCTTAGTTTGGGTCACTAGTCATACTCTGCACCCTCCTGAGACAAACCAAGTCTAAAAGGATCTGACTAAGCATGTTGATTTTAGAGGACTTAGAAAGGTTGACCTTTAAACAAAAGTTATGACACAACCTTAAGTATAGTGGCATTGCTGCGTCATTATACTATCGACAAAGGTGCTGCTGGCCATATGGTCTATAGACTAAGGCAAAAGAGGTAGAATTCACAGATGACCTGGTCTCGGTTATGCCAGGTGTCTTATTTATTTGAATGTCTAAAGTGTGCACCCCTCTGCTCACCGTAGGCACAGGTACATTAAAAACACAAACAATTGTGTCTGACGGTGTCACAGGATCTCCAGGTGCCTCGGTCATTCCAGTAAGAAGCAGGAAGCTCCTGGAAAGCAGATGCTTCTCTGCATTGAGCTGTCATGGCAGAGTGAACGTTTTAAAATAAAACAAGCTAAATCCTGCTTCAGGAAAAGCAAATAGCATGTGACTCTAAATAATCCTCTGGGCTCATCCTAGGTCAACCAACCAACCACGCATTAAATGACTCAAAGTTCAACAAGTGAATGAATCCCTCCTTACCCCCCCCCCCCACGTCCCATTTGGGCTCATTGGTTTGTTAGTGATGAAGCATGTGATTGGTTTAAGTCGGCTCAGGTGCTGTGGGGCTCTAGTGGAAGTTCATATGATCCGTGTCTAAATCTGTGATTTCCTAAAGGGATTTAAAACTCCAGGAGCTAAATCAAGTTTCAGGTGGGTAGGGAAGAATGGACTCAGTCCAGACTTAATCACCAGGAAGTGCCATTTTATTGTAGAGCTTTGTGGCGTTTATATTGTCTGCAGTCCTTGTGCATTTGCTGTATCACTTGTGCAGGCTCCATTTGGTCCTGAGTGATAATTTCACTGTTAGCGTTTGGCTCTGTTACCCCAGCGATAGAAACAGTGTGATCCAATTCCCTGTCAGATCATTTGCTGGGGAACTTGGAAATGTACTTGGGCTCACTGTGGCAAAGTAACTCATAGGAGTACAGTCCCATTCACATCAGTGGAATTCCTGGTGTGGGTAACAGCTGTTTACATGAGTAGGATCATCCCCTCAATAAACCCATCAGCTGCACTACCCCAGCAAATGTGTGGTCTTGAGAAGCCAGAGAATGAGTTCCTGTGCATCACCAGATCCTGTCTTGTGTAGTAACTGTCCCAGGCCATGGAGCTGATGCTAGTGATGCGATAGGACTGGGGTTGTTGTTCTGCTATGTTTTAGAAAAGAAATGTGTTTGCAGACTGGCAGGTATGAATAGATGAATTATCTCTGCCTCACAGATATTTTCTCTTATGTTGGAGAGAATTGCAGGAATTGTCTGGGGTAGGCATTAGGGAACGGCATTCACACTTGTATCACCTTACTTCCCTCAGGGAACTGCTGACAAATTGGACAATAGAAAGAAAATCTAAATGAACAGCCTGGATCCAACAAGACCCCCCTAACCTTCCATGCTCCGTTAGTGTGTCCTGTCCCTCAGCTCCCTGCCATATACTCTTTTATTTAAAATGTAATCTCTTTGGGGCAGGGTCCTTGTTGCAAACCTGGCTGTAAGTACCTAGCATCCATTTCTGGCTGACTGGCTTTTCTACGTTGCTTGTCACATGGATGTAAAGTAAGTAACAAGGGTAGTCCTGTGAGTCCCAGGGATACCCTGCCTCTGCAGCATTGACCCTCCTTCTGCTGGAGCTGGGCTGTCTGGGGCTGCTTCCAAAGCCCACTGATGCCGCTATAAAACCTCCCAGCCCCAGGTGCTGAAGACACTGCCTCCCAGCCAGCCCCAGAGTTCAGGAATGAACTCTACTCCCCATGGAGCCACACCATGACACCAGCTGGCTGGAACATTCTTTGCAGGAGCACTAACTGGTTAGGATTGATTGGGTTGGCCAGGAGCCATTTTTTACTTTCATCCCATCAGTGTGCAGCAAACATTGGCTGAGGCACAAACATTTGGAGATGGGGGAGCAGTTTGTGTGTAACAGGAAACATTGGCCTTTCATCTTTGCTTTGAATTGAATGTTGCATTCCTAGGAGGAGTGAGTACTGTGATCTTAATTCCATCTCTGGTGGACAGTACTCATCTATTCATAGAACGATCTCATGATCTGGCAGGTTCTCCTATGGAGGAGGCCAAGAAAGAGTGAGCATGGAGACTGATTCTCCTTTCAGGGAAGTGGTCCCTTGCCTTTGGGCTGAGCATGCTGCTGGGAGGGTGTGGAAGGTGGTAGGAAAAGGCCTTCAGGATTGTTATTTCTGGAGTACAAACATTTTTCAAAGGCCTTGGAGAGGGTTCCTGTTAAATAAAACAAAATATTATGTTGGGACTTTCCCTCCCTGCAGCAAGTGGAATAAAGTGAGCAGTTTGCTTGGGCTTGGATTGGAGTAGTCACATGAGTGAAGCCAATAGGGAGGCTAAGCAACTCGGTCCAGACTGCAGCAGAAAGGAGCAGCTCTGAAAATAAGGACAGGTTATATCCTGGGGTGTTTTCAGCTGTCTGCCTCAGCAGTGCTCTTACCCTCTGGACACCTTGCAGGTCACCCAAATTAGATAATGATAGCCTGCTCTGTATGGGAAACGTGCCAAGTGAGTGACTTTTCCCAAACGAGAGTCTGATCTCTAGGATAGGATAGAGGGAACATCCCAATCCTATTCCTGAAGGCTCCATCCCTTTCTTATCCTTTGGTAGCTCTTATGTAGCTTGTCAGTCAGCTGAAATGGAGAGTCTTGCCCCAGCTACACATGCCCCACTCCAGCTAGTTACTAGGTCCCTTCCCTGAGGAAGGGAGGGGCTCCAGCAGCACTACCTGCTACAATCAATCCAAAATCTGTGATCTGATTGGTTTATGGATCTGGATTGCTTGTCAGCCAATCTCCCTTGGAACTTGGACAAAGTGTATTGCTGTAAACTGACTATAAGATGACTTAGTAGTTGTTTTTATTAGTAATGATACTTAAAACTGTAACTTTCATCTGATAATCTCAAAGCATTTTACACAGCTGGGTCAGTATTCTTCTCCACATTTTACCAGTGCAGAAACTGAGGCACAGAGAGGGGAAGTGACTTGCTCAGAATCGCACGGATGGTCAGTAGGAGCGCTGGCTACAGAGCCATGGGACCCTGAGTCCCATTCCTTGGTCCTAACCAATAGATCAGGCCATATCTCTACTTAATTTATAATAGTTTTCAGAAGATAAAACTCCCTGATTCAGCCATTGAAGCTTCTGCCGCCGCCCCATACATGTGGGAAGGTGCTGGGTCAAATCCCGTTATTGAATTGTGTGGGTATTGCATCTTTCTCCTCCCCTTTTCCCTATGATGGAGCAGTATCTTCAGTCTGGAGGCCTGGGAACTACAGGGAGCAGAGATGTACCTGAAACAGGAACTTTCAACTTTAAAAAAATTTGTAATTAAGTAACTTGAAATGAACTTCTTTAAACAAACACTTGCTTCTTTCTGCAGGATCTGCCTGCCCTCACAGAATGAGCACCCCACACACAATGTGTGTATGCCATCTCATCCTCACCCCACCCCAGCCTACACACAGCCAACAATAAACACAAATAGCCTTAGTGTTTTTTTTAATTAAAAAGCTCTTTTTCCAAGCTTTCTTTCTTATTTTCCCCAATATCCAAATCTCAAAGGAGGAAATATAGAAAATCCTAATGCAGTGCGGCTCTGCTGTTTGTAGTCTGGGATTGAACCATTTAATGGCCTGTGTGCCGTAACGTAGGCCCAGATGTGTGCAGGGCTGTCAGCATACACTTTACCCCTCTGCTGGTGAGAGAGATGAGGTGTTCGGCTCCCCTGACTGACCAACATGCCTCCTCTTGTGTCTTACCCCACTCCCCCCAGTATCCATCATATCCTGCTGAGAAGCAGAAGAGCTGTCTGTGGCAGGCTCCCTTTGGCTAAGGCATATCCTGCAAGCGTGTCAGTCTGAGGCTCTTCTTATTTCCTTCCAACCAGAGGAAGGCCCTGCGCTCCAGTCAGACCTGTCCTACTACTCTTATGAGTACGACCCTTATGCTTCTGAAGCTGACCTCTTTGAGGTTGCAGCAGAGCTGGCAGCAGAGCTGACGACAGCAAGCAGCACGCTGAGAGAAGTGGACAAGATTCAGGAAGTGGTGACTACAGTAGAATGGTGAGAGAGCGATGTGAGCGGGAGATTCTGTTTTTTTTTTTATCGAGTTCTGATATCGTATAACATGACACTGGGTCTAGAGTGAGTGTAAATAATGCAGAAGGGGCATGCTGATAATCACTCTACTAATTGCCTTGGCCGAGGACCAGCTGCAGGTCAGGCTAGTGTTGGGATGGCAGCTGGGACCTGCATGCCTGGAAGTGTCAGTTCCTAACGTAAATTGTAAATTCAAAAGGACTTTTTAAGCTTGTCCCTGCCTGGCCCCACCTCTGCTGCAGAGAGACATGAGTTGGAAATGACTTCTCTTCGTTATATTCTCTCTTCAACAGAAATAAATAATTTAAAATAAAAAGAAGAGGCTCAGAATCAACTCCTGTACGAGTTTGTTCCTACAGACGACCTGCTGCAGAACAGAAACCAAATGACGACTACTTCCTGATACCCTCAGAATTGTAGGCTTTGCCTCCTCTTGGGGGGCAGGAGCTCCAACGGGGTGCTCAGCATTATTTTTCTATCAATTTTCCTGCCTTTTGTGCATCCCCTTAGGAGTTATTTCAAGGATGGGAGACCAATGTGCTGCCCCAGTGTAGGCAAGGAGAACGGGCTGGAATTCAAACCCTTAGACCACTTCAAAGTATGTTACAAGGATCCTGCAACACCATTTTCGAGCTACACTGAGTCCAGAGCTCTGTGCTCAGCTGAGTTGCTGTTTGAGGAGTTTTTTTTTTTTAAATAATAAGAGCAGTGTATTTTAGCTCAGTATGCCACAGCAAAGGTTTAACACCCCCAGCTCACCACCCCCCTACCGCCCACTGCACCAGCAGCATGTTGCCCTGCAGAAAGGAAAGTTCATTGTTCATCAGACTTGACAGGGGGTGCATTCTCCAAAAGAAGTGAAATCATCTGTGAACTCCACAGGAGTTAAAAGCCTAACAGTCCAGGACATGGCTGCAGACTCTGCCTGGGAAGAATGCCCACAATAGAGGTGATTAGGGTCAAGTGGCTGAACTCCATTCATGCTGGAATAAGTACTGCCAAATGCAGCCTGTAGCTTCCTAGCCTTTGCCCTCTGGTTACTCTCTCCTCATAACTTCAGCATGAAAATAAAAGAGACCTGTGGCCATGGTGTTCTCAGTGCTTGCCTGATTTCACCAGCCGTTTCTACTCTTCTTCCACCAGGATCCCAGTGCAATGGCTGTTCTTGATGTAGATTTCTGTGCACAGTCTGTATGGCCCTTGGGCTGCTGGGCAGGTGCAAACCCCTCCTCTTTGTCACAGAGTTTTGGCTCCTGTCTTCTCAACTGCCCTTAGCAATGACAGCTGGGGTCTAAGCAATGCATTTTGCAGTGAAATGAAGAGCAAAAGCTGTCTGTTTCCAAAGTGCAGGAGCAGAGACATTTTGGGTCTCTTCCTGCTTTGGAGGAGTTTTGTACATCTACCTGTTGCAGAATAGTCTTAGTGTTTCCTCTCCCTGCTTCCATCCTCCCCGCGGCACAAAGCGGGGTGTCAATCCACATGGAGAGTGTTTGTTCATGAAAGGAAACAAGAAAAAGCCCAATTCAGTTCACTTTTAGGGCTTGTGTACAGAGGGAAATTGGCCAGAATGGCTACTGTGAAATAGCTCCCTTTGTGGACACTCTGTTCCAGAATAATTTGGGCACTTTGTGAGTGCACTGATTATTCCAGAATAAAGTGATTTTATTTTGGAATAGTGTCCATGCAGGGAGCTATTCCATAAAAGCTATTCTGGCCAATTTCCCCATGTAGTCAAGCCCTGAGTTCCATTTTTCAAATACTGGTTCCAGCCAGACTGCTGAGCAAGAGAAAGATTCCTTAGCTGTGGTGGCTCCTAAGTTTCCAGTGTCAGTCTTTTAGGCTGGGGTTGAGTAGTTGCTTCAGCCTTCACAAATATATGTGACATGGTGGAAGACCTGAGCTCACAGCTCAGTTCCTGAAATGCCCATAAATTCCAGATTATCTCTGCTGGCTAGTTTCAAATCACTTCTTCCCCTGCTGATCTGAACTCTTCTCTCAGGATCCTAATGTGGCCTGCCTGTGTGCATGTCCTGCTTCTCGGTAGAGATTTTGCTGTGTCTTTTTAATGTGTGTGAATGGACCACATCCTAACTCTGCCCCACAGCACAGTGGAAGCGCCAGCTGCTCTATTCCTGCCTAGCAGGTAAACAAATGCCTTCAAACTAAATTCCATCTCTGTGCTGGCACTGCTTGCAGCAAGCAATTGTCCTGGCAAGCACTGGCTATTGTGTACACATGGCAGCATAAGTCAATATTTATTCCCTGGGTAAATAACAGGCCTAGTGCAAGCTACAGTGAGAGGCATTTTCTTCTTTTAAAAACATCAGGACTTCACAATACAACCCTGCTGTTTGCTGGCACCAGCCTCAGCACTCAGTAAGGCCTGAAGGCTTGAAGAGTGAGACATGAACTGTCACCTTAATAATATGGCTGTGATCCGGCTTCTTGGCCCTCCAGTCCTTGTGCTTGGGCAAGGCTCCATGTGACTGGGGCCAGGCTCCTTGGCCTTCTGTAGCTGGGAGCTCTGATCCTCATGCCCAGCTCCAAGGTCCCCAGCTTCCCTCTCTCTCCCCTTGCTTCCTGACTTGTTGGTGTCATTGTCTCATAAGATTAATGGTGTTTTACGTTTTTTTGTTTTAGTTGATTATAATTATATGCTGATTAATCACACCCACATGATGTGCTGCCCCTGCTGGGTAACTTCTTTGGGCAGGCAGAGCTGGTGTGACCCCAGCACACAAGAGGGTAGAGATGGATGAATTCCCCCAAGCTTTGGCCAAGTACCGAGCCAGCTCCCATCACTTCCCTGGCTCTCGGTTAACTGCAAAGTAGCAGTTTAGTATTCAAAAAAGCCTCTCCGCTATTACCCACAGCAGGAGGGTGGGGTCTGCTGGCACTGCCCTTACCCACTGCCCATTACTACTCTGCCCATCACTAGAGGGGCTCTGGGTGTGGCCAATACCCTGACCCTCATCTGGCAGGAAAGTTAACATTATTTCAGTTTTATCACTGGAGGAACAAGCACAAAGGGCTTGGGACTCCCTGAAAGTCTGTGGCAGAGCTGGGATTAAAATTCAGGTCTCTTGCTTGCAAATTCCCTGCTCTAACTACAAGCCAATGCTGCTTCCTGTATTCCAATTACTGTGCTAGGGTTCACCATTCCCTGGTACCTTTAAGGCTAGAGAGCTCTAGGTTAGTAGAGACTCTATGCATCGTCTCCTGGCCAGAACACTTCTTGTGTCCTTGGCACCTGCCATCCATTTGCTTTTCCATCCCAAGGGTAGAACTTCCTTTGTTCCTAAGGACATGCTGGCAACGCTGTAGTCTTGTCTCCCCCACAGCCAACTTCTTGCTGCAGTTAAACAGACTGCTTATTTAAGGAACCAAGGAAAGAAACATACAAATACAGAAAAGCAGCTGCTACTTCTCCCCTTCCTCCCCCCCCCACCCCAGCAATGATAAGGCAGGAAGGCCTTATACCTACAGGTAGGTGCTGCTGGGAGTAATTTTGTGCGTTGGAGTCCATGTTGGCCCCAGTTGAAAACCCAGCTATTGTGCACACTTGCATTCTCTCTTTCCCAGACTCACTGTCCCCATTTTCTATTATCATAATTCTCTTAACGAGGCAAATTCAATTCTTGTCTTTCCCTCCCTCATCAAAGGGCTGGTTCCAGTACCTGTTCCATCTGGGAATATGTCCCCTGTAAGCCACTGGACCCAGGGTGGGGGCTTCACACTCTAGGTCATTCACAGGCTTATACCCAGTGTCGACGCTGTGGCTTCTCAGTCACACACCTGTCTCTGAGAGGGCTAAGAGGACAGCACTGAGGGTCCACCCCATCTGCATTGTCAGGATCAACTCCTCAATGCTATTTGGGGGAGAAGAGAGAGATTTTTAGCCCAGGAAAAAAAACCAGGGTGTGGTGGCTGAGAATGAAAGAGGGCAGACAAGCAGTGGGGTTTCCTTTGGGCTTTGGGATTTTTGCCAATTTGGAACCATTTCTCTCACATGCTTAGAGACAGTCTTCTCCTTGCCTCTGACAATGATTCAACAGGAAGGGAAGAAAAACTCCAGTGAGTCTGTGAGATACAGAAGCGCCTGTTTATACCAAGGTACTTTGCTAATTAGAGTTGATAGCTCTCTCTAGTTATTGGTGATTTTGCTTGTAATCCCTCCAATGAAATTAGTATTTATATCTGTAACTGTACATGAATATTATCAGGAGCAATCATTACCATGGTATTTATTTTAAAGCAAAAGTTATTTTGTTCTTTCTTGTCCACACATTCCTCCTTTCCCCCTTCTTGATCAGCTCAATAGACAACAAATAGAAAAAGATTCAACCAACTTAAAAATTGAGTTGAAAACAACAGCACTTGCTTTGCTGACATTGATTCTTTAATGCACAATAATTTGGGTTTCATTATTGTGAGTAGATTGTCAATTTAGAAATACATCTCTGTCAATTTAATGTTAAAAAAAACTTCTGCTCAGTTTTTGTTTCCTCATGTGTGCTATTTCTGGTGGAGTGATGATAGCCCTGGTTCTTGGCCTAACTCCATCATATCTCTTCTGCGTTCAGCAGCTGGTATTTTCTCAGCATTCAGAGTATTGCACCTATAGGAAATAGGCTCTAGTTTTTCACCAAGAATATTTAAAAAACCCCACAAAACCCAGCTTTGTGATCATTTTTTGTTTTCTTCGCACAAATGTTAGTATGAGTCCAAAAAAGGGGTTGTTTTAGACACTGATGAATATTTTATTAAAAACTGATTTCTAAAACAATTCTGTCTTCCTCTCCTCTCTACTAACATCTGCCTCGTAATACTACAGGGGGAGCATACTGCAGGGCTGTGGCTCTAAGCTTTCTCTAAGCTACCAGCTATACTGTTGCACAGCACTGAGAGGGCAACAGTAATACACGTATCAACAGAATCAAAGTATTCAACAGTTCTAAGCAGTTTCTGGTGTCCCATCCATTTCTGCTTCATTGTTTGCCAGGAGGTGCCTTCAATTTTGTTTTGAGGGATACAGTGGCTGTAACTTGTCACATTTGCAACACATTCCTGAATCCAGCTGCAGGCATGGTCAGCTATTTTAGTGGGTGTGGTGGGGAGGTTGGGTCTCAACAGAGGTTACACAAAAGAAGTGTGGGATTCCAGTGTAGGAGTTTTCAATACTTAATGAATATCCTGTCTTGAAGAGACATGAAAATCCTTTTTCCTGGGCACAAGCTGGGCTCCCTTCATAACATACTAAAGAGAGGCAGTTCGCTTCAAAGAAATAACAAGTGCAGAACAGCAGAGCATTTTGCGTAAAGGGAATGGATGGATATTGTTTGTACATTTCTTACCAGTAATGGGCTGAGGATTTGCAAAGTGAGAAGCACCTTATTAGAGAAGCTGACAGTTCACCTCATTCACATAGAATAATTAGCATCAAACAATGCATCTCATGTGAGGCTCTCACTGCGTTTTACAAGCATTAATGAATTTAGCCTTAGTATCCTCTCCATTTTACAGCTAGGGATACTGAGGTGCAAGGAGAGTAAATTACTTATTTGAGGGCACAGAGCATATCAGTGGAAGAGAGAGAGGATGGAATAGAATCCAGGAGTCC
The DNA here is from genome assembly GCF_013100865.1 of Trachemys scripta elegans. Taxonomy (NCBI): domain Eukaryota; kingdom Metazoa; phylum Chordata; order Testudines; family Emydidae; genus Trachemys; species Trachemys scripta. Next base: position 529,478 of record NC_048319.1, on the reverse strand, counting down.
TGACTCCCACTTTCTCTCTTACTCTATAAACTCTGAGTTCTGGCAAAACTCTCTACTTCCCCTAAACGTACTTATTTTTGCTGAAATAGGGATAAAATTGACCTTGCTAGGAACAGGAGAATCTGGCATTTCCATGAATGAGGGTTTACCAAGTCAGGTAGGAAGATCCTAACTTTGCCTGCGTATGGACACATTTTGTGTACAGAGCAATACCTGACACGCCGGCCAAATGGTTCCGTGCACAAGATGTGTGGGCTTAGAGGCTGAGACTAGTGTGTGAGTGGCTTTAAGTTGCCAGCCCCCCCCCCCCCCCCCCGGGGTCAGTTTGCTCAGGCAAATGCATTCCCAAGCTTCCACTTTTCCCTCAAATGCTCTAGGTTCCTTCCCCCAGCAATCTCTGCCATTATATAGAGAGTCAACTATGCAGCCTGCCTATAGCACCCAGTGAGCATAGTGAGGGGGCAGAGCAGCCGTATGGGAAGTCATATGTGCTGTCGCTGTTACAGGTTAGTATGCATACAGGGGTCACCTTCTCAATTTGGGCTCCAAGCCTCTTAGGACTTCGTAAGGCCCTGATGAATTCAGTCTTAAGAATCTGTCTCCTTCACCTCCCTGCCTGCATTAACTTCCTACCTAGACTATACCTCAGAGCTCTAATCCGTATCCGAACCTCAGCCCTGGAGCAAGCAGATGCGATGGGAGTGAGGGGTGCCAGCTCCTCACACCAGGGACTGTGAGTGGGAGCTCTTCTGAGGGAAAGTCTCTTTAGAGGTTTGCAGCGATGTGATGGTTCGCTTGCTGCGGCTGAAAATTCTCCACCTCACCTTGTCTCTGAAGTCCTCAGAGACATAGTAGTAGACGAAGGGGTCAACACAGCTGTTGAAGCTGCTGAGGGCCAGGCTCACCATGTAGCTGACGTACAAGTCCCCATAGAGCTTGAAGCAGTTGCTGGAATAGTGGACGAGGAGCAGGATGTTGCTGGGTGTGTAGAACACCACGACTGTGAGCAGCACGAGGACCGTGAGCTTCATGGCATATGCGTACCTCTCTCCACTGCCCAGCAAGATCCACAGGATCGAGCCGTGGCTAAACAGCATCACCACGAAGGGGACAAGGAAGCCGCAGACGACCAAGCACACGAAGTAGTAGTAGTAGTACTCAGCCTCCTCCTGCCTGGGGAGAACATCATGACACAGCGTGATGTTTGCCTTATCCAGGGGGTAGGACTGCTGCAAGAGGGTCAAGGGCACGGTGAAGATGGCAGTGATGAGCCAGACACTGAGGCAGGTGCAGGTGGCAAAGCCTGGGCTGCGGAAGGAGCGTGAGAAGAAAGGGTGCACTGCAGCCAGGTACCGGTCAACACTGATGCACGTGAGCAGTAGCACGGAACAGTACATGTTCCCATAGAAGAAGGCAGTGGTGAGCCGGCACAGGCCCTCCCCAAAGGGCCAATGGTTCCCCAGGAAGTAATAGGAGATCTTAAAAGGTAGCACCAGCACCAGGAGCAGGTCAGCTGCAGCCAGGTTCATCAGGAAGATGGTAGAGGTCAGCTTCTCGATCCGAGTTGCTAGAACCCAAAGGGCTAGCCCATTGGCTGGCAGCCCCACCAGGAAGACAGCAGTGTAGAGGCAGGGGATAAGCCACACTGTGACTGCACTGCTCAGCTGAGAGCGGGAGTCCTCATGGATGGACAGGTAGGTGACATTGCCACGAGTCACCGTCGCTCCTGGGATGGCCCGGGGACACAGTGTGTTTGCCGATGTAATCACTTGCTCGTTGGTGCTGTTCTGGGAGTAATCTAGTGGTGCAAACATAGTCTGTTACTGTTCATGCAAGTCCCAGCATGCTTGCACTTTGCAGGCAGGGCTGGTGACAAGGTTCCTGCCCCAATGCCCCCAGGGGTTTGCATTCTAACAAGACAGTGTGCCCACCACAGGGTGCAGGGGCTGGGAAGCAGCATGGATATTATTCATTGCAAATACTCCATTGTCTGGTTCTGTAATTAGCTAGAACCCCTTAGTAAAACAAAACAAACCCCAACTAGCAAGTCTCCCTATTTCAGGGCTGAACATGACGGTCTAAGGCTGAGAGGAGGTTCTGCTGAAGTTTGCCCAGCTATTTCACAGCAGGACAACCATGCTAATGCTAAGGTGAGCTCTGGGGTTGTGGGGAGGGAGTTTAGTATAATGAGTTCCAATCAGAAGAATTTAAGGTCTCTGGCTGTCATGTGACCTACCATAAGCAGAAAATGTAAGTGGTGCACAAATTAACTAAACAGCAGAAGCAAAAGCGCAAAGGACAACCTCAAAAAGCAGATAAATGTATCTCATTCTGAGAAAGTTCTAGTTCCTTCCAGCAGCTCCTGTTCCTTCTCTCTAGAGCCCAGTTACTTTGATCAGCCATTGTCACAAGTCCAAGGACCCACACAATTCCTTGGAGTCATGCTGTTTCTCACAGCTCATGATACTTCTGCACTGCCGCTCGTGTGTAGCTATTGGTTACCTGGGGACTGAGCACCACAGAGCACTGGGATCTGCCACTCAGGGGATACAGGTAGCACAGATTGAGTCAGCCAGCAGTAACTCCATGGATGGCAAATTCCAGCAGTCCATAGCGGGCTCTGTGGCAAAGGCAGAGATGTCTCTCCCAGTTGTTGATCTTTGATTTGTGCTTAGAATCCTGACCTCACCTCTGTGGAAATCAAATCAGTTCCTAGTGGCAGGTGATGGTACTCTGTGCCACTGAACAGCTTTGGCTGAGGTCCAATACTAGGTTGTGAGCTCCTTACACCAAGGTTGATGTCCATACAGCGCGTGGCCTCTACAGAGCTATTCCTGAACCTATAGCACGAGCAGTACTGCTCCACATTAAACAGGGGGGGTCAGAACAAGAACAAGGGGCAGGAGCTGCTCCTCAGACAAGGCTCAAGCTCCACAACTGCCTTTTGGGTTTCTCCAGTTTCTCTTTTGTTCCCCCTCTGACTATAATTCCTCCCCACTTTTCCCTCCCTCAACAAACACCTTCAGTGTCTTCTCCTTCATTAGATTAGCACGTTTGCCCATCACTGCTGCTTTTGTCCTTTGCCTTCACAGAAAGTGCTTGCTTGGGAGCCACAGAAAGATGCCAGGGAGCAAAGGGAGTCCCCTTAATGAGCAGTAAGATTTTCACCCCAAGATGCCCACTCACTCACCATCATAGTCCAGACTTGCCGAACAGAGTCCCCAGAGGCTACACCACAGTACAAGCCTGTATGATAGAAATTCACACGAGGAGATCTCCATGCTGTGAAGGGAGCCTGTGAGTGCTGCTCTGTTCAGAGCTGCTTGGGGAAGGCAGTATTAATAGCCCTGACTATTAATTTCCTGTTCCCGGCCCTTAACTCACGGAAACACTAGGCTGGGACTCCACTAACTTTTCCTGCAGAAAAAAGAACAAAGGATATTGAGAGCTGCCAAAACACTCCATCTGGGTCAGGCCATGTGACGGTTCTTGGATTCCCAAGACTGAGAGTCACCTTGTTACCCCCTGCCACCAGCTTGTGCTTAGCTGGGTGTCAGTTCCTTAACACCACTTGCCTCTTAGTCACTCAAGCACACACTCCCCTGGGCTATGCCAGCCCTTACTTTGCCTTGCAGGTTAACAATAGGTCTACCTTTTGTCTAGCCCCTCATCCACTGAACACTACAGAGATACCACTTCTGCTGTTTCTAAAGGAACAGTACACACCAACTTGTAAAACTCAGCTCTGTACCAGCACTTTGGTTAACATTGCAGCATGGAGCTATATTTACTGTGAAAACAAGAATGTTTATTATCAAAATCTAGAGATTCAGGCTATCAAGACTAAGGATATTGGAAACAAATGGTTACATTTAAAATAAAATCATAACACTTTCTAGAGACTAAACCTAAGAAACAGGTTAACCTCTTGTCTAAAGAATTTTTCTCTCACCCAAAGTTTTCTTCTAGGTTGGCTGAGATCCCATTTCCATTAATGTAAACGTGCCGTGTTTACCTCCTACCCGCAGGATGAGAGGAGGGCCTCTTCTTTGCCTTCTACATATCCCCTCTCAAAGTTCATTGTCTTTGAACACAGACAGGATAACTATACTTGGCTTGTTTTTTCTTGTGTGCTGCCTCCTGGTTGACGTCACATCTCTGTTGATTTGATACATAAATAGGATTCATTGGGTTAGTTTACAATGCTTAACTTACATCCTGACAAAGAGACAGATGCATAAACATCTCTTGTGTGACAGAAATATGTTTTATACTTCGGCTGGTGACTGATACCTTGATGCATATTTTCAGTATATATACAGAACTTCTTACATTGTATGTGTACATATATTTTACAATGAAATTAATAACCAATATGATCCTCCCCCTTTCATTTGAGACCTCACATGACATTCTTTGGTAAACTAGAATGTACAACCAGCCTCATGAGATTCCTGTAAGTGCCTTGCCAGATGGCATTAAGGGGTTCTTGGGTCACAGCCCATGTCTACGTCCAATGGTTTGTCTCAGTGTGCTGTGCGGTCTGAGCGTAGAGTCATTTCTGATGTCAGCAAAAGGCTACTGACAGACTCGTGACTCTTGATACTGCAGGGCTGTCTTTCATTGTCAAAGCTAAATCCTGGTTCAAATTACTCTAATTTGGGCCTGCTCCAGAATATTCCTGGAAGTGACAAGTATGGCCACCTCCGAGTCAGTTCAGAATATAAACCCCTACAAACCAGATCAGATATCGCAACAGCCCCTGGCAGCTGCCTACACCCCCATCTTTTCTCCCAGGCCTGAAGAAAGAAGTTTACATTCATGGCACACTAGCCACCGGGCCTCGTCTCCTCTGGATTCATGACATTTCCTGGTGGCTCAGTGTCATCCAGCACACATAGGGCCCTGCTTCAGCTGCAGGTAACATGCTGCTCGTGTGTAGCATGAGGGCTACAGAGCAGCAGGTTGTCCCAAGAGGCAGGGTCTTGCCCTGCTCACAAACCAGCCCAGGCTGAGTGGCCACCTGGAGTTTTATTGAGGCTGCAGCCTCATTTCAGGACAGTTGATAGTTTTCAGCATGTTCTACGTGAGACCAGCTCCCAGGCTGGTTAGCTGGCCCTGCTGTTTGTCAGGTCTGTACCTGCTCCGGGTTAAAGAAGGGATAGAATCATAGACTATCAGGGTTGGAAGGGACCTCAGGAGGTCATCTAGTCCAACCCCCTGCTCAAAGGGGAATCAATCACCAGACAGATTTTTGCACCAGATCCCTAAATGGCTCCCTCAAGGATTGAACTCACAACCCTGGGTTTAGCAGGCCAATGCTCAAGCCACTGAGTTCTCTCTCCCCCAAAGAGCAGAAGCCACCCTCTCCATCCACCACACAGAGTGGCCAGCATAGGGCTTGAACCCATGACCTTGGTGTTATTAGCACCACGCTCTAACCAGCTGAGCTAGCCAGCCATTGGTCTCCCTGGCTCCTTTCCTGAGTTTACTGAAGCAAGTTATTGAAAAACTGTGTGTGAACCCAATGAGCTATTTTCATTTGAGTACGTCAGCTCTAGCCCGAAGTGCTGTAAAATATAAACAGCCGCAGCATGATCTCAGAGTTTGATGGAGGCGTCATGCTTCTGCTGATAATTGTCGGGAATGCTGAGCACAGCCCCACCAAAGAGGAAATGGTGTCTGTCTGACAAGGATTCACAGGATGGCTCTGTAGCTGGGGAGATAAAGCTGAATGTCAGTGACTCTCCCCTAGGAAGGAACTGTGCTTCCAGAGCCCCGTTACTCAATAAACCTGCAGGGAGGCCTAAGAGCTCTTCCCTGCTAATGAATGGTCTGGAGGAACAAAAGGCTATTACTATCTATATGATAAAAATACTATGAGGGTGACCCATTTTACAACCATTTACAGTAGCATAAGGGCCCTTTGGGGATCTGCCAGAGCACGTGACCCTGTCATTTCCCACCAGATATTCCCCAAGCCCTGACCTTCCTCTGCTACTTAAGCCTTGAGCGCTTTCACTGTTCAATACTTTAAGCCCCCTCTGTGCTCTGCCAAGTCCTTACCCCACATCTATGGGGGAGTCCCCAACCCATCCCACATCTTTCAGATAAATGCAGATCATGTCCTGATTGCTGCAAAACAAATGGCAAAATCCCCGCCTGGACTGTTTTACCCTCCCGTGAGACGGACGACAGTGAAGCAGGAGGCCAGCCCAACATTAGGTGACACTGTCTTAGGAGCAGCAGTGATGGTTGGAGGCTCTTGCCCCACCACAACGCTCTTGTTTGCCTGTCTCAGCAAGGACCTTAGCACAGGAGCCACAGTCCTGGCAGTAGGAACTGTGAATTTGGTTTGGCAATATGACTGATGGCTCATTTCTTTCTGGTTCTCTTATGAATGGCCTCTTCTGTGAAGGTTGCAAATCCGAGCCTGGCTGCTGTTTGATGAGATTCCTCTATTTCAAGGAGAAAATTATCCTATTTCCTTTGCTTTTGCCATATTCCCACATCCTTGGGCCGAGCGTGTCCAGAGGTGGCGTTCCACTGGGCAGGGAAGATGCAATGTTAGATGTTTTGCTTTTGCGATTCTCCCAGGATTTATGAACCATTACAGAATGATTCATGTGACCACATATTTTCCATGCCTCAACCAGGATCCTTTTCACGCTCTGTATGCAAAAAATTAGACATAATCAGTTTGGATAGTGTGCAACTCACAGCCCTGCTTTCTATGGCCAGGTCTCTGGGGTGGAGAGGGAGAGGTTACTTATTGCTGTATCCTTTACTTTGCAGATGCTGTGGGATTGTTACTGATTGTTTAGATGCAGACCAGATTGTTTGAACATTTTAGTGACAGAGGTTTCCAAGAGATGCTAATAAGCAGTGACAGTCGTGTGATCCCTGCCTGTGGGGGGACAAAGCTGATTTTAAGGCAATTCATTGTGCAATTGATTATCTCCAGGTACAAAGAATACTCTTGCCCCAGAGATCCCAGCCTGTGGGGATACATGGGGAGAGCAGGCCAGGGATTGTAGAGCTATTGAAGAAAATTACGAAGGAGCTACCCCAGACTCAGATTTTCAAGGGTGTGGCAGATCTAATGCAGGAAAGAGAAGCCAAAAGGTTATTTCTCATCCCAAGACGCCCATTTCATGTCTCTAGGGAATGTCAGTTTGAACCATTACATATCAAGGTAGAAACCTCAGTTCAGCTGGGCACCTGCCCTAACGTAAGATGATGGTTGTAGTCTAGATACCAGGGGCAGCTCCATGGCTTTGCAGACAAACGTGTGGATTATTTCCACTTATTATTTCCACTAGCATCAGCATAACCTCACATTTTCCATGAAATGGAATGGCTCTGGCCCTGCCTTCCCCAGCCACTGAATGTCAGTCACATCCAACTTGGAACCACAAGGCACAGGAAGCCACTGCTGACCATTATAAATAGAAATAATGGATCTTTTAACCATAAGCCTCCCATGGTGCCTCAACCAAGCTAGAGAGATGACTTGCAGCCTCTTACTGACACCCCCCTCTGACCATCTGACCAGCCTCTGCTGTGGCATTGGTCACCAGCTACAGCTACCTTCACCCCTCCTTTAACCTCCCTCCCGCAGTCCCCTGTCATTTCACACATCAGATTCCAGCTTTTCTTTCTCACCTTCAGGGCCCTCTACGACCTTCCTGCCTCCTCTCATCCCCTTCTGTTACCCCAGTTACTCATCGGGATCTCACTCCACACTCTTTCCTTATAAGCCCCCATGCTTTTCATAGTCCTTCCTCCCCACACCACCGGCAAGACTGAAACTCTCTACCCCTTTTCTAACCCCCATGGCACATCTCTAAATCCCTGCTCCAGTTTCACTTTTGCAAGGAGCCTTATGGAGAAGGTGGTCTTGGGCATGTAAAATGTTCCCTGTGTACTACTTTGTATCAGCCTCCTTGACTGCTTAGGCCAGTGAGTTACAACCTGTGATCCGCGGAACCCCAGCAGTCCGCAGACTATGTCTGAGATTTCCAAAGGGGTCTGCACCTCCATTCTAAGTAGTTAGGGCATCTGCAAATGAAAAAAGGTTGCAAACCCCTGGCTTAGGCTGTGACTCTGTGGTCTTTCCCCAGACACCCTCCCCCGTCCTACACCCAATCCCCAACCTGCAACTGCCTATTGATTGTAAGTGCCTTGGGACTAGGATTCAGTCATTCTCTGCAGAGTAAAGTGCCCTGCACAGCTCTAACGCAGAGTAACTAATAACTGATCCTAAAGCACGCATCACCCTAGAGCCACGGTCCCTGTTCTGACCCAAACCCACCAGCCAGCCATTTGTCTTCACTCTGGTTTGCTGGATTTTTTCCCCAGTATTCAATAGCTTCCAAGGCCAGAAGGGACTATTGTGATCTAGTCTGAGCACCTGTATAACACAGGCCATAGATCCCCAAAATAATTCCTAGAGCCAATTGTTCAGAAAAACATCCAATCTTGATTTTTTTAACAATGTCAATGCTGTAAAATCCATCACAACCCTTGGCAAGTTGTTCTAGTAGTTAATTACGCACCATTTAAAAATGTATGCATTATTTCCAGTCTGAATTTGTCTAGTTTCAACTTCCAGTCCTTAGATCATGTTATGCCTTTCTCTGCTAGATTGAAGAGCCAATTATGAAATTATTGTTCCCCCGGTAGAGGGTACAGGTTATAGACTGTAATCATCTCACCCCTTCACCTCTTTGAAGCTAAATAGATTAAAGAACATGCCTTATAAAGATGCTCAATCATTCTCATGGCTCATCTCTGAACCCTCTCCACTGAATCAACATCCTTGAATTGAGGGCACCAGAACGGGACACAATATTCCGGCAGCAGTTGCAGCACCAAATATCAAAGCAAAATAACCTCTCTTCTCCTACTTGAGACTCCCCTGTCTACTCATCCAATGGTTGCAATAGCCCTTTACAGTGTTGCTGTAAACTCATGTTCAGCTGATTATCTACCATGACACCAAATCTTTTTCAGTCTCTGATTCCCAGGTGGAGTCCAGGCTCCTGTAAGTAAGAACGAGAGGCCATAGAATGACACTCCCAACATAACCCTCCCCAGGAAGCAGCTCCAGGATGCAGGCCACTGCTGGGGTGTTGCTGTTCAAGTGGCATTTCCTTTATAGAATTTGCTTCTGGTAGCTGTTGATATGGCAACAGGATTAGACATGTAAACTGACCCTTCGTGATCTCACTCAGTTTGAACCAAGGACCCCATCCAGGTCCCAGGCAGGGAGGGTGCGTGCAGATGGATGTATTTAAAGGAGGTGGGAAGAGGAACATGGTAAATATAGAGGCCACAGACCTGCAATAATTTGTGTGACCCTCACCTACTGAAAACTGCAGCAACCTCAGTATTCACTGCTCCTTGATTGGGCACATCTTATTATGTTTCCCAAAGAGCTAACACTCAAGAAGCCAAGGCACAGTAAGTGTAACACCCAGTAGGCTCTGGCTTTTAGTGGAGCTCTTTGGGGGCAGAGACTGCCATTTACCACCTTTTTGGAGCATACAGGACCTTGGCCTCTACCCACTTCCCTAATATAAATGTTTAGAAAGAGTAAAGCCCTTGTTCGTTGCTAGTGTCCTTTACCTTGGATGGGAGCTCACAGACTTTGGGCTTGTCTACGTGGGGGAATAATTCCTGGTTGGACTCTGTTCTAAAATAAAAGTGATTTTATTGTAGAATGATTACTCTGGTTGCAAAGCAGAGTAATTGTCCCAGTGCTGTGTCCAGCTAAAGGAGGCGAGTTATTCCAGAACCGTCCTGCAGGTCAATTTCCTGTCTGTAGACACAAGGCCTTTGGGATGGGGCATTCCCTCCCTGACACAGACACTTCCAGATGAGCTGGGTTTCTTGGCAGCACTAACTGTGCAAAGCAGCTGCTATTTGGGGTTCGATCAAGCTCTAGAATTCACATAGGTTGTGATTGCAGACCAAGCTGTAACTTACATGATAAGGGCAAGGTGGAATGGCTGCCTGATTTGATTAAGACAAAGTCACCTAGCATTACTGTCCGGGGGAGGAGGAGTTCCTAGGTCATTCCTGCGTGCTCACGGGCTCATGCTCTCTGCTAGGAGTTTGCAGCATATAGTACAGGAACATGTAAAATAAAAAGCAAAGTATTAAACAGAGTCCAGCTACTCCCTTTAGTGTTTCCCATTTGTTTGAATTAGAAAATAATTCATGCCTATTTCATCCAACTATCAAGAAAAATGTTTTTAAACAAATTTTGTTCTTTGCCATTAAAGTTGCTCACTTGATGAGATTTCTGTCTGAGCTCAGACTGCACTGGATGATGTCAGGATCTGGCTGTCCCTTCAGAGCGCCTATTCCCTCCCTTGGAGCCTGGGGGACATTTTCTTTGTAAGATGGCCAAGATTTCTGAGAGGAGGCCTTTGTATAAAGTGTATTGTGTCCTCACAGGCACCAACCCTGTATTTTTTTTGTCAAATTATCCCATGCAGTTTATGCATCAGAGGATTATCTATAGGAGAAACAGAAAAACAGCTTGTTTCCTTGTGAGCAAATCATACACTGAACAAAAAAGGACAGTTCCATTTTGTTATGGCAACTGAAGTATTAAGAATGATGTAAAGGAAACTCCTTTCAGATCTGGGTCACATCACTGCAGCTTCCTTTGCAAAAATATACATTAATTCTTTTGTTAGCTAGAGCTCACTGGGAAGATAGTTACCTCTGTTATTATGCAGGAATTTGGGAAGGCCAGAGGTGACAGACTATTTTCATGATTGCAGTTTATTGCAATAAATTTAAGCACATGTTCCAAAGACTTGTGAACTGAAGTAACTTTATTGAATCCCTCTTTTATTTAGCTTCAGAGGTTAATTTAGCATGTAAGCTCTTAGGGAGCCAGGATCGGATCATGTTTGTGCAGCACCTAGCACCATGTGGGTGCTGCTGGAAACAAACAGTTTGTACAGTGAGTTCTGCAGAGCTTTTTTTTTTTTTTTTAAGTCACTTTCCTTTAAAAAGCTGTCTTTTCATAGAGCGATTGTGCCACCTCATGGGCTCTTTGCTTTCTCCATCTCAGGCCATCTTTGCTTAGCTCTAACAGAGCCTTGGCAGCTTACACTAGAAAACAAAATGGCTAGCAGGCAGGTTCCAGAAAGGCTAACCACATCCCATTTTACAGAGCAGGAGCTGCAGAAGAGTATGATTAAAGCTCCCAGATACTGGACTAGAGAGATGGGCTCCAAGCAGACTGGACCTGGACTGAAAAATACTTTAATTGCATTTAGCACTTAAACAAAACACAGTATATAATGTCTGTTTTAGGGTCTGAGAGATACTAGAGGATCCTGCTTGTAGCAGCGCTGCAACCAAGTGACATTTATACTTGCAGCATTTTAGTCTAATAGGCAAGTGCTCAGAGGAGGAAATAATAGAGAATATAACTATTATAATACACAGCAAAAGGGGAGACAATTTTAGTCTGTTCTTTCAATACCAGATCTGTGGTAATGGCCACGTCTGACCAGGAAGAATGATCCAGTCATAAGATACCACCCAAGGATTCAGTAGACCTAGGTTCAATTCTCTGCTCTGCCACAGATTCCCTGGGTGGCACTGGTCAAGTCACTAATCTCTGAGCTTCAGTTTCTGTCTGTAAAATGAAGCCAATAGTACTTCTCTACCTTGTGATGGTGTCCTGAGGATAAAAAACATTATGAATGTGAGGCGCAAGGTATTACAGATAGCCCGGTTTTGTGATTCACAGCCTCAGTCTTTAAGGCCAGAAGGGACCATCATGATCTAGTCCAGGGGTCAGCAACCTTTCAGAAGTGGTGTACCGAGTCTTCATTTATTCACTCTAATTTAAGGTTTCGCGTGCCAGTAATACATTTTAATGTTTTTAGAAAGTCTCTTTCTATAAGTCTATAATATATAACTAAACTATTGTTGTAAATAAGGTTTTTAAAATGTTCAAGAAGCTTCATGTAAAATTAATTTAAAATGCAGAGCCCCCTGGACTGGTGGTCAAGACCCAGGCAGTATGAGTGCCACTGAAAATCAGCTTGCGTGCCGCCTTCGGCACACGTGCCATAGGTTACCTACCCCTGATCTAGTCAGATCTGCTGCCACAGAACCTCATCAACCTACTCCTGTAATAGTAACCTCTGGCTGAGTTACTGAAGTCCTCAAATCTTAATTTAAAGACTTCAAGTTACAGAGAAGCCACCATTCACTCTAGTTCAAACCCCTAAATGACCTGTGCCCCACGCTGCAGAGGACGATAACTTCCCACCCATGGTCTCTGCCCCTCTAATCTGGGGAAAAATTCCTTCCCCACCCCGGATATGGTGATCAGCTAGATCCTGAGACCCACCAGCCAGACACCTGGGAAAGAATTCTCTGGAGGAGGTGGGAGGGCTCTGAGTTACTACCGTGTCCCATCTCCTGCCATTGGGGATATTTGCTAATTGCAGTCACAGATGGGCCACTGCCATTGTAGGCAACCTTATAATACCACCTTCTCCATAAATGTATCAAGCTCAGTCTTGAAACAAGTTAGGTTTTTTGCCCCCATTACTCCCCTTAGAAGGCTGTTCCAGAACTTGACTCCTTAGAAACTTTTGTCTAATGTAAAGCCTAAATTTGTTGGTCATTTATATCCGTTTGTTCTTGTCCCAATATTGGCCCTTAACTGAAATAACTCTTCCCCCCACCCTCCCCCGGTGTTTATCCCATTGATGTATTTATAGAGAGCAATTATATCTCCCCTCAGCCTTTGTTTTGTTAGGCTAAACAAGGTAGCTCCTGAAGTCTCCTCTGATTAAGGCAGGTTCTTCATTCCTCTGAACATCCTAGTAGCCCTTCTCTGCACCTGTCTCCAGTTTGAATTGATCTTTCTTAAATATGGGAGATCAGAATTGGACAGTATTGCAGATGAGGGGTCTCGTATCATCTTATATGATGGTAATAACACTTCTATATCTCTACTGGAAATACCTTGCCTGCTGCATCCTAGGATTGCATTAGCCTTTTTTACAGTGATGTTTCATTCATGCAGACAATGGCTCAGATTTTCAAGCTTGGGTGATTTAAAGTTAGGCACCTAAATCATCTCTTACACTTAAAGAAGTGGCCTGATTTTTAGATGGGTCGAATGCCCCCAGCTCTCTGTGAAGGGCACATTTTGGCCAGAGTATTTAAAGCCAAATAAATGTTTCCACTTTTCACTGGCACTTGAAAATGAAACCCAGAAACCATGGCACCATCACTTTTGGCATCAGGGCCGGCTCCAGCCAAAAAAAAAAAAAAAAAAAGCCGCGATCGTGATTTGCGGCGGCAATTCAGCGGAAGGTCCTTCGCTCCCAGCGGGAGTGAGGGACCGTCCACCGAATTGCCGCCAAATAGCTGGAGGTGCCGCCCCACTCCCGAGCGGCTGCCCCAAGCACCTGCTTGCCAAGCTGGTGCCGGCCCTGTTTGGGGTAGACCAAGGAAAGTCAAATACTCAAGGCACCAGCCCCTACATACAACTGCTAGTCAGATCCAGAAAAGCAGTGTTTTTATAGATGAGAAAAGTAGAACAGTTGGCACTGGTAATGGAGTAGCAGCAAGAACCTCTAGTCTAGTCACTCAAAACCAGCCCAAGATGCTAATGGCCACAAGTTGTTTCCTTTTTGAGGACAGCCTATTGGCCAGTATTAAGTGAATTGGAAGTCTCGGTGCAGGCGACAACAAACAGATATCCAGATCACAAGGTGGCACTGGCTGTCCTGCACCTGCCTTTACAGACATCTGTATAGCCTGTTATCAGGCTGTTCTATAGTTAGAAATGAGTCTTCAGTCTCCAGGGCTGTCACCAGCTCTAAATTCACTTAAAACAGAGAACTCAGTGAGAGCTGCTGACTTTTAAAATCAATATTTTATTTTACTTGAATGTGCAAATAAATATTAAAAAAAACTACATTCAAAGAGCTGGCAAAGCAATTACAAGCCCCAAAGCAAAGATCCTTCAAAAAAATGGAAGAACAAACTTTCTTTAATCAATTTCATGCTAGAAGATAGACAGCGTTCAAATGCTGAAATCTCAAATGTTAGCAGGCCGCTCTCAAACACATTGGCACCACCCACTTGTTTCATTCACATCATTTGCTACTATCACATTTGAGACAATAGTGCTGTAAAGGATGAAATTCTCACTTAATCCATTCAGATTATAAATTAAGGTTTACAAAATAAGGATGCTTAAAAATACCTGAAGTACACTTAAAAATGTTGGGGAGACTGACCAGGGTCCATGCGTGTATTAGCCTTACGCACCCTGGGAGACTTAGAATCAATTGCATTTTAAGCCACAAGTTGCAAGCTACTTTCTAGTAAACATTTGTCTGTATCACAAAACCATAACAAAATTTGGCACAGTTGGTCATCTCTGCTTGGGACAGCAGAGTGTTGAACAGGACTGAGGTGCATTTGTAGAGCTGTGTAGAGGAAAAGAGGATGTTGCACTAGTCAGATCTATCCTAACCTCTTACAGAGCTCCATCCCTTACCTAAAACAAGTCAAGGGCTTTGAAAAAAACCTTCATATCATTTCTGCCACTGGCATCAGCTGAGCCCTGGACAATGAGAATCTGGGTTCATGGTACAAAGCGCACTGCTGGCAATGGATGTGCATGTGGGCACAAATGCCAAACGGTCACAGATTATCTTGCAAAAAAGAAACAACTGGTACAGGTTTAGGTCAAATGTGCACAAATGGCCCATTTCTTCTGCTGTCAAGTGAGACAACTGCAAAACCAAATGCAGTACAGTGGGGTAAACACAGCACGACTCCCATAGGCTGCTACTTGGGTCCAGCAGAAATTATAACCATAAAAACCAAACCACAGAAACAAACACATTAGGGGGTCCAATTCCCCCACAAAGGCCAGGAGACCTTGGAGTCAGGGCTGAAAAGAAGCTAGATTTGCCTCATGACACCACGTATTTTACACAGTATTATGTGCTATTCCCAGGCTCCTGCAATACACAAGTGAACTGAGGATGGGGCTGCAGGGCTGCCTTGACTCTGAACTTTCTGGTCCTTTTGCTAGGTTTAAGTCAGAAGACGAATGTAGAGTTCTGTGTGGTTCGGAGCATGGTGGGTGGGTGGTTGTTTTTTTTGGGGTGGGGGGGCAGAGTTCAGGAGGAGGTGCAGAAAGTGTCAATGGAATAGCTTGTCTACACTGCTTAAGCCTGGACAGAATCCTCCTCTGAATACACATTTCTGTGCGTCACTGCAAAAGAGAGCATCTGTACAGACATCAGCAAAAGAGCAGCATCTAGGAAACCCTCCAAGCCAATGCAAACATGCTTTAAGAGCTCCATCTACTGATCCACTTTGTAAGTGTTATTATCCCAGCAGTACTAAGATATGTGTCTGCAACATACAGTCTCCAGAGGCTATCAATCAGCATGCAAAACACAAACAAAAAACCCAGACCTCCTCATGGATTTTATTCCAGCTTCAAGCAGTTCCTGAAATGAGAAGGCAGGATATTGCAGCATGACACAGTTTTATAAAGATTGACAGGGGATCCAATACAGAATTCTCTGCAGAGGCAGAGAATGTGCCTGGGCTCACTTGCTCAGCAATGCAGCCCACGGAGCCATTTCTGATTTGCGCCTGTTCTGAAACCCTTCGCCAATCTAGCTGTTTTAAAAGTCGAGAGTCTCATTTCCCTCGATGTCTCGAGATTTGGCATTTCCTCACCACAGCAGCAGTAATGCACGCGGCATTCATAGCCTCGTTCGTCTGAACTGATAACGCAATTGAGTACCCGCACCCATGGCAAAGCCAGTGATCTGTGCCGAGTGCTCCGGGCCCACTGGCCCTGAGGGGTTCTATTAAGAAGTTCTGCAGACTGAGGCATGGCATGAAATGCAGAGGAACATGAAACATCAAACACTTCAAAAAGAGGAAGCAGCTGCCAGTGTCCGCTCTAGCCCCCATCATGCTCTACACTGGCTAGAGCATGCAGCCCCCTCAGCCACCCTGCAAGCAGCCAGGCCAGCGTGGCCTGTCCCTCCAACGCAGCCGCCATTGGCAGCCCTTCTGGAGCTGAGCACTTGGCACCCCCCAAGTAGCCAGCCCACCTTGCTCGGCCTTTCCCGCGCCGGCTGACTTGTGGTAGGCTGACGCTAGAAAGCTACTGTACAGAGTGGCAATGCTAAGAGCCCTCTTCCGGGAATGGCTTTAGCTCTCTTCATGATGACATAGCCTGGAGGATTACACTGCGAGGAGACAGTTCTATGCCATATGGAAAATACATCATAACCCAAAGTAAAATGCTGTTTGGATAAATATCATTAATACATACATTGCATTCCCACCACTAGTCTCAGAGTAAAAGTGTTTTGCCGGCAAAGCTCCTGCTTGGCATGGTCACAGGGACGAGTCTCTGCTCATGGTGAGGCTGGACGGCGACTGTACTGGACTCTGTATCTGTTCACGGGGACCCCATGGACATTCACCGTCTCACAAGTTGTTTTGCACGGGACCATGTCCTCGTCCTCATCGCCCATGAGCCAGTCTTGAACCAGTTCTGCTGCCTCCACTGTAACATTCTCTTCTAGCCACCTGCTGTGCCACTCTTCAAACTGCTGGTGGTGCTTGAGCAGAACCATGGGCTGCACCTGAGACAAGGACAGGAAAGGTCACTGAAAGGCTCACAGGGGAGAAGGTTAAATCTTCAGTTCTCTGGACACTTGAGACATTCATGCTTTAAAACAACCAGAGAAGCACATATCCCTTATACCTGCCTCTAGAGGCTTCTGCTTCTTAAATGGAACTATCCTCCTGTGCAGCTTGCATGGTAAAGCTATGCCCAGTAAACTAAACTATACAGCATTTACGAATTCCTTTGCTATTTCAGCCAATGTGGAGATGTAACTCCAGGGAGCAGTCTGGAGGAATTCAGCCACGAGACTCCTGTCACTGCAGGTCTCGCAGTTCAAGTTCCCCATCTCTGCCAGTGCCTGAGCTGTTGAGAGAACAACAGGACATGCACCTGCTTGGCTCGGGAGAGAGTACCACGCCTGTACATGTAATCCTCAGAGTTCATGATGAACATCATTTTGTGGGTGTTGAGCCTGAACCTGCAGTCCATGTTGCATGCACTCTCCACCCCGATCAGCCTCTTCCAGGAACTCTTCACTTCACTCCGTAGAGCTCTCACTTGCTTGCATTGCCACTTGCGGAATTTTTTAAGGTTCCTAGGACAAAACCAAGTATTATACTTTAAAATCCCTGGCTATTCAGCTTCCACCCTCCTAGTCACTAAAGATCAGAGCATGAAATTCACATTCCTATGCCTGGCTCTTCCCAGGAACTTTGCTTCCAGACCATCCCCTTACCCCCAAGGTTGGGGCACTTTTGTGATGAAGTGCAGAAGGGATTAGGCCTTAAATTCCCCCCCAAAGGAGGGACTGCTTAGAAGACAGTCCTACTCTCTTCTCCTTATTGTACACTCTGTAGTCTGTGAAAACCTGAGTGCTGCCCTCAATGCCCTTGTGCAGAGCGCCACACACTGGCTGCAAACCTGCACCCCAGAATGCCTGTATTTCTCTGGAACAGTGTGTACAGTATATTGTTTTTGAGTTGCTAAGGCTGGAAAGTGCAAGAGAAATAAAATTTTAAGGGACTCTTCCAGACAGGAATAGAACCAAAATAATCTCAACACACAGGGCAGCAGCAGAACCAGCTGTTGTGGGCAAGACACCAGGGAAAGGGGAGAGCTCACCTTTGCAGAAAGACCGGTTTCAGTAAGAAGCCATCGTTCTGGTTGTTTGGGACGCCCTCCACCCCAACGTACTGTTCCATGTAGTTAGCCAAGTGCTATACAAGAAAGACCGTTTCCAAGTCATATCTCCCCAGTCAGAATAAACTCAGTTGCCCTAATAGTGTATTTCTAGGCTGCTTTTAAAGCTGCCTGTACCTAACCCAACCACCCAGAGCCAATTTGCGTTTAAATCCACGTCTGTATCAGCAGCCTCTATATCAAGGACACACAGTCCTCCACATGCTCTACCCCAAGTGCACTCCATGTCCTGGGAAAGCCTGTCCCCCAATTTCGAATGAAATGGAAGGGAATATTCCTGGCAGCCTCCTTTGTCACAGTGGCACAGAGGCGATTCCATAGTCCTTGCACCTTAATTACCTGAACCTCCATAGGGTCTTCTGTTTGGGTTTCTTCTGTGTCTAGTAGCTCGATGGTCATGATCACCTGCCCTTTCCTCTGAAGAAACATTACCTGTAATGAAGTGAGACACAGGGGACGTCACCTGCAGCCTCCAGAGCTGGGCAGGAGCCCAGATCAGTGTGCTGAATTTTCATGGAAATTCAGCTGAACATGACAGATTGGAGAAGAGGTGAATATACAACATGGCACCCTGATGCTTGACCACACACAAACCTAGGCTCAGTTCTTGCTACCACTTTCTCCATTCCTCTACACGGTCTCTTTGGGGATTTCAATACCACCTTTATGCAGATATTCCTTCAACCTCTCAAGCTCTGCCCTCCCCCACTCACCCTGGGTGTTCCCTCCTTCTCTGCCTGCCCCATCACCCTTGGCACAGTAACTCCTCAAACTTAATGCATCAAAACAAAGCTCCATCCTTCCTTCCAGTCCTCCTCCTGACCCTTCGCCCTCCAATACTGCTAACTGCTCCTCTATCCTCCTCACCACCCTGATGTTATATCAGGCTTCTCTCACACTTACTCATGCCTGTCCAAACTGTTGCCAAATGCTGCCTGTCCTTCCTCTACAAGACTTTCCTCTTAATTCAATCTTTATTATTAGAACCACGCTCCCAAGCTTTGGTTAACACCTGTACTGGCTACTATAAGCACCATCTCTTCCCTCTGCCTCCCCACCAGTCCCCCTGGAACTAACCTCCTGGGCCCTCTGCAAAGATGCCTTAAGACTCCATCCTTCCACATTCAAATCCTTCCTTGAAATTCACTGTCCACAAAGCCTCCAAACTTTAACCCTAGCACTGAAACTCACCACGCCCTTTTGGACTTGCCTAGGTCTGAGCGCAGCCAGCATTCATGCTGTGCCGAGAGGGCAGAAGCCCTCTCCTTGCCCGCTGCCCTGTCAGGAAAGAGCTTTGTCTTTTTATTTGCCTCCAAAGTGCCACATGCCCCCATGGAACTATCTGAAAAGTAATATATTCACTCAATGGCTTCCTGTGTGTCTGAATAGGAGCAAACTCTCTGGCGGGCGCCTGGTCACAGCCTCCTTGGCTAGGAGCTACAAAGATAGGAAAACTCCCCAGCCATCTGATCCAAGAGATGAATTAAACTCCCCTGGCCCTAAGTAACAGGATTTGGCTCATCTCTTGGGAGATGGGCTATCAGGAGAGCATCAGACTGCTGCTGTCTGCACCACCCCAGTCTGGTTCCCCTCTGCTGTGGGTAATTCCCCTGAAGCAAGCTCTCACCTTGAAGCAGTTCTCATCTGCCATGCAGCGCTCAGCCTTCCACTGATAGCTGGTCTCCTTGGCTGCCCGGACACACCTGGAGGATAGGTTGCCTCCAGCAGCACCTCGCTTTCTTTCACTTAAGTAGAGCTCTACAACCTTCAGGCAGATATCATCACTCACAAGATGGTGAAGCTATTATCAAGAGAAAAGGGAGTCAGCAAGTTTCTAGCAAGAGTGTTACATACACTGGTGCAACCCACACTACTCCCTTACCTCTGTCCCCCTCTCCCATTTTGCAATGAATGTAACAGAGGGAGCAAGGGGCAGTCAAGGCAAAGCATTTGTTTAAACATCTAATTGCTAAAGTGGTAATGGAGAGCTTGATAATATAGTGAGTGTGAATCGTCTAATTCAACTCCTAATCAGAGCTTCCCAATGGCTCTGGTGGGGACAGTCAAGTGTCACCAGCAAAGAAATCAATGAGATGTGTAGTCGTAAGTTAACTGGCCATAGGAATTTCAGCTCACAAACTGCATTTTCTCCTGTTTTTACCAATAGTCGTTTCCTTTGACTATTTCCTCTGCCTTTTTTCCACCACCACCTAACAGTTGTATAAACACCTCAGGAGAAATCTTGGCTTCTTATGTTTTTAGGATATCTTGTAACCCTAATGGTACTATATAAAACAAAGAGGGAATACTGAAGCTTACAGAAGCTGCAAGTCCACAGGCCTAGATTTTCAAATGCCAATTCCTTTAAACTGTGATACTCAGGATTTTTAAGCTAGGGAGAGACAGGGAGGGAAACGGAGAGCTGAATGCCTGTCTCACCAGGAGATACATTCCAAGTGTCACTCCAAGGCGAAGTTCCTCTTCACCTTTACCCTCACCTTTGCGAGCTCTCTCATACGCACAGACAGACCTGTTTATCAATAGGACAAGGAGGGGCTGTCCACCAACTGCGCTGTGGAAGCACTAAGAGATGATTTGAGAGACAATTACCTGGCGGACAATATTCTGCACCAGCTTGTCCATGGTGAAGCCGATGTAGGCGTGGATAGTGAACATCTCCCTCAGAGTGTCCTCGTACTGCGTGGGGTCAATGTTCCCATCCAGCAAGCTTCTCACCATATCCAAGAATGCTGGGTAGTATTCCTCCAACTCCACCTCACCTGGGCAGGAGAAAACAGCAGTCACTGCATACAGGAGGCAGAGGGTGGCCCCGAGACAGGGGACAGAAGAGATAACTGCTCTAGATCTAGGACATTTGGCACCAAGAATATTTTTTAGACACAAGCAAGACTCTTCAAGTGCAGCACCAACCACATCTTTCCAGATGCCACTGACAGCACACGAAAGACCCCATGAGAACAGTGTGACTATCTGAAATGGTCACTGGGGCAGTGCTTGACTCAACTCTCACACGTGTATGTATTTTAAATGTAAGCAACAAACTCCAAGACACTTCATAACAGTATTTTCCCATGTTCTAGAAATACCTACATAGAAGACATAAGGTATATATCGAACAACAGCCAATGGGCTTGTAGAGGTCTAAATGAACAAAAATGTGTCCCTTGACTTGTAAGTTATCCCCTAACTATCCTGGTTAATACATGCAGGTAACATTAGTTATGAATCCATAATTCTCAGACACTGGAGAGGTCTCAGTATCTATATTCCTCATATTCATGCCAGCTGGTCTCAGTCATTGCAAGTGGCCTCTGCATAAGGCACTTAGAATGCTAACAGCAAAATAATTTCCAGACTGCAGAACGCTCTTACTTGGTTGTTTCAATCTCAGTTCCATGGCTGGATCATTGGACTTTTCTTTCCTTCCCTCACAGAGGAGTTTCTCCCTCTCCTTTTCAGTCCGATACTCTAGAAGCTGCTTCTGAGCCTGACGATAAATCTTTAAGAGCCTGGAGCAGAGAGTCTGGTGAAGGCGGAGGAAGAAATACCAATTATTATTGGCAAAGAACAGACTATAAACGTCGTCCAGAGTTTTGTGAGGCTCAGCAGCAGCGGCGTCACAGAAGCCAGCTTTCTCCTCCAGAGGGCTGCTTGGAGGCCCAGGCACATGTTTCTTTCGTAGCTCAGGATTATCCAGGTTCTGTCCCTGATGGTTTTCTCTGTCCTCATCAGTCGACTCTTCAGAAATACTGTGGTCCGGGAGCGGAGAGAAAAACAGCTGCGGTACAAAGTGATGCACTATTTGCCGAATGGTGGCCTGATCTTCCTTCTGGATAGTGGGCTGTCGTTTCCCATAGTAGCTAATGAGCGAAGCCGCATCTTCTAGAATCTGTTTATCCTCATAGATGAAGATGAGGTGAGGCTCATTCGTGGTGGCACCTCTCCCCTCTGAATGCTGCTCCTGGTGCTGTCATCAAGAGACAAACCAGTCAGACCCTTCCAATCCAGCCTCAAGAGCCATTCCCACCACAACACACACACACGCCAAGTGTTAATGGCTAGGCTGGGGGACAGAGGAGGAAAGGGGATATTTATGGGATTACATATGCTATCTTTCTTACATCTTTATCTACAAGTTATATATATTTTCGAGCATTCTTCTCACCCACTCTTGTCATCTTAAATTATGAGCTCTTCAGGGTAGGTAGGGATGGTATCTTCCTCTATGTTTGTACAGCGCTTCCCACAACAGGGACCCAATTCTGATCTGAACTTCTGGGCATTACCATAATACAGAACAATATAAACAGACAGGATCGATTGTTTGTTAACATATACACCTCATCGTAGACGCTCTCAATCTCATTCAGCAAGCTCTTGGAGCGCAGGGCTTTGGTGTCATTTTGTTTGAAGTTGACAGCCTGGTGGTCAAGGGACTTTAAGTACGCCTTCTCATACTGCTCCCGCCAGACCTTGTTGAAGCCCTGCTGGGCTTCCCGCCATTCCTCCTCTTTTGCTTTCAACCTGCATAATGCAGAACAGACAATTTGAAAACCATACCACAGAAATTCACACACAATGTTTTAAAAGCAGCCTGCTGAGACACAGCAAGACTTTCAGTATTCCCAGGGGAAAAAAAAAAAAAAAAAAACACTTTGGTAAATAGTTATGGCTGGGAATATAAAATACTGTAGTTCAAAAAACCTCTTAAGTGCCAGAAGCTCAAGCAATCCACAGTAGAGATGCCTACGCCTGTAGCCTGATTTGGGGTGGGTTAGTAGGTAGGTCTCTTGCATGACAGCTAAACTTACTTTTAATATAAAATCTATAAATCTAATGCATCAAATACTATCAAAAAGATATATTTATACAGACAAGCAGATTAATCCTTAGGGCTACACACCTTAACTCTGCCCTCCTTTTTCTGGAACAATTTTCTCGGGTCCTAGGAGATCTCCACCTAACTGTCTCTGTCTTAAATACAAGGATTCCATCTGACCCGGCAGATATGCTGGGAAGTGGGAATGGCTCAGAAGTGAGGGGCAGAGCTAAATTTTCCTCACAGGCACTAAAGAAGCTATCACAGAGCAGGGTCCAGGAACAGTGGGTGTTGTGTGAAAATGCCATAGACGGCATTCAGAACAGGAGACTTGGCAGTTGGGGATGGGGGAAGTTAAAAGCTCACGCACCAGGGAGAGAACAATTGGAGGGTGGGACTGATTTTCTTAGAATATTAGGGTTGGAAGGACCTCAGGAGGTCATCTAGTCCAACCCCTTGCTCAAAGCAGGGCCAAACCCCAACTAAATCATCCCAGCCAGGGCTTTGTCAAGCCTGACCTTAAAAACCTCTAAGGAAGGAGATTCCATCGCCTCCCTAGGTAACCCATTCCAGTGCTTCACCACCCTCCTAGTGAAAAAGTTTTTCCTAATAGCCAACCTAAACCTCCCTCAACTTGAGACCGTTACTCCTTGTTCTGTCATCTGGTACCACTGAGAACAGTCTAGATCCATCCTCTTTGGAACCCCCTTTCAGGTAGTTGAAAGCAGCTATCAAGTCCCCCCTCATTCTTCTCTTCTGCAGACTAAACAATCCCAGTTCCCTCAGCCTTTCCTCATAAGTCATCTGCTCCAGCCCCCTAATCATTTTTGTTGCCCTCCGCTGGACTCTTTCCAATTTTTCCACATCCTTCTTGTGGTGTGGGGCCCAAAACTGGACACAGTACTCCCAATGAGGCCTCACCAATGCAGAATAGAGGGGAATGATCACGTCCCTCGATCTGCTGGCAATGCTTATACAGCCCAAAATGCCGTTAGCCTTCTTGGCAACAAGGCCACACTGTCGACTCATATCCAGCTTCTCGTCCACTGTAACCCCTAGGTCCTTTTCTGCAGAACTGCTGCCTAGCCACTCAGTCCCTAGTCTGTAGCAGTGCATGGGATTCTTCCGTCCTAAGTGCACTTGTCCTTGCTGAACCTCATCAGATTTCTTTTGGCCCAATCCTCTAATTTGTCTGGGTCCTCCCTCTGCATCCTATCCCTACCCTCCAGCATATCTACCACTCCTCCCAGTTTAGTGTCATCTCCAACTTGCTGAGGGTGCAGTCCACACCCTCCTCCAGATCATTAATGAAGATATTGAACAAAACCGAGCCCAGGACCGACCCTTGGGGCACTCCGCTTGATACTGTATTTTCTCTCTTTTTAAAAAAAATTAAGCTGTTCAGCATGTAAATTATAATTTTAAAGGGAAAAATCAACATGAGATCCCCACGCCTAGCAAGCAGAGGCTCTTTGGAGAAAAATGGCGATAAAAACCTGCTTTTAAAAATGTAAGTTGAGATTATATGGCACTAGTTATGTAACGGTCATTGGACCTGTAACAGTGCTGTACCATATGCAGAGATCACCTCTAACAACACCACACCCTTGGAATTCGCTGGTTCTCAGTGAAGATTAATCCATAAAGGAGGTTTTTCAGTTATGACTGGACAAAAAAAATTAGAATTTTCAAAAAAAAGGCATACCCTCCTCACCCCCACTTTTCCAAAGTCTCATTCAAAATGACACGTCCAATTAACCTCATATTTTCAAAAATATAAAATCCTCTCTTCCTCTAAGTGGGACTAAAAGAAGTTTTAGTGCAGAAAGGAACTTTTCTCAGCAAGCCAGGGATGAGCATAACTATAACAAAGGAGCCCCTCTCATGGCTCCATTACAGAGCAATACAGTGTGCAAGTGTGAAGAATTCACAAGCTTGGGGGTGGGGGTGAAACAGTTGATTGTCATGCACTAGAAACTGTATTATAGACTGAATTAAAAAAACATACATGTTAATACCAAAAGGTATCTGAAACCTTTTACACGATTACTTAGCTTTTCAATTAAACTATAAGCATTTTTTATATAATGCTTCCTACAAAGAGAGGATTTGAAAAAAGTTTAATTTTAAAATGTATTTGTAGATGTCTACATTAATACTGAAAGCTATCTGAGGAGGAATCCTAGCTGAAACCAAACAATAGCAAAGCCCCACAGAACTAAAGGAATAGCTTGGTTTACTTATAAAATGAATGAAAAACCAATTTAACAATTTTCATGGCAGGAGAAGCAGCAATCTTGTTACAGTTATCCCCGTATTACACAATCATCACAAAGTTTGTGGTGGGCTATTTTCTACTGAAACATACATACTGTTGCTGCAAGAGCAACAGTGCATTGTCATAATTGGCATTGTTTAAGCTGTTCTCCAATGGGGCTAAGAGAGTCAGCTAATATCTTTGTGACCTATTATACTGAAGTGATTTTGTAAAGATATTCCATTAATTGCTCACCTCTGTCCTGCGTTAGAATCCTACGAGATGAAAATAGGTAATTAACTTCTGAAACGACAAACTTTCAAAGACTACATTAGCTAATTAGATAGAAATGATAGGTGAACCCAAGAAAGAGTTACCTTTTTAAAACTACGGGAACAGCAGTAACCGGATTTTTCTTAAGACTTTCAATGATTTCTGGTGCTTTATCACCGTAGATACGGTAGATGGCTCTGCGCTGGATCACTTCCGACGTTCCTCCCAAGCAATCATCCAATCGAAATTTCTCCTGGTCCTCTTGAGACATCCGAGACAGCTTTTTCTGAACACTCTCCAACACGCGTATTGTGGCCAGATTGGTTTCCAAGACAACATCCAACTGTTAAAGTTCACAAACGATATAACAACGTAAGAAAGGATTCAGCAGCTGGTCTCTGCTCTCTTCTTCTATGCTCAGATCTGTACTTGCATTTCAGTGTCCACTGGCTAGGAGTCACGGGCTCCAGTGAGGATTCTCACTAGGTGGAGCGCTCCGACAGTACTTTCAATTGTAAAATTGGCCCACAGATTTCCTTAAGGGCTATTTTCTGCTGCATTTGCCCTTGGCAAAGCAGGGTGCTATGATGCAGTTGACATCATATCTGGTTTAGAGAGAGATTGTGCTTAGAAATAAAATCCTCTACACCAAAAGCAATATTTAAAGCTATAGCACATGCAAGAGTACCAGCAGGGGCACCTCCAAGCCCTGCATGAAAAGGAGAGTACCTAAAGCTCTTGAAACCTTTCCCTCCTGTGATATACACAGTGGCATTATGGTGTTCGTGCCTCCTCCCCACAGGCTAGAGAAGTACAAAGCAATCACCACTACTGGGGAGAAGTGTGAAAGGGTTAACTTCGGAGAAAAGCAGCCTTGGGAAAGCAAGCCCACACTAAAGCTAAAGTAGAAAGAAGGGGAGGGACTGACACAGCAAGAAGAATTAACTAATAAATTGAGCCCTGCTCAGATACAAATTTTGTATCCGCATCTGATCTGCGATCCACAAAAACGACCTGTGGATATCCACATCCGCAGATATCAACAGATTTGCAGGGCTTTAGATATAAAATTTGGATCTGTATCTATCCACAATCCACAAAAATGGTCCACGGATATAAAGCAGATATCCCCGGATTTTCAGGGCTCTACTAATAAAACGTTCAGCATTTGGCTATTAGGTCTCGGGAAGTCACGGTTTCTGTGACTTCCGAGACGTAAACATAGCCTTGACTATAAATAATTTCAAGGCTCTCGGTCACATGAACAGGAGACCAAGTTGCAAAGTTCTAAGTTGAACAGCAGAACCACCTCAAATCGTTCGTCCTCACAGCGATGCAGCTGCTCCTCATAGGGAGTCTTCTTTGAGCTGACAAACGTAGAGTCTTCAGACCAGGATGGAAACGAGACCCAGGTGTCATTTAACACCTACAACAGAGTCAAAGACAACAGTCTACAGTGTCCTATAAAAAAGGACCTGTTCCTGAGGACCTGGTAGGACCTCTACAAGGGAAAATATAAAGTAGTATATTAACAGTGTTTCTATCAGCAGGTAGCTAGCTAGGTATTTCTGCCAATGATCTGTGTCAGAATTTTAAAATGTCAGTGTTGACCATTTCTCAGACATTGTGTATGTGAACAGTTGCACCCAGACATTGTTCAAAAGATTTCTAAGGTGTCCTTTGCTGCTGTTTCATAAAGGAGGAAGAGATGTTTGTCTGTAATAGTCAGCTACTGGTGATAATGGAGACAAAAATGCCAGTGCCAAGGAGGGTGGGAGGGTTGCTCTATTAAACCCAACTCCCACTGTCTGCCAAGATGCTCTGACTCAGAATGCTCCTTTATAACAAAAGGCAGCAAGTGCTTCACAAACTGGTAAGCTAAACCTACAGGGTTCACTTCCCCTATCACTAGGGCCCTACCAAATTCACGGTCCATTTTGGTCGATTTCACAGTCATAGGATTTTTAAAATTGTAAATTTCATGATTTCAGCTATTTAAATCTGAAATTTCAGTGTTGTAATTGTAAGGGTCCTGACTGAAAAAAGAAGGGTGTGTGTGTGTGTGTGTGTGTGTGTGTGTGTGTGTGTGGTGGTGGTGGTGCGGTGGGGGGGGGGCGGAAAGAGAGAGGTTGCAAGGTTATTGTAGGGAGGGTTGTGGTACTGCTACTCTTAATTCTGCTGCCTTCAGAGCTGGGCAGTTGGAGAGCGGCAGCTGCTGGCCAGGATCCCAGCTCTGAAGGCAGAGCTGCCGCCAGCAGCAGCACAGAAGTAAGGATGGCATGATATGGTATTGTCGCCTTACTCCTGCGCTGCTACTGGCAGGGTACTGTCTTCAGAGCTGGACACCCAGCTAACAGCCACCACTCTCTGGCCACCTAGCTCTGAAGACAGTGCAGAAGTAAGGGTGGCAATACCATGACCCCCCTGCTTAACATAACCTTGTGACCCCCCTGCAACTTCCTTTTGGGTCAGGACCCCCAATTTGAGAAAACGCTGCTCTACCCCGTGAAATCTGTATAGTATAAGGTAAAAGCACACAAAAGACCAGATTTCACAGTCTGTGACGCGTTTTTCATGGCTGTGAATTTGGTAGGGCCCTATATCACTGAACACAGCCAACTCTGAATGACCCCATACTAGAATTGTACCCTGCTTACACAGGATTTTTTTTTAGGCTTTGACTCAAAATTTGCTTTTTGGTGACTCACTGGTCTACTAGGCTACAAAGTCTGTCTTCATACCTGGTGCTGAAAAACTCATTTTATGCTGTGAAATAAAACTTCTCTCCCCCATTCCCGCTGCCCCTTCTACCTATCAAAGACAAGGAGTGGGTCCACAAACAAGTTGTACCAGTTTAATGAAAGGTGTGATTTTATACTGATTTAGTTAAACCAGAGCAACTTTATGTGTGGCACTCTTATCACCAGATAAACCTGATTTATAGCAATTTAACTCAGATTAGCAAATTTACAGGTGCAACCTAAACGGACATAAGCAGTTTTAAACCAGTATAAGAGCCTACATACAAAAGTTGCACCAGTTTAAACAAAGTGATTGAAGTTAAATTGGTGCAATGTCCATGTTTCAGAGAAGCCCTAAATCATCATAAGAAAGCAGTATGTGGAGGGCACTGACTAGCCTGCTTTGGGAAAGGCTATCATTGCAGACAGGGGATTCAGTAGTATTAAGCTTGGAGTACCTCCTTGCAAATGGCCGTTCTTCCGCTGCATTTTGGCTGCTGATAGGTTTTTGGAAGAGCCCGGTAACTGGATCCTATGCGTTTGCAGGAAGCATAATCAATTTCCCGACTCATTCCATCCCCAGATCGATCACTCAGCGGAGAAGCAAATGAAAGCTCTTTCACTCCAAGGAAGGATTTGAACTGTGCAAAGAGTTCTGGGAATTTCCTTAAAAAATGAACAGACATACGTGAGTAATTATATTCCACATCATCACATTCTGTCTGTTTTGTCCATTAAGTATTAATTACTTACTTCACCATCTCTTATATTTCATACAGACCATGGTCAAAACTAAACTGAAACCTAGGACTTTCTTGACACAGCCCTAAGAACTCCCTCTCCATAATGTTATCTGCTTTAATCAATCACTCTGCTTAAGGCTCTTTTCAACCATCCTCTTGGTGGAGGGCTAGAGAGATCTCCCTTCAGAATCCCATCAATACCACTCCTTAACCTGCTGAAGGAGTCTTTGTTCATTGCAGTAAGACACTCTCCCTTCTCTTGGAGGGCTAACAGCTCAATTGGCCTCCATCAGGTACTGCTACCGCTATTTGCCTGTTTTATAGCATTGTTCTAAGACTTTATGGACTAAACGTTGTGTCAGATTTTATTTCTCCTCTGTCTGAATGATTCCTAAAATTTTGGCATTGCTAACCCAGAAGAAACCTTTGACTTCATAAGGTTTTCATGTTGAAGCATGAGAGAAAAAGTGACATAGCAAATGTTTAAAAGGTACACCCTACATGTCACTGGAAAGACAAGTTCACTTACCCTAAAAATGGGGTGACTAGCTGGAGAAGCTCTGAGCCTGACACTAGCTCCTGATTGAAGAGTGCTATACAGCGGAGGAAGTTCTCATACACTTCCTGACTCTTCAGTACCCTGCGCACCTGGCAGAGAGAGGGAAAATAAAAACTCTCATATCATTTGTATACTAGCTTTATTTTTATGCTGATATTTTAAAGAGTCTAAGCCTTTTTGCACAGAGCCAATAAATTCATATGCTCATCGGAACCTTGGAAGCAGCATGCATACAGAAGTGCCCTGTTATAAACAGTAGTTTAGTAACAGGATTTACACTACTATGAGGTTCACAATTGCTGAGAAGCAGAGAAAACACACACAAGAATATACTAGTATGCGTTTCCCTCAGGGTCCTCCCAAAACTCCTCCATTTGTTAGGAAACTGTTACTTAATGGACTCTACTATACCATAGAGAGAGTCGTAGAATACCAGTCAATTACTACCTATCTGACTGAAAGCAAGACCATGCAACAGGACGAGGCCAGATCACTGACCTTATCGAAGAAAGAAAACTCCTGCAACGTTCCATATTTTCCCACTGTCGCAACTGACAGATCTTTGGTACCTCGCAGTTTCATTTTCTTCTGTTGAAAAGGTTCGATATTTTTACTTCAATGGTTTTGATTCAAATACCAGCAATTTCCATTTTACTGAACTGTAACTACCCCTTGCTCTGAGCCTTTATTCCAAAAAATCACAAATTAGCTTTGATACATCACACCCTCCATGGAGGTCTGTATCAATGACCCCAAGCAAAAACAAAACAGGTTTGCACGACAGGTAAATGATAGGGTATAATCCTGCAGGAAACAGCAAGTTATTCAAGGGGAGAGGCCCAATTCAGTCCTTCTATCAAGTCCTCATTTTCCTGATACTTAGCACTTATATGTAACTTTATATTGTATCAAGGGACAATGCACTTGTCCAAACAATTTTCAACTTCCCTTTGTTAATTGTCTTCAACACCATTTCCCTGCCCCCATTATTTATTTAAAAAATAAGGATTCTTTTACTTTCCCTTTCATGTTTGGCACTAGTTCTTTAAGAGGAAGAGGACAGTGCACCTATGACTTGTCAACTGACTCCTAATGGGATTTTATGAGTGCGCACATGGGCCATATCAATGGGGGAAATGCCTGTGGACAGACAGAGAGAGGGCAGTTGAGAGCTGCCTGGGAGTCAGGAGACTGGAGGTGGTGTCTGGGCAAAGTTGCATAAAGCAAGAAGCTTTCTGCAGACTCTCCATAGCAAGAGGGTGAAACTGTCAGGAAGCTAGTGGAGAAACGAGCCCGATGATGTTCCTGCACCAGAGAGTGATGGGCACAGAAGGCTGGAGAGGGCTGAAGGCGGAGTGCAGCAGAGGGAGATGCCTGCTGGCTCTCGGGGGTTGGGAGTTGAAGCCAGAGAAGGCTGAAGACTGGGGTCAAGGCATGGTGATATCTGGAATTTTACTGGTGAGGTGAGTGTGGTGAGAGATTCTAAGGATAAGAATGGCCGTACTGGGTCAGACCAATGGTCCATCTAGCCCAGTATTCTGTCTTCCAACAGTAGCCAATGCCAGATGCTTCAGAGGGAGTGAACAGGGCAATTATTGAGTGATCCATCCCCCTTATGTTGAGTCGCAGCATCTGGCAGTCAGAGGTTTGGGGACACCCAAAGCATGGGGTTGTGTCCCTAATCATCTTGGCTAATAGCCATTGATGGACCTATCCTCCATGAACTGATCTAATCCTTTTTTTAACCTAGTTATACTTCTGTCTTTCACATCCCCGGCAATGAGTTCCATAGGCTGACTGTGCATTGTGTTAAGTACTTCCTTTTCTTTTAAACCTGCTACCTATTAATTTCATTGTGTGACCCCTAGTTTTTGTATTATATGAAGAGGTAAATAATACTTCCCTATTCACTTTCTCCACACCAGTCATGATTTTATAGACCTCTATCCCATCCCCCACTTAGTTGTCTCTGTTCAATTTGGAAGAGTCACGGACTTTTTAAATCTATCCTTGTATGGACATTATTCCACACCCCTTACCATTTTTGCTGCCCTTCTCTGTACCTTTTCCAATTTCAATATATCTTTTTTGAGATGGGGCAACCAGAACTGCACACAGTATTCAAAGTGTGGGCATACCATAGATTTATATAGTGGCATTATGGTATTTCCTATCTTACTATCTATCCCCTTCCTAATGGTTCCTAGCATTATATTAGCTTTTTGACCACCACTGCATACTGAATGATGTTTTCAGAGAACTATCTACAAATGACTCCCAAGATCTTATTCTTGAGTGGTAAAGGTAATCTAGAACCCATCAGTTTGTATGGATAATTATGATTATTTTTTCCCAGGTGCGCTACTTTGTGCTTATCAGCACTAAATTTCATTAGCCATTTTGTTGTCCAGTTGCCCAATTTTATAAGATCCCTCTCTAACTCTCTGCAGTCAGCTTTGGACTTAGCTATGTTGAGTAATTTTGTACCGTCTGCAAACTTTTGTCAGCTCACTGTTCACCTCTTTTTCCAGATCATTTATGAATATGTTGAACAGCACTGGTCACAGTAAAGATACTTTGGGAACCCCGCAATCTACTGCTCTCCATTATGAAAACTTACCATTTATTCCGATCCTTTGTTTCTTATCTTTTAACCAATTACTGATCCATGAGAGGACCTTCCCTCTTATCCCATGACAGCTTACTATGCTTTAGAGCCTTTGGTGAGGGACCTTGTCAAAGGCTTTCCGAAAGTCTAAGTACATTATATCAACTAAATTACCCTTGTCCACATGCTTGTTGACACCCTCAAAGAATTTTGATAGATTGGTGAGGCGTGATTTTCCGTTACAAAAGCCATGTTGACTCTTCCTCACCATATTGTCTTTATCTGTGTGTGAGAATTCTGTTCTTTACTATCATTTCAACCAATCTGCCTGGTAACTGAAGTTAGGTTTATGAGGCTTTAATTACCTGGATTGTATCTGGGGTGTTTTTTTTTTTTTTTTTTGGTAAATCAGTGTTACATGAGCTATCCCCCAGTCATCTGGTCCAGAGGCTGATTTAAGCAATAGAGTACATACCACAGTTAGTAGTTCTGCAATTTCATATTTGAGTTCCTTCAGAACTCTTCGGTGAATACCATCTGGTCCTGGTGACTTATTACTGTTTAATCTAGCAATTTGTTCCACAACCTTCTCTACTGACACCTCAGTCTGGGACAGTTCCTCAACCTTTGTCACCTAAAAAGAAAGGCTTAGGTGTGGGAATCTCCCTCACATTCTCTGCAGTGAACACTGGTACAAATAATTAATTTAGTTCCTCCACAATGGCCTTGTCTTCCTTGAGTGCTCCTTTAGCACCCTAATTGTCCAGTGGCTCCACTGATTTGCAGGCTTCCTGCTTCTGATTTACTTTAAAAAAAAAAATTGCTGTCAGTTTTTGTATCTTTTGTTAGTTGCTCTTCAAATTCTTTTTTGGTCTGCCTAATTATACTCTTAACCTTGACTTTCCAGAGTTTAACACCTTTCCATTTTCCTCACTAGGATTTGACTTCTAGTTTTTAAAGAATGCCTTTTTGCCTCTAGCCACTTCTTTTACTCAGTTGTTTACCCGTGGTGGCAGTTTTGGGTCCTTTTTTTTTTTTAAATGAGCTATGCATTAGGTTTGAGCCTTTATTATGGTGTTGTTTTAAAACATCTTCCATGCAGTTTGCAGGCATTTCACGCTTCTGGCTGTTCCTTTTAATTTCCATTTAATTAGCTTCCTCATTTTTGTGTCATTCCCTTATTTGAAGTTAAATGCTGCCATGGTGAGTTTCTTTGGCATTTTATCCCCCTACAAGGATCTTAAATTTCATTACATGGTGATCACTATTACTGAATGGCTCTGTTGTATTCACCTCTTGAACCAGATCCTGCATTCCATGTAGGATTAACTCAAAAATTGCCTCATCTCTTGTGGGTTCCAGGACTGGCTGCTCCAGGAAGCAGTCATTTAATGAGTCTAGAAATTTTATTTCTGTATCCCCTTCCAAGGTGACATATACTCAGTCAATATGAGGACAGTTGAAATAGCCCATTATTATTGCATCTTCTGCCTTTGTAAGCCTCTCTAATCCCCCTGGGCACTTCACAGTCACCATCACCATCCTGGTCAGGTGGCTGGTAATATAGTCCTACTCTTATAATGCAAGCATGGAATTTCTATCCAGAGAGATTCTATGGATCTACTTAATGTACTGTCTGGACTATGGCTGTGGGACTTGTTATGATTTATGTATACAGGAGTTTTGTAATTAACCCTGAAAGGGCTACATATACTTAAGGCCTATTTCAAGGGAATCTGATGGGAAAACTGAGGCATCCATGGCTGTCATACCATGGCCTGGCACTGGAGAGCACCCAGCTGAGGCTGCCCTATGACATGCTCTTAGTAGAATTTGAAAGTTGAGAGCAATTATCTCATATAGCACAGGTTATAGCAATGCCTAAGTATGAAAACAGTACACATTTCTGTTTGCAACAAGATACCTTTGCTGGGCTGGGAACAGGACGCAGCAGTAGAGGTCTGGATCGCTTTTTACTATGTTCCAGATTTTTTTCTGGATCAGTTTTCTGGACACTGTTCATTTCACATGGCCCATTTCCTGTGAACTAAATTAAAGACAATGTTTTCAATTTGCCCTTATTAGTTCCTCAGAAATAGAGAACCCCATTTATCTGAACAGACTAGAGGACATGAGATTTCACTAAACGAGTTACCTAACTACAAAGAACAAATAGTGAAAGCATAGTTCAAACACTGATAGTCAGTTTTTCTATAACAATATTTTGCAGTGATGTAGCACCACTACACACATCACATACAAGCACAACCCATTGGAATAGCAAGAATTAACCCCTTAAAAAAAATTAATACTAAATGTTAGTTCTTTAGTAAGACATTAAGTTATATTCAATTGTTTCAGCTCTACATACAGCTACAAGGCTAGTTTGAAAATCTTGAGAAGGACCCAGTGGTAGCATCTTAACTGCACCCTAGAGTGAAACAGTCATCAGAAGTATCAGAGGGGTAGCCGTGTTAGTCTGAATCTGTAAAAAGCAACAGTCACCCATCCTGGACAATGATCCCTCACTTTCACAGACCTTGGGAGGCAGGCCAGTCCTCGCCCACAGACAACCTGCCAACCTTAAGCATATTCTCACCAGCAACCACGCACCGGACCATAACAACTCTAACTCAGGAACCAACCCATGCAACAAACCTCGATGCCAACTCTGCCCACATATCTACACCAGCAACACCATCACAGGACCTAACCAGATCAGCTACAACATCACCGGCTCATTCACCTGCACGTCCACCGATGTTATATATGCCATCATATGCCAGCAATGCCCCTCTGCTATGTACATTGGCCAAACTGGACAGTCACTACGCAAGAGGATAAATGGACACAAGTCAGATATCAGGAATGGTAATATACAAAAACCTGTAGGAGAACACTTCAACCTCCCTGGCCACACAATAGCAGATGTAAAGGTAGCCATCTTACAGCAAAAAAACTTCAGGACCAGACTCCAAAGAGAAACTGCTGAGCTCAGTTCATTTGCAAATTTGACACCATCAGATCAGGATTAAACAAAGACTGTGAATGGCTATCCAACTACAGAAGCAGTTTCTCCTCCCTTGGTGTTCACACCTCAACTGCTAGCAGAGCACCTCACCCTCCCTGATTGAACTAACCTCATTATCTCCATACTTTGATTTATACCTGCCTCTGGAGATTTCCATTACTTGCATCTGAAGAAGTGAGGTTCTTATCCACGAAAGCTTATGCTCCCAATACTTCTGTTAGCCTTAAAGGTGCCACAGGACCCTCTGTTGCTTTTTACAGTCATCAGAAGGATCAATAAGATTTGTGCTAGAGCTGTTTCAAGGGTCAAATCTTTCTCCACATCTCTGGAATTTCAAAGATTTTTTTTAATCCCTAAAGTTTTTTCATTCAGTATTAAGGATTTAGTAGAGTAGAAATTCCAAGAGCAGGAAACGAGGACAACATTCATTTGACTTTCCCAGCCATAGGGAAGATGCTGCAAGAGCAGTCAGATGATGTAGTGGTGACAGAGAAAGTCACAGGAAAAAGTGGCAGCCCACCAAATAATGGTTTTAACCACATGGATCTCTGTGGACCACCAAAATAATCCCCTCCAATTTAGACATGGTCTATTTGGCATCCAAAGGTAGCTTGTTTTCACCCAGTACTTTATCACAAGATACCCCTCAAAGGGGCTCTACTCTCCCCAAGGCAGAAGGCTCAGAGCATACTTTTTTGGGGGGCAGAGATTTTTTAGCTGTTGCCAATAGCACCACAGAGCAGCAACTTCTAAGAATTTACACATCGCTGTTTACTATCTGTTCCATCTCAAGAGACCGGTTATCTCTACTGTGCTTTGTCCAACTGCTCTGAGAGAAAGGTACACAGACACTCCACCAAATCAACCCTTCTCTCAGTCTCTTCACCTGATGCACTCTCTCCCAGCCCAGATCTCAGTCCTGCAGGGGCAAATAACTTTATTCTTTAGGGTATTTATTCAGACATTATGCAGATTATCCAACTAGAACATAAACACAGAGTAGACTGTCACACTGTTCTATCTTTTTTGCCTTATACTACCAAAACACATACCAAAGATCTTTTAGCCTCAGGGAGAAACTGTCCAAACTCAGAGAGTAGATCCTCCTGTCCCCTGAAGAGATTTGCTACTTCAGTAAACACTTCTTCCTCCGACATGCCTCGAAAGGGTCGGCCTTTAGTGTTCAGCTGTTCTTTCTGCCAATTTACAGAGAAACATTAAACAAACTGTTACAGTAATGCACTTCAGTTAGCAAGGAAACTGGAACAGACAACCCACTGTATTCATGAGTCAAATACAGGAAAAAGCTTTAGATAATTATCAGCTGGCCTAGCATTCTTGTAGCAGCACAATGTGCTACCACGTAGGGTATCCAAGGTTGGCGTCCTAGACCTCAGGGCTCAGCAGTCAATTATCAAACTGTCGTCCTTCCGTGGGCATGTAGATCTAATCACTGCATTCAGTTAGCAGATATAAAGCATTTAAAAATAGAACATTAGTAATGGTAAAAGAAAATCACCTAGCTTAAAACAAAAAATACTTTCTGTACAGTTTCAATCAGTTGTCTCTCTTTTCAAACCGAAGCCTGTAGCACCACCACATTACTGAGTTGACAAGCATTTGACAGACCCTAAGCATTCCCTATCCACATACAAAGCCTATGCTTAAGAGTTTCTCAGTGCCACATTTGTCTGAGAGAGGCTGAAGTTGGGGGAGATTTATAAATCACAATAAAACAGTACTGTACAAACAAATTTAATTTAACATTGCAGGTTCAAACAGCCACAATACTGGCCCATGATATCTTATTTGCCAGAACTCTACCTGGTAAGTGTGAAGAATTTCTAAGAATGATCTGTAGATTTCAGGATGGTCAAGAAAACGTGTTTTGATCTTATTCACGTAACTTATTGCATTATTGAACTCTACAGAATCAGATTCCAAGGAGATTTGAGATTTATCATCTTTGTATGGAAGTTGCTGCCGGAAGTCTTCAGAGCAGTCACTGTGGTTGTGGGAATTCTCCTGGCAATAATGTAACAATAACCCACCACCCGGGTGAGCACTTGGAACAGGCTCTGAAGACACCTAGTGATAGAAGTAATGCAAGCTGGTGACTCAAATAAAAAGAGACATACATGTTCATTAAAATTATCATGCATATTTACAAACTGTTTAGTTAGGGAAAGGTTAATTGCACAGTAAAAGATTTAACTGACCCATGAATTTCTTGACCTCTTTTACTAAGACGATCAATTAAAAACCATTAGCCATAGTGCTAAACTCTCACTTCTCTTTCCATTTAAATCCAACATTGCTTTTAAAGAGCTCTTCCCATCATACCTATTTGAGAACAGAGCTTCAGACAAATGTTTACAGTACTTAAAGTCTTAAACGTAATTATTCAGAGGATTTTCACATCTGATGCACCCCACTGTATGAACATTACTGAGACTTCACTTTTGAAGCTTCAACTTTGATCATTTATAACAAAGGCCAACATTAACCAGCTAAACTTCAAGACTATTGTTTTATTTACAGACACTTATGTTTGAAGGGAAAACAGGTTTGGATTGCACTCTGCAGTTTGCTAGCCTTTATCAGGGTGACTGGTAGATATTCCCAACACTTACTTAATTCTCCAGATCTCTTAAAGATTATAGCTCCACACTTTTGGACACTTACAGA
This sequence comes from Trachemys scripta elegans, assembly GCF_013100865.1. Classification (NCBI taxonomy): domain Eukaryota; kingdom Metazoa; phylum Chordata; order Testudines; family Emydidae; genus Trachemys; species Trachemys scripta. The sequence goes on along the minus strand of NC_048319.1, from coordinate 491,869 downwards.
GTAAAAGAAATTGTTGTATATACTTGACTGTGTTTGCAAAGACTCATGGGCTGTTGTAGTTCAGTTTTGGTATATTTTGGCTATTGACTTGTTTGGTGTATGAAGTATGTTGAACATACATTCTTTACAGAAAAATAATTACAGTGACATAATAAAAAGGAAGTGTTTAAATATGTGATGTAGCAAGAAAGAGCTATATTTCCTTATTGTAACAGCCCCTATAAAATAACTTAAAATGAGTCTCAATACCAAGAACATCTCCTTCACATCCACGCCCTGTCCTGCCACACCAGTCAAAGGCTTTCTAAGTCCCTCCTTTCACTAATGGATAAAGGTACGTTCTGAGAGCTCCTAGTAGTGCAGCTATACCATGACGTTGCATAGCAGACAGTCTGATGTACGTTACTGAGTGTCCAAATTTTCGGGAAAAATCGCTGTTTTAAAATAGGCCAATGACAGTTGAACTTCTTGCTTGCAGTTTACAGATGTCAATCAGTGTACAGAAACTTAACAGCTCCTAGCAGTCAAGCTCATTGGAATCTGTATTCCTAGAATTTGGTCAATTGTAGTGCCATGCAGACTCTATGCCACCTCTTGCTTACGATACTGCCTGAAAGCCACTTTTCTAAGCAATTGAGCATTACAGCAATTTGTTTCGATCCAATTTTACCTTTGATTTCTTAATAGCTTCTAGGATAGAGGTGGGCAAACTATGGCCCCCAGGCCACATCCGGCCTGCGGGACCATCCTGCCCAGCCCTTGAGCTCCCGTCCAGGGAGGCTAGCCCCCGGCCCCTCCCCTGCTGTCCCTCCTCCCCCGCAGCCTCAGCTCGCCGCACAGGGAGCGTGGCTGGCTCCGGCCAGGCAGCGCAGCTGGCACCAGCCAAACGGCATGGCTGCCAGTCCTGCCACTCTGAGCAGCATGGTAAGAGGGCGTTGGATAAGGGGCAGGGTGTCCCAGGGGGCAGTCAGGGAGCGGTTGGATGGGGCGGAGGTTCTGTGGGGGTGGTCAGATAGGCGTGCGAGTCCCGGGGGCCTGTCAGGGGTCGGGGATGTGGATAGGGGTTGGGGCAGTCAGGGGACGGGGTGGTTGGATAGGGGGTGGGATACCTGGGGCGGGGGGTCCCAGAAGGGGGCAGTCATGGGACAAGGAGTGGGGGGGTTGGCTGGGTCGGGGGTTGGAAGTGGGAGGGGGCGGATAGGGAGGCACAGTCTTCTCTACCCGGCCCTCCATATAGTTTCACAACCCTGATGTGGCCCTCGGGCTAAAAAGTTTGTCCACCCCTGTTCTAGGAGCATATGGTTCCTTGGTCCCAGGCTGACCAAAACCACATTAACTAGCTATGGAAGAAGTGTCCATTTGTAGCTGATTCCAAGAGAAACTCAAAATATGTTAAATACAGGAACCATCTCTGATAAGGAGATTCACAGAAAGGGCCTTGTAGATAACCTCTGAAAGTATTTTTTCCAGTTGCAAGTCTCAGTTGTCCACAAACCCTTGTATTTCCGCACCACAGGGTAATTTTGTTTCAGGATCCAGCAAGCAAAACAAGTTTCCTGTAAGTCTCTGAACATCTGAAGGCATTTTCAGCACAATAAGGCCAAACTTCATCATTAGATTCTCACACACTGTTCTTTGTGTTCTTTTATCAAAGGGTGAGTGCCTTCTTAGGTCCAGTTTTCATGAACAATTCTTCCACCAGAGCTAGACTCATAAATCAAGGGATTTTCAAATGTTGTACCTGGACCCAATGGCAATGATCTTGACAAAGAAACACAAAGTACTCAAAATTCAATGACCAAATGTCCATGAAAAAACAGACAAGCCACCACTGCTTCTGCTCTTCTGTTTTCATTCTTCCCTCAACAGTAACTGACTCATTAATGCTTGTGACTGTCACTCCATTATCCTCTGCACTTTAGAAAGTAGTGATGCCAAGAACATACAAAACACTCTGTACTAACATTGCTTTATTCTGCAGTAATTGTAGATTTAAAGAAACACGTTCAACAGTAGAGCTCTCAGAAATGCCAAGTTTCTGAGTGATAGAGAGATCAAAGAACATGAGAGCTGAAAGACTAGCAGGTGGCAGAGATTAGAGTTAAAACCAGAGGCTTCTGAACAAAATTCAGCTAAGATTTTTAAGTTTCAAACTCTGCAACTGAAAATGGATGCAAAATCTGGTATGATTCTATCTACGTTCTAATGCTACAGAATGGGAAGAGACTGTCTAGGAAGGAGTACGGCAGAAAGGGATCTAGGGGTTATAGTGGACCACAAGCTAAATATGAGTCAACAGTGTGATGCTGTTGCAAAAAAAGCAAACATGATTCTGGGATGTATTAACAGGTGTGTTGTGAGCAAGACACGAGAAGTCATTCTTCTGCTCTACTCTGCTCTGGTTAGGCCTCAGCTGGAGTATTGTGTCCAGTTCTGGGCGCCGCATTTTAAAAAAGATGTGGAGAAATTGGAAAGGGTCCAAAGAAGAGCAACAAGAATGATTAAAGGTCTTGAGAACATGACCTATGAAGGAAGGCTGAAAGAATTGGGTTTGTTTAGTTTGGAAAAGAGAAGACTGAGAGGGGACATGATAGCAGTTTTCAGGTATCTAAAAGGGTGTCATAAGGAGGAGGGAGAAAACTTGTTCACCTTAGCCTCTAAAGGACAGAACCAGAAACAATGGGTTTAAACTGCAGCAAGGGAGGTCTAGGTTGGACATTAGGAAAAAGTTCCTAACTGTCAGGGTGGTTAAACACTGGAACAAATTGCCTAGGGAGGTTGTGGAATCTCCATCTCTGGAGATATTTAAGAGTAGGTTAGATAAATGTCTATCAGGGATGGTCTAGACAGTATTTGGTCCTGCCATGCGGGCAGGGGACTGGACTCGATGACCTCTCGAGGTCCCTTCCAGTCCTAGAATCTATGAATCTATGAATCCATCACAGCTGTATTGAACACTTGGATAATAAGATTGGGACTTTTCAGCTTGGAAAAGAGATGACTAAGGGGGATATGATAGAGGTCTATCTACCAAATCACATTGGTGTGGAGAAAGTAAATAAGTGTTATTTACTCCTCATAATACAAGAAGAAGGGGTCACTAAATGAAATTAATAGGCAACAGGTTTAAAACGAACAAAAGGAAGTATTTCTTCACACAATGCATAGTCAGCCTGTGGAACTCCTTGCTCAAGGATGTTGTGAAGGCCAAGACAATAACATGGTTCAAAAAAGAACTAGATAAATTCATAGAGGATAGGAAGGTCAGGATGGGCAGAGATGGGGTCTCTAGCCTCTGTTTGCCAGAATCTGGAAATCGGTGACAGGCGATGGATGAATGGATGATTACCTGTTCTGTTCATTCTCTCGGGGACACCTGACATTGGATGCTGTCGGAAGACAGGATACTGGGCTAGATGGACCTTTGGTCTGACCCAGTATGGCAATTCTTATGATACAAATGAACAACATGTACAAATTTGTGTTCTGTGCAGGCATCTTAATGGGTATGTGGAAATATGATCTTTTCAAACATGTTTTTCAAGTTTAAATTCAAGTGCGATTATAAAGATTCACTAAATAATGTGTGTGTACACAGCCAGCCAGCCATGATTTTTAACTTTCAAATTTGATTGAAGTATTTGGCCTGCAGTGGCAACTTGTGTGGGAGCTTCATTTTAATGCAGACTAAAACTATTAAATGTTTCTTAAAGAAATTCTATTCTATTTACATTCTCATACCCATTGTTATGGTATCTGAACAACCTGTAAAACATATTTTCAAACTGCAATAAAGGCAAATCAACTCATCTATTATGCAGACCCCGTATGTCACATGTAGATACACTATGATTAATTTAAATTAATCCAAGCATTTTAACATACCTGACTAGCCAGTGGCGACTGTATACTTAACTTCCCGTTCTTTGGAATCTCTATTCTGTAGCCCAAAGGGAGGAAAGCATTGAATCCGACAATGAGGTCGGGATGTTCATGAAACAGCTGAGAAACCCGCCTGATTACACCAGGAGTATCAATGCTAGAACCAAGAACAGGCTGTTAACTCCATGTAAGACCTTAAGTCACAAAATAAAAGGTAAGATACAGAAAAAGTAAGAACTGCAATAACATTTATTAGCAATCAGGGAATTGGATAGACTTAAACATCAAGATAACATTGACTCCCCTGAAGACAATGATAAACTGTCCAGAGTTCTTGTGGCTTCCTAGAGAAGATTTAGTCACAGCAATTATAATGCAGCAGGTTGAATTATTCCAACTCTCTGGGTATGAATGTATCACAGTTAGGATAGTTCCCCTCCCTGAATCTAAACACTGATCATACAATTTATATATTTTGCAAGGTTAAGGCCAGATGTACAGATGTCCAAAGAAACTCCTTTTCCCATCCCCCCCAGTCTAAAGACTGAACTCTCCAAACGAGGCACACATTACTATTCTGGACAGTCCATGTCACTTTAAAAGACCGACAGAACTAGTAGGCCCAAATGAAGTGAAAGATTCCCAGTCATCAGCAAACTCCTCCCAAAGTGATGGTTCTGCTTACGGGGCCAGATGGAGACTCAAGGATGTGGATTAGCTGAAGGGGATGTGCCTGCCATCACTCCTGGTGTTTTGGGTGTTACAAGTTCTGGCTTCTTCACCCCTTTTTAGAATTTGGATTCCCTGAGTGAGCTGAGTTATAAGATTTATTGTCTTCCTGTAATTATGGCCCTGGGAAATTGTGGGATATTGACTCCATCCGGATGAATGGTGTTGGGATAGGTGTTCTAGAAGCAGATTTGGAACCCTCTTGGGGAGGGGATAATGGAACCCTTTATATCTGGAATTTAACTCTTGCATAATCTCATAGAACCCAAGGAGCATGTTTCCTGCATGAGCTTGGGAAGTGTTATGATCAGATTTTGCTGAAGCTGTGCTGAAAATGGGAACGGAGGCAGGGGAAATATGGAGGGGTATTTTATGTGGGGATGAGCAATGAGGAGGTTCTTAAAGGTGGGTGCTGGCATTAAAGTCTGGGGTCCTATAAGAGGAGTGCTAGGAGCAGGGGAATATTCTAGGGCAAAATGGGATACCTGAGAGGAAGGGGACTGTAGGAGTGGGTATTGGACGGGTTGGAGGGGGTGTCACCTTACCTCTGACGAAGTGGGTATTCACCCACGAAAGCTTATGCTCCAATATATCTGTTAGTCTTAAAGGTGCCACAGGAGACTCTGTTACCTTACCTCTGGCTCTTGAATTCCTTCATGATCTCCAGGAACCCGTTATAGGTGGCGGGATCACTGCCAAAGCGAATCTTCACCTGGTCCAGGTAGGAGAGTGCATCCTCCACCTGCAGGGGAGCAGGAGTTAGTCAGGGAGCTGGGGTGGAGAGCAGAGCGCAAGGCAACCTAGGGTCTGAGGACCTATGCCCCGGGGGGGGGAGAAAGGGGGCTAAGGGGCTTGCAGGAAGGGGTTGGGGTTCACTCCGGTGGGGGGTGTCACCCTCGGGGGGGAGAGGCCCTGGAGCAGACACTGTAGATTATCCCAGGTGGTAGGGAATGGGGGGTTATCCTGGGTGAAGTCCAGCGGGTGCGTGTGGCGGGGCGATGTGGGGCCCGAGCAGGCACGGGTGATTATCCCGGGTGGGAGGGGCAGGAGATTATCCCAGGTGAAGTGCAGGTGGCCCGTGGGGCGGGGCGATGGGGGCCCGAGCGGGCACGGGGGGTTAACGCGGATGGGAGGGGCAGGGAGTTATCCCGGGTGAAGTGCAGGGAGCCCATGGGGCGGGGCGATGGAGGCCCGACCAGCACGAGGGGTTATCCCAGGTGGGAGGGGCCGGGGTTTCTCCCAGGTGAAGTGCAGGGGGCCCCTGGGGCGGGGCGATGGGGGCCCGACCGGCACAGGGGGTTCTCCCGGGTGAAGTGCAGGGGGCCCGTGGGGCGGGGTGATGGGGGCCCGACCGGCACGGGGGGTTCTCCCGGGTGAAGTGCAGGGGGCCCGTGGGGCGGGGCGATGGGGGCCTGACCGGCACGGGGGGTTCTCCCGGGTGAAGTGCAGGGGGCCCGCGGGGTGGGGCGATGGGGGCCCGGGTGGGAGGGGCGGGGGGTTCTCCCGGGTGAAGTGCAGGGGGCCCGCGGGGTGGGGCGATGGGGGCCCGGGTGGGAGGGGCGGGGGGTTATCCCGGGTGGGAGGGGCCGGGGGCCCGTGGGGCGGGGCGATGGGGGCCTGAGCGGGCACGGGGGTTATCCCGGGTGGGAGGGCAGGGGGCCCGTGGGGCGGGGCGATGGGGTCCGACCGGCACGGGCGGGGGGTTCTCCCGGGTGGGGTCACTGAAGGAAGCCGGGGCGGCGCTCGGGGAGGGCCCCGCACTCACATGCACCGGAAGTTTCTCCTGCGCTGCGCCCCCGCCAGCCCGGCCCCCGCCCCATCTGGGGCCACTGCCCCCCCGGCCGCCTCCGCCTCCCCCCGCCGCCATGATGGGAGTCGGGCACCGGGCAGAAGCACCCGCCCAGGACCCCCTCGTCAGCGCGTTCCGAGCGCCTTACGTCACCACGCGCTGCACGGCTCCGCCGGGGCCGGTCGGAATGGGGCGGAACCTAGGGGAGGGGCCAGCGCTATCGGGGACGGAGCACGGGTTGGTCCGGACGATTTGTTCTGCTGCACCAACTTCCGGCCTTCCGAGGTAGCTTCCGGTGCTGGCTTTCAGCCTGGTAGCGTTCGCGTGTGGGCGCTGGCGCGCTCAGGTCAGCGGGAGCTTCGGCGGGAGAGCTGGGCTGAGGTACAGCGCGGCTCCGCACCCGGGACGGACGTGGGGAGGGCTCAGCACAGACACTGCTGGGTCTGTGCCTGCAGTTGACGCCATGTCAGTGGTCACCATGGCAACGCTGCCTGTGCAGCATACTGAGGTGGGAGCCATGACAGCGCCAGTGTAGACAGGAATATTCCCGAGGGTCCAGCAGAGACTGGAAGCATGAGAGGGAAGACCATGAGCCGTGCCCTGCCTGGACAGCTGCAGCTGGTACGGCCCAGGGCGGCAGGACATTGCCTGGAATATAGCTGCTGAATGAGCGGGAGAGAGACTTACAGCAGAAGTGGTTGAAAGGATATGAGTTTGCAAGGTGGAATGACTACAGAAAGGACAGGTCAGGGACGGGTTGCCTACAAGGCCTCATTGCTAAAAGAACAGCACAAGCATGTAGGGACAAAGGGTAAGTTACACCTTGCACCAAAACGAGTTACACCTTGCAAGGGACATAAAGGCAACAATAAGAGTTTATTTGAATATATTAGGAGAAAGATGAAGCCCTTTCACATAAAATGTAAAAAATTGTGGAAGATTTTTTTTAAACTAAGGGCTAGGGAAAAGCTGACAGATGCCGGGGTGGGGGCACACTGGGTGGAGACATCCCTTATGGATGAATTTATTAAATGGAGAACTATAGGTCCTAGTAAAGAAGATAGGAAAGAAATTGGTAAAGTACAGGTAGGAGCTAGTGAAAAACAGTCAAACATAAGAGTTCTATTTAAATGTAACAGATGAAGGCAAGCATCTGAATATTGACAGAATGTACAAGTTCTTATGTACAAATGCTAGCAGTCTAAATATTAAGATGGGTGAACTAGAGTGCCTGGCATTAAATGAGGCTGTTGATATAGTAGGCATCATGGAAACTTGGTAGAATGAGGATAATCAATGGGACATGTTAATGCCATGAGGAAAAATATATAGGAATGAGACAGTAGGTTGTGCTGTGGTTCTATATGTGAAAGAAAGCATAAAGTCAAATAAAGTAAAAATCTTAAACGAATCAAATAGTACCTTAGCATCTCAATAAATAGAAATTCTATGCTTGAACTATAAGTGTATAGAAGTATACTTTGAGTATACTACTGACCTCTAAACCTGGGTAGTGACAGCAATTCTGAACTGCTCAGGCAGATTAGAGAGGCTACAAAGGCAAAAAGTGCAATAATAATGGGGAATTTCAACTATCCTCATATTGACTGGGTATATGTCACATCGGGAAGGGATGTAGAAGTAAAATTTCTAGACACATTAAATGACTGCTTTTTGGAGCAGCTTGTCCTGGAATCCACACTGGGAGAGGTAGTTCTTGATTTAGTCCTACACAGAATGCAGGATCTGGTCCAGGAGGTGAATATAGCTGAACTTCTCTGTAATTGCGACCATGATGTAATAAATGTAACATCCTCGTGGAAGAAAAAATGCCAGAGAAACTCACCACAGTAACATTTAACTTCAAATAGGCGAATTACACAAAAATGAGGAACTTAGTAAACGGAAATTAAAAGGAACAGTCACAAGTGTGAAATACCTGCAAAGTGCATGGAAACTATTAAACACCAAAATAGAGGCTCAAATTAAATGTATACCCAAAATCAAAAAACAGTAAGAGGATGCTGCCATGGCTAAATGGCAGAGTAAAAGAGGCAGTCAGAGGCAAAAAAGGAATTTGTTAAAAATTGGAAGTCAAATTCTAGTGAGGAAAATAGAAAAAAAGCATAAACTCTGGCAACTCAAGTGTAAAAGTATAATAAGGGGACCAAAAAGAATTTGCAAAAGAAAAAAAATTGGTGTCAGTTTGTGTAAGTATATCACAAGCAGAAAGGCTAAAGAGAACTAGATAAATTCATGGAGGTTAAGTCCACTAATGGCTATTAGCCAGGATGGGTAAGGAATGGTGTCCCTAGCTTCTGTTTGTCAGAGGGTGGAGATGGATGGCAGGAGAGAGATCACTTGATCATTACCTGTTAGGTTCACTCCCTCTGGGGCACCTGGCACTGGCCACTGTCAATAGACAGGATACTGGGCTGGATGGACCTTTGGTCTGACCCAGCACTGCCATTCTTATGTTCTTAACTGGGACTGGACAATGGGGGATGAATCACTCAAAATTACCCTGTTCTGTGCATTCTCTCAGAAGCATCTGGCACTGGCTACTGTTAGAAGACAAGCTACTGGGCTAGATGTACCATTGTTCTGACCCAGTATGGCTATTCTTTTGAAGGAAAATGTAGGTCCTCTACTTAGGGAGGAAGAGCTAATAACAGATGACATCTAGATGGGTGAGGTGTTGCCTGTTTTGCTTCAGTCTTCACTAAAAAGATAAACTGACCAGAAACTAAACACAATACTAACAACAATGGGAAAGGAATGCAAACCAAAACAGGGAAACAACAGGTTAAAGAATATTTAGATAAGTCAGATGTACTCAAGTTGCTAGGACCTGATAAAATGTACCCTATGGTACTTAAGCAACTAGTTGAAGCAGTCTCAGAACCATTAGTGATTATCTTTGAGAGATCATGGAGGATGGGTGGGGTCCCAGAGGTTTGGAGAAGGGTAAACATAGTACCTATCTTGAAAGAGGGGGAAAAAGAGGACCCAAGGAATTATAAACCAGTCAGCCTAACTTTGATCCCTGGCAAGATACTGGAATAAATTATTAAGCAATCAGTTTTTAAGCACCTAGAGGGTAATAAGGTAATACATAACAGCCAACATGGATTTGTCAAGAGCAAATCATGCCAAACTAATCGTATTGAAGAGGGATACTGCCCTAATGGGTGTGTGGGGAGCTGTAAATGTGATATATCTTGATTTTAGTTAGGTTTTTGACACAGTCCCATATAAGATTCTCATAAGCAATTAGGGAAATGTGCTCTCAATGAAATTACTATAAGGTGGGTGCACAACTGCTTGAAAGGCTGTACTCAAAGAGTAGTCAGCAATGGTTTGTTGTCAAAATGGGGATGTATCTAGTAGGGTCTCACAGGGGTCTGTCTTAGATCTGGTACTATTAAATATTTTCATTAATGACGAGGATAATGGAGTGGAGAGTATGCTGATAAAATTTTCAGGTGACACAAAGCTCAGAGGGGTTGCTAGCACTCGGGAGGATGGGATCAGAATTCAAAAGGAGCCTGACAAATTGGAGAATTGGCCTGAAATCAACAAGATGAAAATCAATAAAGACAAATTGAAAGTACTACACTTAGGAATCAGAAATCAAATGCATAACTACAAAATGGGGAATAACTGACTATACCAGGGGTGGGCAAACATTTTTCCCCAAGGGCCATATTTGGGTATGGAAATTGTATGTCGGGCCATGAATTCTCACAAAATTGGGGGTTGGGGTGAGGGCTCTGGCTGGGGGCGTGGGCTCTGGGGTGCAGCCAGAAATGAGTTCAGGGTGCGGGAGGGGTCTCCAGGCTGGGACCGAAAGGTTCAGAGGGCGGGAGGAGGATCAGGGTGGGTCATGGGGTTGGGGCATGGGAGGGAGTCAGGGGTGCAGGCTCTAGAGTGCGCTTACCTCAAGCAACTCCCAGAAACAGCGGCATGTCCCCACTCCGACTCCTATGCAGAGGCGCAGCCAGGTAGTTGTGCGCGCTGCCCCATCTGCAGACATCACTCCTGCAGCTCCCATTGGCTGTGGTTCCTGGCCAATGGGAGTTGCGGGGGTGGCACTTGGGGAGGGGCATTGTGTGGAGCCCCCTGGCTGCCCCTATGCGTAGGAGCCGATGGGGGGACATGCTGCTGCTTCTGGGAGCTGCTCGGAGCGAGGCAAACCCCTGACCCCGGTCCCTGGCTGGAGCGGGGCAAGCCCCAGACTCCACTCCTCAGCAGGAGCTCGAGGGCCAGATTAAAATGTCTGGAAGGCCGGATGTGGCCTCCGGGCCATAGTTTGCCCACCCCTGGACTAGATAGTAACACTGCTGAAAAGGATCTGAGGGGATATGGCGAATCACAAATTGAATGAGTCAATAATGTGATGCAATGGCTAATATCATTTCATGGTATATTTATAGGCGTATCATATCTAAGACACAGGAAATAATTGTCCCACTCTGCTTGACACTAGTGAGGCTTCAGCTGGGGTACTGTGTCCAGTTCTGGGTGGAATACTTTAAGAAAAATATGGAAAGTGTGTGTATATATATCTCCTCAATATTTATTCCACTCTATATGCATCCGAAGAAGTGGGCTGTAGTCCACAAAAGCTTATGCTCTAATAAATTTGTTAGTCTCTAAGGTGCCACAAGTACTCCTGTTCTTTTTGCACATACAGACTAACACGGCTGCTACTCTGAAACATGGAAAGTTATAGAGAGTCCAGAGGAGAGCAACAAAAATGATAAAAGGTTTAGCAAACCTGACCTATGATGGGAGGTTAAAAAAAAAACTGGGCATGTTTAGTCTTGAGAAAAGAAGGCAGGTGGATGGGGGAGGGTTAGATAAGTCTTTAAATATGTTAAGGGCTGTTATAAAGAGGACCGTGATCAATTGTTCTCCATGTCCACTGAATGTAAGATAAGAAATAATGGGCTTAATTTTCAGCAATGAAGATTTATGCTAGATATTAGGGAAAACTTTGTAACTATAATGGTAGCGAAGCACTGGAATAGTCTTCAAGGGAGGTTGTGGAATCCCTGTCATTGCCTAACCTGTTCTTAAAATCCTCCAAACACCTGTCAGGGATGATCTTGGTTTACTTAGTCCTACCTCAGTTTACGAGGGCTGGACTTAGATGATTCCTTCAGGTCCCTTCCAGTTCTACATGGAATGGGCAGGCTGAGTGCATTAAGGAATAAAGTTGCATCTTAAAATATTCCTTCCCATTGTTACTAATAAAACTGTAAATTAACAAAAAGAAGAGGAGTACTTGTGGCACCTTAGAGACTAATAAATTTATTTCATCATAAGCTTTCGTGGGCTACAGCCCACTTCTTCAGATGCATAGAGTGAAACACACAGACAGAATTCAGAGTAATACATACAGAGAACATGAAAAGGTGGAAGTATGCATACCAATTGTAAGAGGCCAATCAATTGAGATGAGCTATCAGTAGCAGCAAAAGAAAAAACTTTGAAGTGATAATCGAGATGACCCATAGAAGGTGTGAGGAAAACTTAACATGGGGGGGAAAAAATTCAATTAGTGTAATGACCCAACCATTCCCAGTCTCTGTTTAGACCTAAGTTAATTGTGTCTAATTTGCATATTAATTCGAGTTCAGCAGTCTCTCTTTGGAGTCTGTTTTTGAAGTTTTTTTGTTGCAAAATTGACACCTTCAAGTCTGTCACTGAGTGATTAGAGAGGTTGAAGTGTTCTCCCACTGGTTTTTGAATGTTATGATTCCTGATGTCAGATTTGTGTCCATTTATTCTTTTGCGTAGAGACTGCCCAGTTTGGCCAATGTACATGGCAGAGGGGCATTGCTGGCTGCAATAAATGGAATAAAGAATAAAGGAAAGCTTATGCTGAAATAAATTTGTTAGTCTCTAAGGTGCCACAAGTACTCCTGTTCTTTTTACGGATACAGACTAACACGGCTGTTACTTTGAAACCTGTAAATTAACAATGACATTTGTAAAATTCAAATTTACTTTTCATCATTTATTCTGTTCTTGTCCGATACCTTAGGTATTTTAGAGATAATGCCTCTTTTCTGGAAGTATATTGTACACAGATCTGAGACTTCTCAAGTCAAGACATGCCAGACAGTTTTTCCTGACCTTACCCATACTCATTCGTTATCTCAAATGTTCTCTTATGCAGAAGAGTTTGTAGGCACCACCAGGAGGATGAATAAGAATTAGGGCCCTGATTTGTAGATTCCAAAGCCAGAAGGGACCATGATGATCATCTAGTCTGACCTCCTGAATAACACAGACAATAAACCTTCCCTAAAATAATTCCTAGAACATAGTTTTTAGAAAAAACATCCAGTCTTGATTTTGCATGATGAAAATCAATAGGAACGGGATCAAGACCTCAGAAAACAACACAAGCTGATCTGGGATAAGGGGCAAGATCTCACTCTTAGTCCGGAGCCAGGCTGCTGTAAACCAAATGAAAAATAGGCAGCAGGTAAATAGTCTGAGAATCTTCCTGGAACTGCTCGACCACTTCACAAGTTTTACACAGTCACACAGTTTTGAGAGAGTTTATTGGTTCGAATCTGGTTTCTGGAGACTTTTCCTCTGTCATGTTGTTCTCTTGGGTTTGCCTTCTCTTTCTTTCTGGATTTTACTACACATGTTGCCTTGATGTTCTGGAGTGGATTGTACTGCGAGCTTATGGATTGTGGGCAGCGGAACCTCTCACGAATTATGTAGCCGAGTCTTGTTGTTGCAACGAACCCATCTGCAGTTGGCATGATTCTGTTAGCAGTTGCATACACAAATTGAACAGCCAACAGGGCACCTGCAGAAGACCCCCAGAAGGCAAAAGGGAGAAACCGAGGTCAGAACAGACAAAAGGACTTGCAGCTTAGTATATTCCCCTGAAGCATGGGAAAAGGGCTTGTCATTTTCCATAAATGAGAACCATTTAGAAGGACAATTTGGACTCAAGAAAAATAAGTCACTGATGTTCATAATAATAATATTAATAATAATTTTGTATCAGTAATGTCATTAGCTCCCCGTTGACTATATTGATGGTTTTGGTGAGGGAAGCCTGTAAAGGCCATATAACACTGCCATAACACTTGCAACTGATCAGGACCAAATGCTTTGACTTCACTGTGTGCAAGAGGAATAGGTAGAACACACTTCTTGTGTAAGGAGATAGAAAATCTCTCAAAGGGCCACTGGGCTCCTGCCCAGGAAGCATTTTCTTATTACCACGGTGTAAGCTTACAATCAACTTAGATACCAAAAAGCAGTAAATCTGCTACCAGAGGTGCAAAACACACAGTTGTGCAAACCTTTTGCTGGAATCCCCCTGGTCAGATTAGTCACATCCTTTGGGAAAGAATGACAAGTTATACAGCCATCTAGGACAGGACGGTCACCGTGATTATGCAACATGGGCTGAACTGAGTGTGATCACACAAAATAGCATCTAATACAGAGATGTGGCAAGGAAAAAGAACCCCCCCACACCCATTTCTTCCTTATGCAGAATGGTGCTTTTTTACTCCTGGGCCCTAGACTTTGGGGATACTTCTAAAGATGGACTCATGTGGATACCTTGTATGAGGAGGTCAAAGGTCTTTCTCTTCTTTCTAAAAGGCAGTGCCCTAATCACCTCTGTACATCTGAGAAGGGAACTATAGCCACAGATAATGGTGGCTGGTCAGTGTATCAATATCACTCCCAAAAGAAGCACTGTCTGATCTCTGGGATGGGACATCCTATTGTGATGTCACAAAAGATAGAGGTATCCTGTCAGGCCGTTGTGGGGGGGAAGGTGTCAGTGTTCCTCCACACATAGCTGTAACCCCTTGTATCCATCTGTGCCTGTCAATTAACTGTCTTTGGCCAGGAGACGTATCCCAAGTTTTCTGTTCAAAGATGCAGTCAGGAAGTCTCTCATCCAAACTGCTAAATGAAAACTGTTTCCCTTTGGAAAGGCCATTGGATCTCTGTTTAATAAAGGCAATAAGGTGTACCACCTGCCTTATATTTGCTATAAATCCAGAATTACTCACCACTTGAAACATCCCAAACTGTAATGGAGTGATCGAATGACCCAGTGTACACGTACTTATCATCTTTTGAGAAGCAAGCACACTGAATACCTTTCAAGAAGGAAGTCTGCTAAAAATGGATAAAGATTTGAATTAGACCATAAATATCTTGTTAAATGCAGGTTGAGACTAGGAAGCCCTATACAATTTCGTGGCTACTCAGCAGTTGTGAGAATGGGGATAAAAATCTTATTAAACCAGGATTTCCACCATAAGGCAGAGTGGTCCTAATAGAGGCACGAAATGCCACAATACAAAGTCCTTTGCTTGTAAAACAATCTACAGCTGTGCAGAAAAGAAGAGATCCACTGTGATCTCTCAGGAACCTAATTAATCTACAAGTGACAGGGATTGGATACAGTCTGATTCCACGGTACATCATCAGGTGAAGTCTGAGGTCTATCAGGCGCAGGTGAAAGGCTAAAAATATCAACTCAAACTCTTCTCTCACTTTTTTTTCTTTACTTGCCTCCACTGTTCCTGGCCTGTTCACTCTGTTTTGCTTTTGCTTATTCACTGAGTAAAATCCTGCCCTCTTTACATGCTAGTCCTCCAGCTGATGCCAAGAAATTGAGTGTGGTGAGCAGGCTCTGGGCCAGAGAGATGTTAAATGCATTAGCTCATGGTGACTGTGCACTGAGAGTGTCTCTGAATAGCGCATCAAAATCCTGGATATGTACAAATCAGCACTTCAGGGCATAAAATGGGTACCTAGCTACCAACTGAGCTGCCAGATACAGGATTTAGATGTCCTCCTGTATGAAAATTTGGCTTCCTATGGACTAGTTTTTCTACTGTTTTGGCTTTTCAGATGCATTATTAGCTCATTGAAATAAGTGCCTCACAATGTTGTGTCCCTGTTCCACCCACCAGGGCAGTACCTTATAGTAGCACATTTCATGTTCCCACTGGCAGAGCTCCAAGTCCCAGAGACACTGCAGAGAATCTTCAGAGCCACTTAGTGCCCACTGCTCTCCATGGCTGGTTTCTAAACAGGTGACTATGCATTTGTGCATTTCCAAAGGAAACACTTTGGAATGTGGGCAGTCGTAAAGGAACAAGTCCCCACTTGACATGCCATAGAGGACTCGGTAGTTTGCAAGGACAGCCACACTGGAAATCACAGCAGCAGGGATCTGAGTATAAAAGGTATAAATGGGTTTGTCAATCACAGGGCATGGCTTTCCAGGGCTAACATCCAGCACAAGAACTAAGTCGTCATATGCTATGGCTAGCTGCTCTTCCTGCCTGTTGAGTGCCATGTGGTTGATTGGTTTCTGTGACTTTGGGGGTGGGATGCACACCACATCCTGCCTGGAATTAAGTGGAAACACAAGGACCGTTCCAGACACCAGCCCAGTGAAAAGGAGCTTCCTCTGCTCAGCCACCTCTAGACATCTCACTTGGGCAGAGGTGTCCAGTGTGTCACACTCTGCACCTGCAACAGAGAAGAGATGTCTGTGAGGTTCTCCCTGCTCCAGCTCTAGTCCTTTGGGTTTTTCCCATATGTCATGATAATGATCTAGACAAAAATGTCAAAGAAAAGAGATTAAAATAATTCCTAAACTTACAGTCCCTCTCTGCTCAACCCATCCCTTCTGACACAGTGTGAAGGAACAGAGAGTCCTTGCAGCATGCCTGGAAGACCAAAAAACCTGGCTCTGTCAGATCAATTATTCATTTTTTGGAATCATTTTGATTCCCATGCTACGCCAAGTTTTAATTCTCTACAGTGTTTTATAGATTGTCGTTCACCTTTAGTGGAGTCCCAGATGATGACTTGATGTCTCTCTCCGGCTTGAGGGAAGTAGACATAGTTCCCATCATGGGACATTGCAGTGCACCCTGTGCGATCTGGGACTGGTGCTAAGTTTTTGTGCTTACGATCATAAGTGAGGTCCCAAACTTTGAGATATGGTGCACTATGGGAGGCAGATACCAATGTGTGGCCACAAAGGGCTAAAAGAGTCACTGGTGTTCCCATGCCATCCAAAGTGTCTGTCAGCAAACCCTGCTCTGATAAACTCCACACCTGGGAATTAGAAAAAACATAGTGGCATTCAGTCAAAATAGTAAGAAAACACAAAATCATTAAATATATAAATTTTCCTCTCTCCCATACCCTACTCAGAGGGGTGTAGAACAATCACAGTAAAATTTTATAAAGTCAAAGTAACGATACAAGAAACAGTCTCATAAAACAAGAAACAAAGAAGAGAAATCAAATGTGTCATACACAGAGTAAAGAGAGATGGGAAATGTTCCAAAAGTGACAGTGTCTTAGAAGCATTTCTGTTCAGTTAATAAACACACAAACCTTCTCTTAAATAAACTTTTATGAAAGACCTTGAGCTGTTCTGCCTATCTGATATCTCTGCTCTGAATGACACCCCATGAGATCCTGCTGACCTCAATTGGGTGTCTCAGGTACAGACTATTCCCTTTGGGCTGCTTCACTCTCACTGTTGGAGGAGAGGGCAGTTTCTGGGGTCTTGGAATTTTAATTATTTTAAAATAATATCCCTTAATACTCTGGTTATAAGCTCTCCCTGGCCTTTCTCTCTCTGAATTTATATAGTACCATGACTCACTGTTCAGTGCCAGAAAAAGAATTAACAGGAGAGCAGAGTGAGAGCCACACACTACTAGAACTAGGAAAGAGATAAGAGAAAGACATTCAGATGGGACAATAACAGAAACACCACAAATGCATCCACAAGGCAGGTGGTTAGGGACCCTGCTCAGCACCTTACTAGATCTGGCACGCAAATGTGAGCTGGGCCTGCTGGAGGCATTTCTGACGGGAAAGCTTCCCCTCTTACCTGGATAGATTCACCCTGAGAGCCTGTGACAATGATGCTGTTGTCAGGAGAGAAAACAGCTGAGTGCACCACACACTCATGTTCCAGGTCTGCTGCCATGAACCTGTGGAATCCCTTTGAGTTGGCCAGGAACACTCGCACATACACCCCAAAGCCTAAAACAACGGAATGTTAGTTTCTGATTTACTGATCTGGGGAGGAGCTCTTGAAAGCACTTGAGATGATATAGTGCAGACAAGGCCAGACCCACCCACTGTGCATTCAGAGGCTCTAAAATGTTACATATCTCCTCCATCCATGTTCATAATCTGTTGGTCCCAGCATGCCAGTAAAGTTGTACGTTGAGAACTGCTCAGAAACCAAGGGGCTGAAATTCCCCCCGGGCAGAGGCCCAGCACAAGTCCTATGCATCACGTAAGTCCCACTTACTTTCTCATTATAGGACTTATGTGGTGCATAGACCATGTGCTAGCTCTCTGCACCGGATGAATTTCACCCCATTGCTTTCCAGCCCTTTGAGCATATTAGATTGATAAGAACATGTTAATAAAGGGAAAGACCCCCATCTTGGCCCCTGTTTAAGGGACACTTGGTGTATGACACTTAGAGAGACTACTGCCATCATCTTTTATAAATCTGCTGAAATCTTTCCCAGGTAATTGGGCTGGAGTTAAACCTGCAGCAAGAAGGGACTCATCTTCTGACACTACCAGAAAGCGAACCCTTCCAGGAAGTTTCTTCATTAAGCTGTTTCCATCAGAGAAGATCTGCCGAAAGAGAAGGTACAGTCAGACAGCACTGTGGTAGTTAAGCTGCCTCTCTCAGGTTAGAGGGAAGATGATAGGAGGATAGAAACTAAGGTGAATGGAGTTTAGTTTGGCCTCTTAATGCTGTGCAGCTCCCATGTGTTCTCGTTTACACAGCACGAGGTCTGCAGGTATAGGGAGCATGCTTTCGTCATCATGAGGAGAGGAAAGTTCTTTGGAGACCCACCCTATTACCTAGCTCAGCACAAGGCTGGATGATGCCTGGAACTGTACTTTGGCTCATTTCACTGGACCTTAGGGGACAGTTTACCAGGCAGACCTTGGTGCAAAGTCTTTCTCCTCCCGTGCACACTTTTATTGCTAATAATATTCTACCCTTGTCTAGCGCCGTCTATCCAAGGAGCTCAATGTGCTTTATGAACAGAAAACACCCCAGTGAGGTGCATTATCTTCATATTACACATGGCCAAATTGAAGCACAGAAAGGGGAAATTATTTGCTCAATCACATAGCAAGTTTGTGGCAGAGTTAGGAACAGAACCCAGCTTTACAGCACTTGGATCTTGCAATCACATTGCTGCTGATGGGTGAGCAAGCGCACAAAGGACATCATGCTAGAGCATGTCAAATTGGCTGTCTTAGAAATTCCTAGAAACCATGGAAGTGTGAAAACCTATCAAGGAATCTATGACGACAAAGGCCTATCAAAGATGCAGGCATCAGCACAGAGCGAAGTGAAACTGAGAAGAGAGAATCCAGTATCCCCACAAAGCCAGCATTTCGTAGATTAAATCCCTGAAATGTTATAGCTGGCTAAGCAGAGAGACGCACCATGGAGAGGGAACCCCTGCTAAATCCTACTATCATCTTTCCTTGCTTCTGGATCAGAATGCTGCAAGTTGGTGCTTCTTCCTGTAGCCCTGATAGCTGGCGCTTAGACTGGAGCTCTCCCGTGCTGCTGTCCCACAGACTCAGTGTTCCTCCTTCAGACATAGTCATAACCACCTGCCTTGGTTCAAACACTTCAGTGCATAGCCACGCATCTGAGGCCTCACCAGAAATCTGGAAAATATGTTCCCCTGTTTCCAGGTGCCAGGCATTAACCTAGTAAAAAGAAGGATTGGCAGGTCACCTTCTCTGGAGATCTTTTTGTGCAGCATTTGTACATATATTCATTCTGGAGTTTAGATGCTGACTTAACTTCCCAAATTTCACACTCCAGGGATCTCAAAATATTTTACAAAACCAGCATGATTCCTTGGAAGAACTTCCACATGGTTGTTGCTATCACAGTCTTGGAGTAACTGCACCTGTGTCCCCCCTCTGTGGTCACAGCCAGGTCTCCTGGTATCACCTGTCTCTGTGTAGCCTTCGGACTGGGTTTTTTTTAAGGATGTATAGCTTCCTGCCTTACCCTTTGATATGCCTAGTAACCTAGTCTACCTAAAGGCCAGTGCCTGTAGTTTGCTTTCTCTCTAAGGGCTATGAACAGTGCATTGCCAGCAGTTACAAGTTACCACATGGCTCTTTCTAAGCAAGCACATTTATTCTTAAGGTGAAAGCATTACAAAGAAAACAAAAACAATAAAAGTTCTTATATGCATTCTAAAAGCTTACCAGCAGTCACCCGTCAGTTTTATGGGGCCCTAGTAGGTCAAAGTCCTTCTAATCCTTCTGCAAGGGTTGTCCCTGTCCCACCCTTTGGACAGAAGGTCCTGTCCACTTGCTGGATTAGATAGAAGGCCCAGAGTTAGTTTAAACTTAGCCTTTTTGTATCAAAAGCCCTTTCTTTGTCTGTTGGTTTCTACAAAACCCAGTTTGAATCAGTATGAGAATCTTCTGTTGACCTAGCTGCAGTTACATTGGGAGTTAGGTTGACCTAACCATGACACTCAGGGCATGAAATTTTTCAGATCCCTGTGTGACATAGCTAGGTTGAGCTAATTCTAAAATGTAGATCAGGCCTTGCATTTTATCCAAGCTCCAAACAACCAATTTTTTTCTTCTGTTCCTTGAATGGTTGCTGAAGACGGGATTCACTGTGCTAGCCAGTGGAAGGGAAGGCAGGGGAGCCCCATCATTGAGGACTTTGAAAAGTAGACTGGACAAAGCACTAGCAAATGTCCACCTGGGATATTCTGCACTGGCCCCAGGAGTTTGGACTGGATAGGACCCAGTAGGCTTTTCCATCCAGTGGTGTTGGAATAATTTTTATAGTGGGGGTGCTGAAAGTCATGGAACAAAGCTGTAAACCCTGTATATGATGGAAACCATTTAAAGCCAGGGGTGCTGCCACACCTCGGCACCCCTAGTTCTAGCACCCCTGTTTCCATCTCTATGCTCCATGATTCCCTGATTACAACTTCTTGTGGTTTCTGCTCAGACTCTCGTCTTCTCTGTGCACTTTACATTATGGAGTGGCCTCTAGTTCCATACCTTTGCACCTGATGCTGAATATACAATCCTGTTCCTTTCATCCACATGAAGCTGATATAGATGCTGCTCTCCAGAGTGACTGTCCTGAATGGAAAACTTCTGTCTGCCAGAGACTAAATTCCAGATGCGTAGAGTGTAATCCATGGCAGCTGAGACAGCGGAAGTCCCTTTTCCAAACACTTTCACACATCTCACCTCAGCTACAAAACAGCAGAGAGAAGCATTTGCAAAACGGGGGACCCTCTCCACTTCTAGCAATTGGAAGAGTGCCCAGATTACCATCAGCTGTGAAACGCCTGCTGTGCTTACAGCTCAGGAATGACTAGATGCAAACAGAACAGGAGTACTTGTGGCACCTTAGAGACTAACAAATTTATTAGAGCATAAGCTTTCGTGGACTACAGCCCACTTCTTCGGATGCATATCGTAGATGCAAACAGTCAATGCCTTGTAAGGCCGTGAGAAAAATTCTCCAATGAGGGTCAATGAGGGAGTTAATTGCATTCTACAGCAACATTAGAGGGGGCAGTTTTAATCCATTAAATGTCTCTCAGTTACCACATTCTAAAATCCCTTTTAATTTTGGGCAATCACTTGATCTGTTTAAGGGATGCTGCATGGAATAGGACAGTTTGGCCGTAAAATACGGTTGGTGCAGCCTTCAGCTTTGAGGTCTGGATGTTGCCACCACACAGAAGCTTTCTGTATAGTACAGCGGTTCTCAAACTGTTGGTCGGGACCAGTGTTCCCTCTTATTTTTTACGTCCATGTGTGGAATTAATTTTATTATGTGCACCAGTATGGAGGTGATGTGTGACACATAACAAAATTCATGTGATGGGGGTGGGGCCGAGGGGTTTGGAGTGTGTTAGGGGGCACAGGGCTGGGGCAGAGGGTTGTCGTGTGGGGGGATGAGGGCTCTGGCTGGGGTTGCAGGCTTTGTGGTGGGGCTGGGGATGAAGGGTTTGGGGTGCGGGGGGGGCTCAGGGCTGGGGAAGAGGGTTGGGGAGATGTGGGCTCTGGGGTGGGGCCAGGGATGAGGGGTTTGGGGTGCAGGCTGCCCCGGGGCTGCGGTGGGGGGAGAGGACTCCCCCCAGCCATCTCTCACAGCAGCAGCTCGGGGCCGGGGGAGAGGCGCCTCTCCCCAGCTGCGGCAGCTCCGGCTGGGCTGGGCCAAGGGAGGGGCTCCTCTTCCCCGGCTGTGGCAAATCCGGGGCAGGTCCATGCTGGGGCTGGCGGGGAGGGGTGCCTCTCCCCACCGCAGCCCTGAGCCCCTGCACGGGGCTTAATAGGCAGCTGCGCAGCCGCGCAGCTTAGAGGGAACTTGGGACCCCAAAGTGGGTCGGAACCCCATTTTAATGGGGTCACCAGGGCTGGTTTGGACTTGCTGGGGCCCAGGTCCGAAGCCTGAGCTCCACCACCCCGGGCCAAAGCCAAAGCCTGAGGGCTTCCGCCCTGGGGGTTAGGGCTCAAGATACACGCACCCTGCCTGGGGCTGAAGCCCTTTGGCTTCGGCTTTGGCCCCCGTGCCCAGCCACTGGGGCTCAGGCTTTGGCTTTGACCCTCCACCTCACCCGGAGTGGCAGAGCTTGGACAGGCTCAGGCTTTGGTCCCCCCTCCTGGGGTCATGTCATAATTTTTGTTGTCAGAAGGGGGTTGCAGTACAATGAAGTTTGAGGACCGCTGGTATAGTATAAGAGGAAGTCAGGAACCATGTCCCCTTTAAAAGGCTCACCAGAGTGCCCAGTCAAGGTGTGCATCACCTCAATATCCTCCATGATCCACACAACCATTGTGCCATCCTGGGATCCTGCCACCAGCACCCTGTGATCAGAACTGAGCTCCAGCACTGTCACACCTGTAATTAGACATAGATGGAAGGGGAGTCTGCAGACACAGCAGGCAGAGAGGATACAACTAGAGAACTAGATAAGTTCATGGAAGATAGGTCCATCAATGGCAATTTGCCAAGATGGACAGGGATGGTGTCCCTAGCCTCTGTTTGCCAGAAGCTGGGAATGGGCGACAGGGGATGGATCACTTGATGATTCCCTGTTCTGTTCATTCCCTCTGAGGCATCTGGCATTGGCCACTGTCGGAAGACAGGATCCTGGGCTAGATGGACCTTTGGTCTGATCCATCATGACTGTTCTTATGTTCTTATGTATCCTTTCCCACCTGTGATAGCAGCAAGTCTCTTACTGACCTTGTGTGAGTTATGTGACAAGAGACCAGCCAAACTAGATTAGATTCCCTCAGACATTTGTGGATCTGTGTTTGTTTATATTGTGAATACCGTTGAGTGGCATCTCTCCCTTGGTGCAGTAAAAGCAGTCAAAAACATAACCGGTACTAAATTCAGCATGCAAGGTTAAATCAGCAGATGGACCCTTACAATTCCTTTGTGTTACAGGCAGAGGAAATACAGAAACTGTCCCATCCCATAATATATACCTAAATGCAGCCTAGCAAAATTCTACTTCTACAGGGACATTCATTTTCTTTATTGGGTACTCCAGGGAGCATTCTGCGCCAAAATATTGCAAAATTCTGCACATAATATTGCAAAATTCTGCAAACGTTATTTGTCAAAATAACACTACATAATCACCAGTTTTGATTATTTTTGTAATTTATTTCAAAATACCTGTCAGCAAGTATGTCTGTAACAATACAGACGCACAAAAATTCCCTCAGGAGTAGAGTTAATCATAGGATCATAGACGATTAGGATTGGAAGAGACCTCAGGAGGTCATCTAGTCCAACCTCCTGCTCAAACCACTATGACAACCCAGTTGCCAGTTCCTGTTTCTCTGCCCTCTTCCCCACCCCAGAGCCCAGCTGGGGGGGCAGAGGGCGATACCCACAACCCTTTCCCACCAGAGCCCAGCTGCATGCCCCCCCCAGCCAATACAGCCAAACCCCCTCCACTCCCAGCCCAGCCACGGGTTCCCCCTAGCCCAGACACCCACACCTCCTCCCCCCGGAGCCCAGCTGCACGGCCCCCCCGCTTGCCTAGATATCTGTTCCGCTTTCCCCCAGAGCCCAGCCTTGGCTCCCCCAGCCCAGACACCTGCCTCCCTCCTCCCCAGAGCCCAGGGATCCAGTGGGAGAAAGAGCCTAATGCTCTGTCCCAGGCTTGCATGAAGTTTCCTGTGCACTGCCCTCTCCTTCCCTCAAGGCGTGCTGGGAACTTCAGCTGTCAGGAACCCTTTAGCTCCCTTCCCTGCCCCCCTCTGCCCCAGTGCAATGTCTTCTGTGTGCTAGCTGGGCTCTGCTGGGTCCAGTGCCTCCTAGTGGCGGCCAGCAGCCCATTTCTGTGGGGGAAAGGAAATTCTGCGCACACAACATTAATTTCTGTAAAATTCTGCATAAGAACGGCCATACTGGGTCAGACTAAAGGTCCATCTAGCGCAGTATCCTGTCTTCTGACAGTGGCCAATATCAGGTGTTCCAGAGGGAATGAACAGACCTGGTAATCATCAAGTGATCCATCCCCTGTCGCTCATTCCCAGCTTCTGGTAAACAGAGGCTAGGGACTCCATCCCTGCCCATTCTGGCTAATAGCCATTGATGGACCTATCCTCCGTGAACTTATCTAGTTCTTTTCTTTAATTCCCTCAGAATTTCCCCCAAGAGTAATCAGGCAAGCAAACTATAATGAGCTTTATCATCTTCATCTTGGTAAGGGATGAGTGAGTAGATTTTGTGCCTAGGTTAATACACCTCCAAGACTGTCGTGAACTGGTGCATTACTGCACTGTGCCAATTATTCAGAAATCACTAAGTGAGATTAATAACTAGAAACAATTAAACCAAATATGAGTAAGCCTCACAGTATCATAAACATCCTGGAATGTCCTGCAAAGGAGACCTTGGATGAGTGCCCTATGTAGTGCAATAGTCATCTCTGCCTATAGAGGGAGGCACAATATCCAATATTTACAACACTGTTAGTCCCCTACCTGGGGAATGAGGCCCCTCCTGATCCCCACACTCAGAAACAGGTCAGAGACCAGACACCCAACATTAGTTGTTCTCGTTACAGGCTAGTCTGAACTTTAATGCCAGTCAGAGTTGCTTGCAACACCTTCCAGGCTCCCTTTGTATGCCCTGGTGTTAGTAATATGCACCATCCTGCCAGCTGGGTCACAGAGAATCACCAGTCGGTAAAGTAACCCAACTATCTGAAATTCCCTAGGAGGCCCATGGAAATCCCACCGCATTTCCCAAGCACCAAATAGCAAATGTCAGAGATGCTGTGGGACAAAGAGAGCAGGGAGAACTGACAGATAGTGCCATCTCCTCACATGTAGCTCCTATACTTCTGGTCTCATTAAGGTGACCCGTTTCCGTCAGCTCCCTGGAGGAATCTTCATGCCCTGAGAAAAGGCCTTACCTTTTAGAAATCCAGTGATAGTCATCTTAAGAGGCCCACCAGGAGGCTGGAGAAATCCACACAGCGGGACAAGAACAGGATGGGGACAGACATTGAGCCAGCTCAGACACTGCTGGCACAGCCTTCCAATTAGACCAGGATAGGAAACCATGAAAAAATACAGCCTGGCCAGCATCTCAGTGTATATAATACTCACTCCTAAGAGGGAAAAGGCAAAAGGAATTTTAAAAGGGCTCCTAGCATATGACTGTGAGAGGCCATTGCAATCATTCAATATGGAATACAGTGCATAGACTACCAGTTTATAATGAGCAGGTGTGAGTTTGCCCTTCCCTGGCTAGGTACTCAGATACTGCAGGGATGGGTGCAGTATAAAAACTTGGATAGATGTAACTGTGTATTGGAGAATTTTCATTGGGGGGGGGAATTGTGAATCTATCCCTTTAATTAATGGTAATGCTGCCAGGGGTTTCAGGTGGCTAGTAGATGCTGATAGTGAAGGGGGTGTGAAGAGACGGACCCTCTGGATTCGGGTGAACTGCTCTGATCTAATAAACAAGATGCCTGTTGGCGAAAGCTAACAACTTTCCAAAAAGAAAATTGCGGGTTCCTCTCCAGAGGTCCGGAGATACCTAAGGAAGGATTTCATCTTTAGTTGTAATTGCCCAAGAAGAAACTTCCTCTAGGGAGCAAATATTCCAACTTCCCCAGAACGGATCTGCCCATGCCCAACTGCAGTTCAAACATGGACCAGAAGTGGCTCTTACCTACAACACCATCTATATAGTCAAGTGCTGGTTTCAAAAGGAGAAGAGTTTCTTGTATAAGGCGTAGCTCTGGGCAGTTAATACGCTCATTGCACATGGCAAAGTCATTGGCAATGCCCTGAATTCCAGTGGCAACAATTTTACAGGTGATCCAGTTCATATTCCCTGCAGAGAAGAGTACCGACCATCAGAGCAGAGAACATTGGACACAAGGTGGAACCATAAAGTCCAGAGCACTGGCAGTCATGCACCTGGTGATGAAGGGGAAGGCCACTCCTGGAGAGGGTCTGAGGCCACTCTCCAGGGAGAATGGGGGCTGTCATTGTTGTGGTTCCTTTTTTAGCCTCTTTTTGAGTATGTGAATACTTTTTTAATGTACTGTTTTAAAATGCCTCCTCCTGAGCCTTGGGAAGAGTGAGGGCATGGATTTTTATTTCTCTCAGTGACTGGAGTGTGGATGATGAGGACTCTGACGTGTCTGGGGTAACAGTTTGTGAGGATAATGTATTTTTCTCTTTCACAGATTTCCTTCTCAGTTTGGCTATTGATGCTCAGTTTGGCAGCTCCCAGTGCTTTCAATATAGAAATATTACATGAATTGTGATTCTGCACCTCCCTGGCATGCAGCTGCAGGAATGAAGCATGTTCCCTGTTGAACATTGTCCCCAGCCCTTACCCAGCACATCTTGCTTTAGCTCCTCAATTCTCCCAGCATTCAGTAAGTGAAAAGGCAGTTCGCTTAGCTTCCTCCGATTTGCAACGGTATCAGAGAACCAGAGTGGCTGAGGTGCTACCTGGTAAAGGGAGAAACAGGAGGTGATCAAGGAGAACTCAGGCGAGATACAGGTAATGAATTAATTTCACTAATGCCTCCTGTGCTGTAGTATTTGGATTTCAATTCATGGTGTGACATCTAGCCCTTCCAGGCCACAGCCTGAGGGATATGCTACCTGCAGCAATATTGCACCAGGGGCACAGCAGAGCCAGCAGGCAAGCTGATACAGGCCAATTCCCTATCAAGTGGGGTTACCAGTGATGGACAAAGTAGCGTAGATAAAACAAAAGCAACCCAGAAACAATCTGCCCTAATTCCCAATGCCTCTGATACCACCCCCTGCCCTGCAGTGTGAGGGCCCAGGCCTCTTGGTCCAGAGCCTGCGAGTACCAAGAATGCTTGCTGAGGTGCCTCACCTTCCTGTCAGCATTCAGAGATTTGCCAAGAAGTGGCAGTTTCAGGGACTTCTTCATGCCCCAACTCCAAGTCCCCCTGAAGAAATCTGCTAGGAGCAAGTGACGCTTGGTTTTGTCTTGGGCTGGTAGATAACGATTCTGCACCACTTCAGTAAACTGTCTGGGAGAGGAAAGAAATAGCAGAGACACTGAGATGGGGATCCAGAGAATGGGATCATCACTGAGATGGGGATCCAGAGAATGGGATCATCACCAATCAACACTGATGGGAATGGACAGCAGGGCTGAGACAGGGAGCCTAAGCAGGATCCCCACACAGCCAGCACTGGGACATCCCCCACACAGGAGTTTATGCCTTCTCATCCTGTGTCCCTGCTGTACCTGTGAGCAAGGCCAAGAAGCGCAAAGCCGTCTGCCTGCCTCTCTGCCAAGCACTCTCCAATGTCACAGCGCAGTCGTGCCCACAGCAGAGGAGGAAAGCGGAGGATGGTTTTACATGGAGGAGAGCAGTGCTGGTAAATCTCAGCGAGAACCTCATCATCGAGGGACAAGATGTCCTTCAGCTCTGCGTCTGATAGCCCATTCCTGATTTGGGAAATGACAGAGTCGGGGAGATTAGTCCTCTCCCCCCCAACAGTATGCATTGGCCTCCAAAGTGGGAGGGTGAGCAGTATCTTTACTCCTTTTATACACACACACACACACTCTCTTTCTCTCTCTCTCTCCAGCTGGCCCCAAACCACCATCCACCAGGAAACCCACCTACCTGCTGTTCACAGGGATTCCAGCTCTGGGCAAGAAAGACATACGCAACCTGTTCACCCACCCCAATCTCCACTAGGCAGTCTTAGCTAAGAGCTCAAATCCAGGAGGAGCACAGGAGACCAATTACCATAGGCCAGACTAGGCAGCATGGCAGGTAAGAGAAAGAAGCTTGTGCTTATGCTCATGTAAAGACATTCACAGATTGGAGAAGCCGAGAGCTGCTGTTGCCTGGAACTGTGTTTAGCCACTGAGATTCACCCAGACAAAAGGAGCAGTTGGATGGTGCAGGATGCTCCAAAAGGGGATATGGCAGCACTTACCGTGAGGAGGCAATATACCCCAGCATGTGTGCCACCAGGACCATGCCGTGCAGCTTTTCCAGTCTCGCGCACAGACGGTGCATGGCCTCTTGGACTGTGGTAACAATCATCAGTGCTGAAGGCTGAGTGTAGGATGCCCATCTCCTGGCCTCATTGAAGGCCAGCTTGAATAGCAGCGGGTGCCCACCCTCAGGGAAACTGTTCTGGAGAACAGTCTGCTGAGCTGGGCTCAGCTTCCGTTTCACTGATGCCAACAGCACCTCCAACATCTTCCCACCTTCCTCTCTGGATAATGGACCCACTTCAAAGTAGGCCGTAGGCTCAGGCATGGCCTCTTGGAGAGTTTCCAGAATCCCATGCTCTGCTGTGGAATTGGAGACAACAATGTGAACCTTTGGGGGGCAGTCTTTAGGCACCCAGTAGAGTCTGTGGGCACCATTAGCAGGGATTAGCTGGTCCACAGAGTCAAAGAACAGCACCAGTGACTGTACACCAAGGTGAGAGACAGTGAGGAGGAGGTTATGGAAGAACAGGATTAAATCACTGCAAGCCTGTGTTACCTGTACAGGAAGAGGTGGCAAACCAAATGCTAAACACACCTGGGAACAAATATCTCTCAGCAGGCTGTGGATTGCAGAGCTGACCTGGGATGTCCCCAGCTGGCGAATTACCACCACAGTTTCCTGCCCTAGAAGAGTTCGCACCTGCTCAGACAATTTGCACATCAGAGCTGTCTTTCCACAGCCTGGAGGCCCATAGAGAATGAGGGGTGTGTGGACATGGTCATCATTCTGTCTGATGCTTTGCAGAATATTATCCAGTAAGGCCTGCCTCCCACAGAACACTCTGCAGCTCTCCAGGCACAGCATCATGTGGTGGCTCAGCTCCTGCAAAAGCCCCTCTGGCTCCTCGCTGCTCTTCCCTCGGTATCGGAGGCTTCTCAGGACCTGGTGATTTGTAGCAGTTATGAACTGTTCACACAGCTCCTTCAGGTACTTGGTATGCCCTTTGTGTCGCGGGTTCTCAGGGTGTGCATTCCATGGGACTGTATGCACTTTGAGATGCTGGGGGTAATAGTTTGCAATTTTTGCCTTGAGGCTCCGGAGCAGCTGTTGGGCTTCATTGTCCAGGCTACCATCTTCCTCTGTATCCACCAGTTGCATGCTTGTCCCTTCCAGCAGGTGTTTGTCAAGGCCCTCAACCTCTCTGAGGAATATGGAAGCAGCCAAGTCGATCTCTTGGGTGTTGAGGAGGCCTTGTTCAATCTCCCACTCTGTCTCTACAAAAGTAAGGGGGAAATGTGAAGAACAGTTAGGTCCAACAAAGAGCAGAGGAGAAGCCACAGCCTAAATCAGCCCAGCACACTCCCACCTACCCACTCTGCACCTCAAGCGCAGCTAGCGAGCCAGCACACTGCTACCCACCCACCCACAGCCTGGGGGTGACTCAAAATGGAGTTAAAGGCCCATCTTCTCCTGATTGCTACAAAGAAGACAAAACCAGGGTGTAGGGGGAGAGCCCTGCTTGGCTATGGCCATTGTCTCATGTTGGGGCACACCTGATTTGTCATAGCGATGCCTCTGTTCCTGGCTGATGAGTCCGTGCTTCTCTGCTTCCCGGGCTGCCAGGCGCAGTGCTACGGCCAGATCTTTCTCCAGGCTCCTCCAGACCTCCACATCTCCCTGGTGCTGAGCCTGGTTGGCAGTGGGGTGGCAGTGGGGCAGATGGTCAGTAATTGGCTGCAGGACATACACAGAAGGAATGGCATTCTCATCCTTCCAGTACCAAAATGTCAGAAGATGTGTGGCGGTGGGGTCCCCTATCAGCTGTGCAATCAGGGCCTCAAACTCTTTCTCTTCGATAAGTCGGGGGAGGGGCCGGTGTCCATAGCGATCCCCAAGCAGCCCCTGTAGCAGAGGGACCAGAAAAGGCTTGTAATACTCACCAGCAGCATCATCTGCAGGCAAATGGGGGAAACCCATTTCCCCTGAATAAGTAGAAATGAAGACCTGGGGCCCCGAGCGCTGCACTGGGCTTGTGCCTGCGAGCTTGACAAGGCCTCGGATGGGAAACTGGGTTGTGGCTGTGGCTCTGACAGCTGGACTGGGCCTGAGGTCCTGGGAACTTGGTTGTATCTGAGGCCCTGACAAATGGATCGGGTCTTGGGCTGAGGCCTGGGGAGCCAGACCCATAACGGGAGGCAGTCTGGGCATGGCTGCTTGGTTATGAAATTACCTGACTACCACTAGAGGCATTTGCGGAATACAACATGGAGCAGCTAATGGGAGCATCTGAACAGTCAGAGCAGAGCACAGAGCATGCTCCTCTGGGACACACACAGTAACCCGGTGCTGAGGTTCTAATTGACTCTCTCTCTGAGACCTGGCAGACTCTGAATGCAGAAGACTCTTGGGGAAATCAGATGTATTTCACACAACTGCCTACTAACTTATTTACTCGCACGCAGCTCTGGCCACACCACAGCAGGGCCTCCCTGGGGCCAGGCCCTTACCAGGACTGGGCTCTTGCTAGGGCAGGGCCCTCTCCCTGTTTGTTCTGTCCTGTCATCAGCACCTTTTCTTCTCTCTTTCTAAAATTTTACCAACCCCAAACAACAAGGTGGGTGTGGCACCAGAACAGGTGGCTGATACTGTAGCCCCAGCTCACCTCCTTTGGAGAGAACAGGACCTGACAGCTCTGAGTATTGTGTTCTGATCAGATCTTTAATACCATGCCTGTCACCACAGTGCTAGGTCACCTGAAGGAAGGGCAGCAAGCAGGTCAGGAAAGAGGTTGCCATAACATGCAGCCTTCAGCTCCTGGAAGGAGGTATTAGAGGGTCCCCAGTTCCCTCCCCCTGTGTGGGTCAAAGCAGTGGAACAGACACACTCATTCCTTGCCATGGGGGTATAGTCCTGGTTCTTTGCCACATTCTTTCCCGAGAAGATTTTTTCTGAACTGTTTAGTTTGCCAATGAAAGTCACCCAGGCCCTGAGGTGCTGGGCAGGGGGTAGAGCTCGTGGGGTGATAGATGGCACTGCCCACTCATCTCTTATTCTGTCTGTCTGACTCCTAACGCTGTCTGCTTCTTCAGAATGCACAGTCCTCTTCCCCACAGCCCATTGTCTCCAGTGCTGTAGCCCCGTTCCCTTAACAGCCCATGTATTCAGAGCTGGCCTGGACATGTGCCGTGTGTGTACTTTTGGGGGCCAAACCCCACCTAGTTGCTGAAACTTCCCTCTTCTGCTCCCTGATGAAATACTTCTGAAGACTTCTTCCCCCAAGTAATGACAAGCACCTTTCTGTGTTGCTAAAATACTCCTGCATCTCCACATGAGCTCAGCAAGTTATGGATGTGTGAGGCCAGCCCCATATGTCTTCCTTGGTAGTGGGGTCTGAGCATGCACTCTTTGTACTTACGATAAAAGTGGGACCCACTGACAGTTTTTGACAGGATTCAATCTCCTCCAGACAGAGTTGTGTGCTCATGTGATCAGTGTCTATAACGTCACAAACACCCCATCTCAGGTCAATTACCTGCAGAACAGCAAAAAAGCACAGGGATGCTTGGAGAATAATTCACATCATCTTGAAATGGCAGTGATATGGAGGGACAAAGCTGCCCCATCACTTTAATTTCAAAGTTAAAGCTGGAATCAACAAGGCCCATGTGATTTAGTGACTAGAAACTTGGGAGAGGCAGAGAGGCATGTAATTTCTTGCCAGGGATATCCAGAAGGAGGCACAAATTTGGGAATTTGAACCATAGGCAGCCTGACATGTGATTCATACAGTTTTGTTCAAGTCAAGGAAACTTGTTAATCTGAAGGATGTTTGATACAATATTTGTATGATACTGCATTATAGGGTATAATAATAATGATCCCCAGCCTTACAACGTCTTTTATGCCAAAAGTTCTGCACAGATGGTACAGACTAGGATAATTTCAGATACTCCTGAAGTGCATCCACCTCTGGGATGGAACAGAGAACACTTGTTTATCAGTGTAGAGAAAGTATAGAATAATTTCTCCAATTGAGCCTGGGAGTAATGTGAGAACTTGGAGGCCAACACAGCCCTTCCTGAAAGCTCCTAAGCCTTTAGGGAGGCTGAGAAGTCAGGGAGCATTTGTCGGGCATGGATCACTTTTTTCTGCATCTGACACACTTTGATGGCCTGCAACCAGATCAGAAAGCATCAGCAATAATCTGTAGTACAGGAAATGGTTTACCTCAAACATTAAACTGTGCTTCTGACAGAAGGCCTGGACCTCAGGGTATGCTGCCTTAAGCAGGGTCTCTCTCTCTGTAGCCATGTCTGCAAGGAAGAACATAAGAATGGCCATACTGGGTAAGACCAGAGGTCCATCTAGCCCAGTATCCTGTCTTCTAACAGTGGCCCATGCCAGGTGCTTCAGAGGGAATGAACAGAACAGATAATCATCAGGTGAAAGATTTGTGCAGCACCACAACAAAAGTTAGGAATCTGCTATCTAGTTGTCAATCAACCTACTCATCACCTTTAGGTTTCAGATTTAAAAACCCTGTTCAGATGAATACTTGTCTAATCTAGCTAGGTTTCATACTCTCCTCATCACAGTACTGTCTGACAGTCAGCACTATTGTTTCCTGCTGTTTGCGGATTCAGGTACACATTATTGCATTGGTTAGTGAAGTCCTATTTTAAACATTTTCTTCATAAGGCCTAGAAACAATGTTGTTTTTGTTTGTTTTATTTATTTATTTTTAATGCAAGCTGACCAACAGTGGATTTTGAGGTAGCTTAGAGCTGTTGAGTACCACACAGCAGCCTTGATCTAGTACTGATCCAGGACAATGTATTTCCAACCCCCGGATGAATTTCACAGTGGTCAAACCCCCTCACGTATGGGACTAATCAGCCCCTCTGTTGGCTGTCTCAGTAGAAAAGCCACAGCGAAGGGCACACTTTAACTCCTGGGGGGGACGGGGGACAGAGCCGCATTTGTGACACTTCTGTGGCTGCTGCCCCTGCTGTGCCTGCTGTGAAAAGAGGGCTCCCAGCACTGTCAGTGCAGCCCCTTGTAAGGGTGTCATATCCACTGACTGAACCCAAACAGTTAACAGAGACAGTTAAAATCAATGTGATGATTTGGGGAATCTGTCTATGTGCAACTTATGAATACTGGCTGATTGATTTAATTAAATTACTGTGTCATTGAATTACTCAGTGTATGTGGACAAAGTAGGTGAGGTTACATCTTTTATTGGACCGACATGGCTACAGTGACACTGCATACAATATGTAGGACCCTACCAAATTCACGGTTCATTTTGGTCAATTTCACAGTCATAGGATTTTTTAGAATCGTAAATTTCATTATTTCAGCTATTTAAAACTGAAATTTCAGGGTGTTGTAATTGTAGGGGTCCTGACCCAAAAAGGTGTGTATGTGGGGGGGGTGGGGTTGTGATACTGCTGCCCTTACTTCTGTGCTGCCGCTGGTGGCAGCGCTGCCTTCAGAGCTGGGCAGCTTGAGAGTGGCAGCTGCTGGCCAGGAACCCAGCTCTGAAGGCTGATGGCATGGTATGGTATTGCCACCCTTACTTCTGCGCTGCTGCTGGCGA
The DNA here is from genome assembly GCF_013100865.1 of Trachemys scripta elegans. Classification (NCBI taxonomy): domain Eukaryota; kingdom Metazoa; phylum Chordata; order Testudines; family Emydidae; genus Trachemys; species Trachemys scripta. Next base: position 458,289 of record NC_048319.1, on the reverse strand, counting down.
GGCACTGCCTTCAGAGCTGGGCACCCAGCCTCCATCTGCCACTCTCCTGCAACCAGTCACTGCTCTCCAGCCACCCAGCTCTGAAGGCAGCACAGAAGTAAGGGTGGCAATATCGCAGCCCCCCTAAAATAGCCTTGTGACTCCCCCTGCAACTCCCTTTTGGGTCAGAACCCGCCAATTTGAGAAACGCTAGTCTCGCCCATGAAATCTTTATAGTATAGGGTAAAAGCACACAAAAGACCAGATTTCATGGTCAGAGACTAGATTTCACAGTCCGTGACGTATTTTACATGACCATGAATTTGGTAGAGCCCAAACAATAGGTGTATGTGGAGTCAGCCATCTGCTGTCAGGGGCTGTGCTGTGTATCTCCAAAACCAGGGACAATGTAGGGTTCAGGAGAGTGGAAAATCCCTAATCAGGAGAACAAAAAGGCCAGTTACTAGTGCTGTGTTTTAAAAACCAGAGATCTTGAGAGTGGGAACTCACAGAACAAGGGAAGCTTGGGCAGGAGAGAGGCACATGGGGCATGCTTTCGTAGCTGAGGGGTCATTTTTAACTGCAGAACCAACTAAGGAGGAGGGAACTGGATGCAGAGGAAAGAGAGATTCCATGTTTCAGAGGAGAAGCTGTGCACAGAAGAGGAGACTGGACTCCTTAAAGACCTCAGACCTAAGCATGAAGAACACTCAAGAGTGGTGAGGAAATGAGGTAGGGAAATGTGTTCAGGTGTGATTGTTTTGTCTAGATTTGTGTATTTCTTGAGCTAGCTAAAAAAGAAGTGATTGGTTTTTGAAGCCTTTGCAAAGCCTGGGTCTCTTTCTGTTTCCACTATCATGTGTCCCTGGTTAGGTGAACTGTACAGGAGAGTGCCTACAGGGTTGGAGCCTGGAAAAGGTTGTGCTTAAGCTACTGGAGAGTTTGGGAAGTGAGCTCTGGTCCTGGGGGCCTAGGACAGCTGGGCCATCAAGTCCCATTTTTGTGAAGGGGCAACAGATGAAAGCCTGTGCCCAGGACATGAATCGTAGCAGCCAAATAGAGAGACAGTGCTGCAGCCTACTTGGACCAAGGGAAGCGTAAGAGCACACAGGTGTAGCATCTTGGGATCCAAACATAGCAGCCTGAGGAGGTCCAACTGAGAGAGCTCTACCAGGGGTGTGACAAAGAAAACCAAAGAGCAAATAGGAGAAAGATAAGAGCACTCACAGCCACATACGTACTCATTACCCCACACAATGCCCTGCACATGCACAGCCCTTCCCCCTCACAGACACACACATTCATGCCTACTCCACTCTTCACATGCTCAAGCATGCACATTCCCACCCATGCTCTCACACACAAGCACATGCTGTTCCATGTATTTTTCTCCACACTACAATGGAAGTAAAGAACCAAAATTCAGGGGACCCATTGCACCCAGCCTCACTAAAGCCACTTGAAAGTCAGTCTTGTGCACCAGCCAGCATCTCTTCTCCTTGGCCCCTTGCACAGTAAAGTGTGCTGCATGCTGACCCTGTCTGCACTGGCAATGCCATTAGTGCCAGAATCCTTCTCTCTCAGACACCATCTACATGCAGAGGGGATGGTGGTGGCAAGTACAGCACGCACCTAACTTTGAATAAAATGCAGCAAACTGCAGCCACCTTCACCTTTTAATGTGGAGCTGCAACTCCCATGGAGGACATGATTCTCTGCTGAGTCAAGCAGCCTGGCCATGTTGCTGCACAGTGCAACTAGGGTGACCAGACAGCAAGTGTGAAAAATCGGGACAGAGGTGGGGGATAATAGGTGCTAATATAAGAAAAAGCCCCCCAAAATCAGGACTGTCCCTATAAATCGGGACATCTGGTCACCCTAAGTGCAACCCACTACCCTCATCCCTTCTCGTGTAGGGGACGAGACCTGCATTCAGACTGCCAAAATCATTTGGCATCTTCAGCACTTCGCAGCTTATTTACCTGAGGAAGCTGAGCTGATGAAGATTCGGACCAGACTGGACGGCTGGAAGGGCAAAGGGACCATCTTACCCTGGAGAAGGTCCCGGCATGTGTCCGGGCTGAGGCAGCTGAGACTCATGCTGGTGTCTTCACTCGCTGACTTCTCCCTTGAAGGACACTGCTTTACAGAAGAATATATTCAAACAAGTGTCAGGAATGAGACCCAGCATGTGGCACTAGTGAGCGATTCTGCACACTTGGAAACTGCCCCCTCAAAACTTCCCACATCACCCCAGAGAACAGACCATTGTGGGGCTTTGTTCCTTCACATTTAAACAGGACCAGTAAAATCCTCAGCTGTTCAAATGGAAAAATTAGGAAAACCTAGAGCTCTGAGTCTGCGCTGATAGCTGTGAAACTCTGTCTCCTTGCAACACAGGGGCTTGGCTGCATCCCAGGAGGGCATCCATCTCTATAGCAACCAGTGTTTGTCACTTGGGCGAATCCCCGGGGTGCTCTAAAGTGCCAGACTCTAGAGTTCTCTTAGTCAGGGATGTACACTTGAGGCCCTTTCACTCAGTGGCCTTGTTTATGCTAGAAATTCTTGTAGCCATATTCCAGCAGTGGACAGCGGTACCATTGCTAGCAACAGTATTAGCAGGAATCCGGACAGGGCACTGGCATTCTTTCCACCTGCTCATAGCAGGTTTTGACACGGGGGAATACACCCAAGCCCTGTCTGCATTAGTCTTTTGTCAATGTGTAAAAGGGTGACCTAATAAAATATTCCCAGTCAATATTTACACCTGTACAGTGACCTCTGAAGTCTGTGATGTGTGACTCCAAGTAAACTACAGGGAGGACAGACGCAGCTCACAGGGGAAGCTGATAAGAAAAAGTTATTATACAAGAACTAACTGACCATGCAATGTCGACAATGACCAGGATAAAAAAATAATGATTTTATTTTGGAAAGTGATATGACAGCTGGACTCCAGTGGCACAAAGTGACTCTTACAGTTTGGATTATACTGTACAGAATGCAATCTGCTTGTTCACATACTTGTCAGACTGTGAGAGAACTGGCCTTGCACAGGGTCACTCCCAATTGCACATTTCAACAGTCCATGGGGTACAGTGAGGAGGAAAACGCCCTGCCGATAAACTCTCACCAGCTGGAGTTAGCAGCAAACAGACTCCTTCACTCCAAGCAAATGTGTCATATTTCCAATAACTGCCAGCTAGAAGTTCTCAGTCTATGGCAGCATCACCCAGTAGAGGCTCCCAAATTTTCTTGAGCCTGGAAAGTTGTAATTGCTGCTGAAGGAAACTGGTAGTTTTCGGATGCAAAAGGTGTTTGGTTCCATCGCCCTCCCACCAAAAAAAGTTTGGGTTTGTAATCATAAAAGGTGAGGAGTGATCAGGGAATGGGAGCTGGATGCTCTTAACATGATTGGACCCTTTAGCACCAGGACAAAACAAAAAATACAATCCTAAAGGTTCAGCTCTTCAAGAAACCATTCCTGGCAATAACATATAGTTACAAGCGACAAAGAGTCCTGTGGCACCTTATAGACTAACAGACGTATTGGCGCATAAGCTTTCGTGGGTGAATACCCACTTCATCAGGCGCATCCGGACAGGGCACTGGCATGCGCCTGACGAAGTGGGTATTCACCCACGAAAGCTTATGTTCCAATACGTCTGTTAGTCTATAAGATGCCACAGGACTCTTCATTGCTTTTTACAGATCCAGACTAACACGGCTACCTTTCTGATACTTGTATAGTTACAGTACATGCAAATATAGCTGAACGCAGAGCCTGTGATACAAATCCCCCAGGGACTGCACTAGCCAGTAGCCTCCAATGGCAGGGACTTTGTGGCTTTAAAACTCCAAAGAACTGGCACCTCATGGAAAATGGGGGAAATCTTTATTATGAAACAATTCTGTCCCTTTGGCACATTCCCCATTAGTTATTACAAGGGACTGGTACTTGTAAACAGATTCACAATTTTCCTGCAGCAATTGCTAATCGCCCCACTGTGATCAAAGCCCCTTGAGTGTGCTATCACAATCATAGAAATGTAGGCCTGAAAAGGTCCTTGATAGGTCTTCTAGTCCAGCCCCTTGAACTGAGGGAGGACCAAGTAAAGCTAGCCCATCCGTGATGGGCGTTTGCCCAACCTATTCTTAAAAACCTCCAATGACAGGGATTCCACAACTTCCCTTGGAAGCCTGCTCCAGAGCTTAACTCTCTTTAGAGTTAGAAAGTTTCCCGTAATATCTCCCTAGCTGCAATTAAGCCCATTTCTTCTTGTCCTACCTTCAGTGGACATGGAGAACAGTTGATCACCATCCTCTTTATAACAGCCTTTAACACATTAGAAGACTGTCATCAGATCCCCCTCCACCATCTTTCTCAAGACTAAACATATCCAGTTTTTTTAACTTTTCCTCATAATCAGATTTACTAAACCTTTTATCATTTTTGTTGCTCTCCTCTGGACTTTCTCCAATTTATCCACATCTTTCCTAAAGTGTGGCACCCAGAATTGGACACGGTACTCCAGCTGAGGCCCCACCAGTGCTGAATAGAATGGGACAATTACCTCCTGTGTCTTACAAACAACACTCCTGTTAATGTACCTGTGATGGAGTGTACAAAGCTCACACTGGGCCTGAAGGGGTTAAAGGAAGCACCACCACTCCAGACCTGCAGAGCATGCTCCAACTGGAGAGGCACTTTAAAACATAAAGAGAACGACTTAGCTCAGAAGAGGGAGGCTGGGGAGGAAGACAGACCTACCCTGTGGGCTCCTGAACAAGGGTGCCAAAGCAGCCTACCTGCTGAGCCTAGTTTGGGCTGAAGGTTTAGTTGTCTTTTCATTTTCTTTTATTATCTTATATAGGACTTGAAGGCATGTGGGGATGGATGGTAGGAAATGGCCCAGGGGCAAAGTGGAGGGCATTCCAGGGTGCTGGACACTGTTGGCACTCATAGGACCCTGGGTAAGAGCCTGGTAGAGTGGGAGGGACCGGGCTCCCCTACCAACTGCCTTTGCTGCAGGAGGAGTGTAAGGCTCATTTCCACCCCACTCCCCCTCTAGTAAGGAGAGGGCAAGGACATTGAAAACCCTGAGATAAAGCTAAGGGTTAGGAACTGGACTGAAAGGCCTTCCTGCAGGGAGGCAAGGCTGGAAACTGGGTGGGCTATCCACCTGGCCCTCTGGGAACTCTGTTACAATATCCCGAAGTGATATTAGCATTTTTTGCAACTGCATCACATTGTTGGCTCATGTTATTTGCTATAACTCCCAGATCCTTTTCAGCAGCACTAACACCTAACCAGTTATTCCCCATTTTGTAATTATGCATTTGACTTTTTTCTTCCTAAGTGTAGTGCTTTGCACTTGTCTTTACTGAATTTCACCTTGTTGATTTCTGACTAATTCTCCAATTTGTCAAGTTTCTTTTCAATTGTAATCCTGTCCTCCAAAGTGATTGCTAAAGCAACCAGAGGACTCTGACCACAGATGGAGAATAAACATCAGGAATCTCAAAAAAGAAAGATTTGGTATTGTGCAAATGTCCATGGTAATAAAACAGTGCGGGAGGAGAGAGTGAGAGACCCATCAGATGATCCCATCAGGCAGCAAGGGTCCTTTCCAAGCAGCAGTTGCCTCTGCCTCATATGCACAGAAAATGCTTTCCAGTGTCTGTTCATTCAACTGGGGCATGGGCCCTGGCACCCTCTGGGGTATTCACAGTGTTTTGACTGAGATCTCAGTCTGTTCCTTCTACACAGCCCGCACCAGCGGCAATAGAGACCATGCTGGGCTCTTGATGGGAGCAACAGACTTATTTTTCGGGGCCTCTCCTCCTTGTGCTTTTCCGTTTCTGTATGATAAAGTCAATCTGGTAAATGAGCATCACGGCCATGGAAAACACGAGAATCTGGAAGGGAAAAGGAAGTCACTAGGGCTGGATTCACTGACACCTGAAAGCAACATCTCTGAGGGCTGAGAGCAGGGGAAATGCAGGGAAGGGACTACAAAATCCTGTAATTTATCCTCTAGACAAAACCCAAGTTTCTGATGCCAAGGACTGTGTCCCCCACTGACTTTCATGGTTGCTGCAGGAGTTCAGCACCTGTGAAACTCAGACTACTTGTTTAGGTGCCTAAGCATTATTGTTCATATGTCACTATATTATTAGTACTGTGTATCTAACTATGGATTTAGATGTTAGAATCATAGAATATCAGGGTTGGAAGGGACCTCAGGAGGTCATCTAGTCCAACTCCCTGCTCAAAGCAGGACCAACACCAACTAAATCATCCCAGCCAGGGCTTTGTCAAGCCGGGCCTTAAAAACCTCCAAGGAAGGAGATTTCACCACCTCCCTAGGTAACGCATTCCAGTGCTTCACCACCCTCCCAGTGAAAAAGTTTTTCCTAATAGCCAACCTAAACCTCCCCTACTGCAACTTGAGACCATTACTCCTTGTTCTGTCATCTGGTACCACTGAGAACAGTCTAGATCCAGCCTCTTTGGAACCCCCTTTCAGGTAGTTGAAAGCAGCTATCAAATCCCCCCTCATTCTTCTTTTCTGCAGACTCTTCTGTTAACGTTTGCCACTCAAGTTTGAAAACTTTGTATGGAGGGGAGTGGTTATCATTCATAGAGCTAGCCAAGCAGATTCTTGGCTTTGTTTATACTAGAAAAATGCACTGGTTTAACCACATTTATTTTAAAATAAATTTAATTAAATCAATGCAAACTCCTAATATAGATGCATTTCTATACATGGAGGTAGTTTGCATCAACACGCTTGATAGCTTGCAATTAGTAAGTTACCAGCTTAACCTTTGCTTATGTTAATTTAGCTTAAATCAGTTTATGTGCATTGCTCTTGAGAGTTTGCACTGGTTTAACTCGATTAGTTTTTAATGGATTTAGTTAAACTGATGCACTTTTCTAATACAGACGTAGTCTTAACGCTGTTACAGCCTCAGTTACCTCCAAGAAAAAGAGTCCTATTGCTATCCCTGCAACAAGCAGCAGGTTTCTCTGCCCCCAGCCAACAATCTTTTCCAAGCAGCCCTCAATGTATATCAGACTTTCTGCTTTCCATGATCTCAGGTTCTGGGTCCCATAGCCACACATGGTGTTGAGAACACTCTGCAGGGAGAGAAGAGCCAGTAAGAGTTTAGAGAGTGAGGAACAGGATCTGCTCTTTCCCCCCTGAAGTAGTCACTGCATGCCTGACCCTGAGAGGAGAGGGAGGGGACAGGTGTCCTGATACAAATATCTAGCAGGGATGGTCTAGCTCAGGGGTGGCCAACCTGAGCCTGAGATGGAGCCAGAATTTACCAATGTACATTGCCAAAGAGCTACAGTAATACGTCAGCAGCTCCCCCACGTCATACCCCTCCCGCCCACCGGCAGCCCCACCGATCAGCATCTCCCCCTTCCTCCCAATTAGTGGGGGCAGGGCCTGTGGCAGAGCCAGGGGTTGAGCAGTGAGCATCCCCTGGCACATTGGAAAGTTGGCGCCTGTAGCTCCAGCTCCAGAGTCGGTGCCTATACAAGGAGCTGCATATTAGCTTCTGAAGAGCTGCATGTGGCTCCGGAGCCACCCCTGGGCTAGTTAATACTTAGTCCTGCCATGAGTGCAGGGGACTGGACTAGATGACCTCTCGAGGTCTCTTCCAGTCCTGTGATTCTGATACATAGTGATGGGCCCAATCAAACAACCAGAACAGAACACTGCTTTGTTCTTGGTGGTCTAGCCAGCTATGTTACAGACAAACAGCATGTTAAATGGTTAGTACAAGGGATTTGGAATTGGGAGATGTGGGTTCTGTTCTGAGTCTTCCACAGACTCACTGTATATTCTAAGTAAAGTCACATCGCCTTTCTGTGCCTCAGTTTCCCTAACCCAGTGGCGATAATGATACTGACCTGACCTTGCAAACTGCATTGAGATCCTGACATGAAATGTTATATAATGCAAAGTACCTCTGATACTTTCCTACTTGATCTCTTTGGCTTTATTTTAATGTGTGTCCTTAGCTCCCAACCACGTGCTGCAGTGGAAATTTTTTAAAAATAAAAACCTAAAGAAAAAAATTTTAACCACAAAAAGTGGCCAGATTTGACTTACAGTAATGGCTGCCTCTTGATCTTTTTGGATGCAGCAGGAGAAAGGCACAGCACAGCGTTCCAGGCTTGGGTTGGAGTCTTGGCACTCAAAGTAAATATTCTGGGACCAGTCCTTGTAGGAATGCACCCCACAGCACTCAAACTGAGAGAGTGAAACAGAAAGGAGGACCCTGGGGTAGCTGCTTGTTTACACAGGGCCCAAGTGTGCATGGGACTGTACAGACAGGAGTTCTGAGAATAGCTGTGAGATAAATTACCCACGGGTAGGAATAAACTTCCCAGAAGACCCCCTACAATCCAGAAAGGGAGAACTGTAATCTTTGGAATCTAGTTAAACTCCCCCACAGCCTCCTCAGATTACCAGTGTCTGAGCAGCGGCTTGAACAGGAGACACGGTTGACTCAACCATCTTTCTCTTCTCTCTCTCATGGGTATTCACAGACTTTCAGGGGACTTTAGGAATCCAATTTGGGAGGGAGAAGCAACTGTGTCTTGTGGTGCAAACAGGGAGCAAAAATGGGGTTTCCCTAAATTGGCCAATGGTGAATTTCACTCTGTTTCCAACTGCCCTGGTGAAAGTCACAGCTGCTGCCGTGGACAGAAAAAAATAAATGGAGACCATTCTTCTTTCTGTGGTTTGAGGAGTGGAGAAAACACTGATTTGAGCACAGGGCCTGGCAAGACAATGGGAAGCTGGCTATCAGGGACCTGGCGTTAGGCTCCCTGTGTATGTGAGGGTCTAATGCTGGCACTGAGATCCCAGCACTGACTGAGGATCTGAGACAGAGTATGTTTGGCCATTTGCCTTCACTGAAATAATTGAACAGCAAAGCATGATACAAATCTGAGAGGTGTTTTTAAATTACCTTTTTCTGTATATAATCAATAAGGTTCTGTAAATCTAGGTCATCCCTATAACCGGAGATAGCTTTTCCCATCAGAAATGCTGCTTTCTCCAACACCTGCAACACACACAGACAGTGCAGTTGTCAGCATCTACCAGGCAGATTCATTGACTTTCAGAAGCTCCCCTTGTCTTCCATTTCCTGCACTTTGGGCCCAAGTCTTGTCTCTGGCATCTGGCCTCTCCGAGGCACCCCTAATCTGAGCATGTCACAGGGACAAATGCAAGTTAAACCCAAGTGACTGCCTTTTCCCCCATTCGCCTCCCAAAAAGTGCAGATGGAGAAGGTTGACCTGCATCCCTGTTGGCAGCCAGAGTATAAATACTCTGCATATATATAGCACACTACACTGTGCATTCAGATGTTACCTGATTAATCTTGACAACCGCACAGTCAAGTAGGTAGAGGAAGTATTAATGTTCCCATCTTCCAGAGGAGAAACTGAGGCAGGGAGGGGCAGAGACTTGCCCAAGGCTACATAGGGTGTTACTGACTTCTAGATCTGTGCTCATGCAATTATGTTACCAAATGCAACTGTCTAATTCAGCAAAGTGTCAGCCAGCTTTGGAGTTGGCTTTGCAGTTACCATGCCAGAGAAGAGAAATCCCAGGACAGCAGCCACGATCTGGAGAATGAGAATGATCAGTAAAATCCAGGCAAACTGAAAAATGAAGGGGTGAGATCATCAGAACAACCTGTAGAGCAACCAGTTCCCCCCACCAGCATCAATGCAAGAGCCCTGTGGGGCTGGGGCTGTGTCTATGATGTGTCATGTACATTCACCCTGCTGTGTATGTGTGTTAATACTCGTACCCAGACATCCAATGAGATCATCCTCCACCTCCAACGGTCCAGAGGAAATCAGCTGTCAGGTGCAATGAACCAGCATTTCACCTTCAGTAATACTGTATCTTGGGGGGCCCCAAGGCACTGGGGCCTGCTTAAGACCTGTTACACACAAGACAATCCCTGGAAACTCCAGAGATACACCCTGTGCAGGAAGGCTTGGAAAATCTAGTTCCAGATTCTACAAGAGGACACAGCAGCTGAAACACTGAAGAGAACACAGGGGACAAGCCTAAGACCTGGCTGAGCAGGGGAACTGTTTAAATTACCAGCCCCTTGGAGAGACCAGGCCTGATTATGCATAAAAGGCTGTCTCCTGCCTGCACTACACTACCATTTTTCTAGGTCCCAGCCCTCCTTGCAGCAGGAGGGCTGAATGTGAGAACTTCCAGGCAACCACCTGGATACCAGTGTTATTACAAGATAGGGCTCCCCATCATAGCTAAATGGTAGTACTGCTGGTAAATATCACTACCTGAATGTACTGGAGAGAGTCAAATCCCCTGCCTATAAATCCCAGCTGAGGAAAACACCATGGGCTAGAACAGAATTTCCCCTGGCTGGTTTTCCCACAATCCTCCATGTTTTATTTGCAGGTGAGGCTAGAAGAAAATGATTAGAATGTTTCAGACAAAAATGCCCCACTACCTCTGCTATAGCACTGGTGATGGAGCTGAGATTGCCTGTGCTAATGGAACAGGCACTGACTCCACAGTCAGGTCAGCATTTTGGAGCAAGCCTCCCAGCCCAGATTAGGGCTAATGGGGCTTGCACTAGTGTTTTAACAGCACTTTGAAATTGCAGTTTGGGCTGGGGCTCAGCCTCCAGTGCAAGCGCTGCTCGCCCCAATCTGTCAGCCTAGGCTGGGAGACATACTCTGACCTTGCTGCCATTGTGACTGCCCTACTAGCTGCTTTTTGTAATGCTGTAGCTGTGTTGGTCCCAACAGGGTGGGTGAGGTAAGATCTTTTATTGGACCAACTTCTACTGGTGAAAGAGACGAGTTTTCGAGCTTACACAGAGCTCTTCTTCATGACTGGGAAATGTACTCAGGGTGTCACAGCTAAATACAAGGTGGAACAGGTTGTTTAGCATAAGGAATTACATGTTGTAAGAGGTCATTCAAGGTGAAGTGGGCAGTTCACACCTCTGTTATCATAGGACAAGAAGTTAGTGCATTATACATTGTTACAATGAGCCATAAATCCATGTTAGCTGCTTGGAAGGAGACTTAGGTTATGGCTACACTACCCACCGGTGGGCAGCGATCGATCCAGCAGGGGTCGATTTATTGCGTCTAGTCTAGACATGATAAATCGATCCCCAAGCGCTCTCCCATTGACTCCTGTACTCCACCGCCTCGAGAGGCGCAGGCGGAGTCGTCGGGGGAGCAGCAGCAGTTGACTCACCACAGTGAAGACACCACGGTAAGTCGATCTAAGTACGTCGACTTCAGCTACATTATTCACGTAGCTGAAGTTACGTAACTTAGATCGATCTCTCCCCCCAGTGTAGACCAGGCCTTAGTCTCTAAGGTGCCACAAGGACTCCTTGTTGTTTTTGCTGATACAGACTAACATGGCTACCACTTGTCTTTAAGAGTGCCCCTGTCATGGAATCTTAATTATTAGGGATGTAAAAGACCTATGAGGTAAGCTAATAACACTCACCTCCTGGCTGTGCTTTGAAGTTGCAAAGTGCTAGGTTAGGTACGTGCCAAGTGTGGTTAGCCCATCACTGGGGCTGGTTGTCGTTCCCTACAGTCTATTCTCCAGTGTTTTGTCCTGTCTAGTTTAAATGCCATCTTTTCATTAGCATGGTTAAGTCTCCCTTTGGGGAGAGGAACCAGCGCAGCGAAATGAATTCTTCTCTGCTTTATTATGTTAGCAAACAATTTCTTTGGTGAGTTTTTGCTGCTTTGCTGCAGTCAGCAATTTCCTCAGGTTTATTTGACAAGTTGTGAAATTTTTTTTTTACTCTGTGAATTTATCATGTTGAGTCTGCGCATTTGATTCCCAGCATTCAAAATTCAGTCTGAGTGTGGTCACATAAGGCAGATGGGGTTGTTTCTGTTCGCCAGTTGCATAAATATAACTCTTACGGAGTGCTCTTCCTACACAGATCTTCACACAGGCCATTTTGAAATTTGTTCACCCAAATGTTGCTGAGCATGACTTGAGGGCTCAGAAGATCAGCTCAGAAGCACACAAGGACCCCAGAGCAAGTATATTTTAAAATTGAAGCCAATATTCCAAGACACTGTTCGGTGGAGGCCAGTATTTACCCAGCTATAGTGATAAACATTAGCTGACACCTGAGAAGGAACCTTTCCTTTTGTATTACTGGGAAATGTTAAATCCTATCAAGGGGGAATTTTTGTTATTTGCAAATGAAAAGAACACACCCTAAACCTCTTCCAGCCACATTGGGTTCTATTAGCTACAAGAAACATGCAGTCTCCAAACATATCACACACACTTTCTTGCATTGCACTGCTGTAGCATGCCTGTGCCTCCAGACACTCCGCAATGAAATTATCCCCTAGATAACCTCATACCAACACCTGGAGGAATGTTACATTTGCAAACTCTCTGCAAAATTCCTATAAAGGCAATAACTGTGGATTCTGATAGGCAAATATTATAAACAACCCTTCGACTTGGGACAAATAGTGTAAATGGCAAAACATTGGTGCAAATGTGAAAAACAGGCCACATTAAAAGGTGACAGGACTAGCACAAGCCACCAGATCTTTTTGCTTGGATGTGCAGCCAAAGAGACAGGTGGGGACCAGAAGTTATGAGTCATGATGGCAGTGCGGCCTTTAGTGTGGTCAGGAATTCACTGTTTTTTTTTCCTTTTTCCTTGCTGTTCATGCAGTTGGTGAGCTATTTTCCCACTAGCTCAGTAACGTGCTAGTACTTCCAGTGCCCCCGTTCAGCACCCACTTAAGGGACTGACAAAAATTTATCTTCTAATGCAGGTGGAGCAGGTTCACACTCCACTCTTTGAGGCACTCTCTTTAGGCAGGAAGTTGCCTAGTAAGGGCAGCCCAAGACATAGGGATCCCTATCAGATAGAAGAAATCATCCCACTAGCCTCTCCTTACAATTTTCAGCAGCACAGGCAGGTCACGCAAGGCTCCTGTACACCCCACAAACGTGATGCCAAACATCAGGATCCCCACCGTAAGCAGGATCAGCGAGGGATCAGCAAGCAGCGAATCCACAGCACCTGGCAGAAATTGAAAAACAAGGCAAAGTAAGAAATTTGCGCAAGCCAAATCCTGCTCCTTCCTCTTCCCCTCGGAGTATCAAGAATGGATACAGAGCTCACAGAAGAACACTGAGCTGGACAAGTTCCACATACCAGCCTTCCAGGGCAAGCCCCAACCCTCCCTTTGAAACACATTTCCTCCCTGCACTCGTCAGTTTTAGCCGCACCTTCTCATCACAGAGCTACGGGATTACAAAACACTCACCAAATAAAATTCTGCACTACAAGGTGGCCTGGGTCCACATGTTTAATTGATGAACACATTTGTCACCTTGGACTGTAAACCCTTCAGGGCAGAGTCCATGTTTGTCTCTATGGTCTGTACAGCACCAAGCACATAGCTAGTGCTCAGCAAATACAAATGGCACATTGAAGGGAGGGGGAATTTGTGCTTGGAGGTTTATTCCCCAGCGTTGAAACTGTGAAGCAACGAAGCCTCAGGTTCATGACATTGGTGGAAGGAGCTGAGCTCCCTCATGAGTTTACTTTCCAGAGTTCTCAGGCATTCATTAGGCTGCACCACCTTATTTGATCCATTTGTAATTTGTTTATTGAATATTGCTGAACACTCAGCAGTCTTTGGGGATGACAAATGTACATGGTTATTAATAATCCTTCTCACCCTTGTAGATCCATCAAAAAGATTTGGCAACACCCTGCACCACCATGTGGGAGTGACATACAGGAACGATGGCGGAGGGTGATTTGAAAACTGCCCGTCAGAGATGGGCCACAAAGCTCATCTCCACGCTGTACTGGGAAGAGAGCAATGACTGCACAATTACCCTGCAGTCACTTCGTTAGCTTTATCTAAACTCCAGCTTGGTAATTTATGGAGGGACAGGAAATGGTACTTACTTGCTTCTTTAGAGAGTTTGGCATAAATGCCAACTGCAACCATGAGCCCACTGGCCACCTAGGGAGGAAGAATCAGAGACAAACTCATCATTTTGCAAGAGGAAAAATCCCCAACAGCATCTAATTCTGGGAGCAGGAGACATTTGCCCAGCCAGAGAAGAGAAGCAGGACTAACAGCCTGTCCAAGGGGAGCCCCAATGAAGGGATACTAGAGGGCAGATTAGCAATTTACAAGGGACCTGCACCCTGCCATCCTCACCACAGGGCCCTAGTATCACAACTGGCCAGACTGACTCTTCACTGGGACGACTTTGAAAGTGGGTTTCCCTGCAAGCAGTGATCTTGCTGCCCAGCCAGTGGCAGCCCCACCCTGGGCGTGGCAGCCCCAGCTCTGCTCAGACTCACCCAGAAGAGGTAACAGGAGACAAACAAAGTGTATTTGATGAGCTGGTTTGTTCTCATGGTTCGTGTCGGAGTCTCTGATACCAGTGCACCCCTCTCCCAGCTGTGGAGTCCGTTTCTCTGCTGATTTTTGGTGCCTGGATCATGTGCTCTAGGGAGTGTTACAGGCACAAAGGGAGAAGACTGACATGTACAGTCAGGTTTGCCACGTGTTTCCTAGTGTAAGTCACTTGCCTGTTTCCAGCTCCCTTGCAGCTGCAGTAGGACAGGCTGACTAGGCAAAATAAATTCCTGAAATGAAGACCTCAGACACACTGAAAGAGGAGGCCAACGCAAGGAGAAGCCCAGCAGTGAGGTGGGGCAGCATTCTTCCATTCAGGTTATTGAGAGCAGGAGGAAGATAAGCCATTTGAAGAGAGATTCTGCCCAAGCTGCCAGTGAAATGTCAGAGGAGACAGGAAGAAACAGGTTTAGACTAGATTCTGTGCATCAGAGAGGCAGGTTCCCAGGAACTGGAGTCCCAGCCCCTTATTCCTTGGGTATGGCTCCCTGAGAAGGAAGAGTGCTTGGCAACTGGAATGAGGAGAGAGGCACTTGGAATGGGAGCTCTGCAAGAACTCACCCTTCACCCCCACATGTGAAAAAGAGAGAGACTCCTACAATTAATGTGTTTTTTTAATCAACCTTCAAAGTAAACACAGTAAAAGTTGCCACAAGCTCAGCACTGGAGACAGACAAAATTTCATCAGAATTGAGCAGGGCATGCAGTGGCAGAGGTGGCTTCCTCTCACTGAGCCATGTATTGGGCATCCCAAAGGTTCCAGGGAGATGAGCTCTGTCCGAGGCTGACAGAGCAGATGTCTCTCCACTCCAAGCTGTGCAGTTGCTCCCTGTGACTTGGAGGCCATGCACCAGGTGGCACCATTGCATTGCACCCTGCAGGGAAATGAATGCTGGGGCCTGAGATCTTATTTGTCCTCCTTACGAACCCCAAATTGGGCTGTTTTGTAGGAGTCTGAACCAGGTTGAGTGTATGTGAGAGAGAGGCTGCGAGGTTGAACGAGCAGAGTCTGCTCAGAGGTTTCGAAAGGAGATAGGTAGGGCACTACCAAATTCACAGTCCATTTTGAAAATGGACTTTTAAAAATCATAAATTTCATATATTTAAATCTGAAATTTCATCGTGTTGCAGTTGTAGGAGTTCTGACTGGGGAGGGTTGTAAGATTATTGTAGGGGGGTCTCAGCATTGCCACCCTTACTTCTGCGCTGCTCCTGGCAGGGTGCTACCTTCAGAGCTGGGCACCTGGCCAGCAGCTGCTGCTCTCGAGCCACATAGCTCTGAAGGCAGAACAGATGTAAAGGTGGCAATACCATGACCCCCCTATAATAACCTTGCAACCCTCCGCACCGCCTTTTGGGTCAGGACCTTCTGTTTGAGAAATGCTGTTTTTCCCCATGAAATCTCTATAGTATAGGGTAAAAATACACAAAAGACCAGATTTCATGAGGGAGACTAGATTTCACGATCTGTGATGCGTTTTTCATGGACATTAATTGCCAGGGTTGCCTCTGTAGCCTTTTTTAAAAATAGGCAGTACATTAGCTTCCCTCCAATCATCTGGTCCAGAGGCTGATTTAAGCAATAGGTTACATACCACAGTTAGTAGTTCTGCAATTTCATATTTGAGTTCCTTCAGAACTCTTGGGTGAATACAATCTGGTCCTGGTGACCTTATTACTGTTTAATTTACCAATTTGTTCCACAACATCATCTACTGACACCTCAATCTGGGACAAGCGACAAAGAGTCCTGTGGCACCTTATAGACTAAGGGTATGTCTACACTACGAAATTAGTTCGAATTTATAGAAGCCGGTTTTATTGAAATCGGTTGTATACAGCCGATTGTGTATGTCCACACAATAAAATGCTCTAGGTGCTCTAGTCGGCAGACCGCGTCCACAGTACGAGGCTAGCGTCGACTTCCGGAGCATTGCACTATGGGTAGCTATCCCACAGCTATCCCACAGTTCCCGCAGTCTCTGCCGCCCCTTGGAATTCTGGGTTGAGATCCCAATGCCCGGATGATGCAAAACAGTGTCGCGGGCGGTTCTGGGTACATGTCGTCAGGCCCCTCCCTCCCCCGTCACAGCAACGGCAGACAATAGATTCGCGCCTTTTTATCTGGGTTACCTGGGTTACCTGTGCAGGCAACATGGAGCCCGCTCAGCACAGCTGAGCTCACCATCACCATATGTCCTCTGGGTGCCGGCAGACGTGGGACTGCATTGCTACACAGCAGCAGCTGCTAACTGCCTTTTGGCGGTAGACGGTGCAGTAGACTGGTAGCCTTCATCGGCGATCTGGGTGCTGGCAGCCGTGGGGCTTGCCTTTTGGCAGTAAATGGTGTATTATGACTGTTAGCCGGCCTATTACAAGTCGGGTCATCGCACGTTAGCAGAGTCTTCCCTGAGCAGCAGCTCGTGCAATAGGCCTGAAGACCATCGTCATACACCGCCCAGTATTTGCTGCCAAGCACCCAGAAAGATGCCGAGGGCTATCAGTCACGCTGCACCGTCGTCTTAAGATGTAAAAAATAGATTTTCTCTGTATTCATTTGCTTCCCCCTCCCTCCGTCAACAGGGTTTTCAGTTTAATCTTTGGGGGGGACCAGTCTGTGACAGTTGTTTGTGTCTCTCCCTGATGCACAGCCACCGTTCTTTATTTTAATTCCCTGTGCCTGTACGCCATGTCGTCACTCGGCCCCCCTCCCTCCTTCCCCTAGGCCGTCAGATACTACGTTTGCGCCACAGCTCGAGCCGAGAAGCGGTTCGCGCCTTTTCTTTGAATTCTGGGTTGAGATCCCAATGCCCGGATGATGCAAAACAGTGTCGCGGGCGGTTCTGGGTACATGTCGTCAGGCCCCTCCCCCCTCGTCACAGCAACGGCAGACAATAGATTCGCGCCTTTTTACCTGGGTTACCTGTGCAGACAACATACCACGGCAAGCATGGAGCCCGCTCAGCTCAGCTGAGCTCACCGTCACCATATGTCCTCTGGGTGCCGGCAGACGTGGGACTGCATTGCTACACAGCAGCAGCTGCTAACTGCCTTTTGGCGGTAGACGGTGTAGCATGAGTGATAGCCGTGGGGCTGGCAGCCGTAGTGCTGCATTGCACCAGCCCCTTGCAGGCGATGGTATATTATGACTGGTACCCGTCGTCGTCGTACTGGTATGGCTGTCAATCATGGCCACCTGGGCAGACATGCTACTGTTTCGATGATGACGGTTACCAGTCATAATATACTATTTTCTGCCAATTGCCCAATATTGTCTGCTAAGCACCCAGAAGAGGCCGAGGGCGATGCTGGGTGCTGGCGGACGTGGGGCTGGCAGACGTGGGGCTGCATTGCTACACAGCAGCAGCCCCTTGCCTTTTGGCAGATGATGGCATATTATGATTGGTACCCGTCATCGTCATACTGGTATGGCTGTCACTCATGCTGCAGCGTCGGCTGCCACCTTAAGATGTAAAAAATAGATTTGTTCTGTGTTCATTTGCTTCCCCTTCCTCCGTGAAATCAACGGCCTGCTAAGCCCAGGGTTTCCAGTTTAATCTTTGGGGGGACCATTCTGTGTGACAGTTGTTTGTGTTTCTCCCTGTTCCTGTACCTGTACGCCATGTCGTCACTCGGCCCTCCCTCCCTCCCGCCCTCCTTCTCCTGGTCCATCAGATACTACTTTCGCGCCTTTTTTCTGACCAGGCGCCATAGCTAGCACTGGGATCATGGAGCCCGCTCAGATCACCGCGGCAATTATGAGCACTATGAACACCACGCGCATTGTCCTGGAGTACATGCAGAGCCAGAACATGCCAAGGCGAAACCCGGACCAGGCGAGGAGGCGATTG
Organism: Trachemys scripta elegans; assembly: GCF_013100865.1. Classification (NCBI taxonomy): domain Eukaryota; kingdom Metazoa; phylum Chordata; order Testudines; family Emydidae; genus Trachemys; species Trachemys scripta. Next base: position 439,983 of record NC_048319.1, on the reverse strand, counting down.
CAGCGCGGCGACGAGAGTGATGAGGAAATTGACATGGCCATAGACCTCTCACAAGGCACAGGCCCCAGCAATGTGGAAATCATGGTGTTACTGGGGCAGGTTGATACCGTGGAACGCCGATTCTGGGCCCGGGAAACAAGCACAGACTGGTGGGACCGCATCGTGCTGCAGGTATGGGACGATTCCCAGTGGCTGCGAAACTTTCGCATGCGTAAGGGCACTTTCATGGAACTTTGTGACTTGCTTTCCCCTGCCCTGAAACGCCAGGATACCAAGATGAGAGCAGCCCTCACAGTTGAGAAGCGAGTGGCAATAGCCCTGTGGAAGCTTGCAACGCCAGACAGCTACCGGTCAGTCGGGAATCAATTTGGAGTGGGCAAATCTACTGTGGGGGCTGCTGTGATCCAATTTGCCAGGGCAATGAAAGACCTGGTGATAGCAAGGGTAGTGACTCTGGGCAACGTGCAGTCAATAGTGGATGGTTTTGCTGAAATGGGATTCCCAAACTGTGGCGGGGCCATAGACGGAACCCATATCCCTATCTTGTCACCGGAGCACCAAGCCACCGACTACATAAACCGCAAGGGGTACTTTTCAATGCTGCTGCAAGCCCTGGTGGATCACAAGGGACGTTTCACCAACATCAACGTGGGATGGCCGGGAAAGGTACATGATGCTCGCGTCTTCAGGAACTCTGCTCTGTTTCGAAAGCTGGAGGAAGGGACTTTCTTCCCGGACCAGAAAGTGACCATTGGGGATGTTGAAATGCCTATCGTGATCCTTGGGGACCCAGCCTACCCCTTAATGCCATGGCTCATGAAGCCATACACAGGCAGCCTGGACAGGAGTCAGGACCTGTTCAACTACAGGCTGAGCAAGTGCCGAATGGTGGTGGAATGTGCATTTGGACGTTTAAAAGCGCGCTGGCGCAGCTTACTGACTCGCTCAGACCTCAGCGAAAAGAATATCCCCATTGTTATTGCTGCTTGCTGTGCGCTCCACAATATCTGTGAGAGTAAGGGGGAGACATTTATGGCGGGGTGGGAGGTTGAGGCAACTCGCCTGGCCGCTGATTACGCGCAGCCAGACACCAGGGCGGTTAGAGGAGCACAGCAGGGCGCGGTGCGCATCAGAGAAGCTTTGAAAACGAGTTTTGTGACTGGCCAGGCTACTGTGTGAAACTTCTGTTTGTTTCTCCTTGATGAACCCTCCAACCCCCCCCCCGACCCGGTTCACTCTACTTCCCTGTAAACCAACCACCCCACCCCACCCTCCCCTCCCCTCCCGCTTGCAGAGGCAATAAAGTCATTGTTTTTTCACATTCATGCATTCTTTATTAGTTCCTTACAGAGGTAGGGGGATAATTGCCAAGGTAGCAGGGATGGGTGGGGGAGGAGGGATGGAAAAGGACACACTGCATTTTAAAACTTTAACTCTTATCGAAGCCCAGCCTTCTGATGCTTGGGCGATCATCTGGGGTGGAGTGACTGGGTGGACGGAGGCCCCCCCACCGTGTTCTTGGGCGTCTGGGTGACGAGGCTATGGAACTTGGGGAGGAGGGCTGTTGGTTACACAGGGGCTGTAGCGGCGGTCTCTGCTCCTGCTGCCTTTCCTGCAACTCAACCATACGCTCGAGCATATCACTTTGATGCTCCAGCAGACGGAGCATTGCCTCTTGCCGTCTGTCTGCAAGCTGACGCCACCTATCGTCTTCAGCCCGCCACCTCTCCTCTCGTTCATGTTGGACTTTTCTCATCTCCGACATTGACTGCCTCCACGCATTCTGCTGTGCTCTATCAGCGTGGGAGGACATCTGCAGCTCCGTGAACATCTCGTCCCTCGTCTTACGTTTTCTCTTTCTAATGTTCACGAGCCTCTGCGAAGGAGAAACATTTGCAGCTGGTGGAGGAGAAGGGAGAGGTGGTTAAAAAAGACACATTTTAGGGAACAATGGGTACACTCTTTCATTACAAGGTCGCATATTTCGGCTTGCAGGCAGCCATCGTAGGCCACAGTGTTTTGGCTTATTTAACCTTCTTAACATGCGGGAAAGGTTGCAAACAGCAGCGCATTTCCCATCTCAAGGATGAATTGGGTTGTCCATTTAAAATGGGGTTTCAATGTAAAAGGAGGGGGCTGCGGTTTCCCGGTTAACATGCGGCACAAACACAAGTAAACCACCCCCCCCACACACACACACACGATTCTCTGGGATGATCACTTCACCCCTCCCCCCCACCGCGTGGTTAACAGCGGGGAACATTTCTGGTCCGAATAGCAGGAACGGGCGCCTCTGAATGTCCCCCTTAATAAAATCACCCCATTTCAACCAGGAGAGCTTTCTGGAGATGTCCCTGGAGGATTTCCGCTCCATCCCCATACACGTTAACAGACTTGCTTGCTTTTTTTTGTAATGTTTACAAATATTTACAAAGTTACACTCACCAGAGGTCTCCTGTGTGCCCTGAGGGTCTTGGGTGAGTTCGGGGGTTACTGGTTCCAGGTCCAGTGTCACAAACATATCCTGGCTGTTGGGGAAACCGGTTTCTCCGCTTCCTTGCTGCTGTGAGCTACCTACAGTACCTCCATCGTCATCTTCCTCGTTCCCCGAACCGTCTTCCCTGTGTGTTTCTCCAGTGAGAGAGTCATAGCACACGGTTGGGGTAGTGGTGGCTGCACCCCCTAGGATCGCATGCAGCTCCGCGTAGTAGCGGCAAGTTTGCGGCTCTGCCCCGGACCTTCCGTTTGCTTCTCTGGCTTTGTGGTAGGCTTGCCTTAGCTCCTTAATTTTCACGCGGCACTGCTGTGTGTCCCTGTTATGGCCTCGGTCCTTCATGGCCTTGGAGATCTTTTCTAATACTTTTCCATTTCTTTTACTGCTACGGAGTTCAGCTATCACTGCTTCATCTCCCCATATGGCGAGCAGATCTCGTACCTCCCGTTCGGTCCATGCTGGAGCTCTTTTGCGATCCTGGGAGGACTCCATGACGGTTACCTGTGCTGATGAGCTCTGCGTGGTCACCTGTGCTCTCCACGCTGGGCAAACAGGAAATGAAATTCAAACCTTCGCGGGTCTTTTCCTGTCTACCTGGTCAGTGCATCTGAGTTGAGAGCGCTGTCCAGAGCGGTCACAATGAAGCACTGTGGGATAGCTCCCGGAGGCCAATAACATCGAATTCCGTCCACACTACCCCAATTCCGACCCGCAAAGGCCGGTTTTATCGCTAATCCCCTCGTCGGAGGTGGTGTAAAGAAACCGGTTTAAAGGGCCCTTTAAGTCGAAAGAAAGGGCCTCGTTGTGTGGACGTGTCCAGGCTTAATTCGGTTTAACGCTGCTAAAGTCGACCTAAACCCGTAGTGTAGACCAGACTTAAGAGATGTATTGGAGCATAAGCTTTCGTAGGTGAATACCCACTTCGTCAGATGCATGACCCCCCTATAATGCGTCTGACAAAGTGGGTATTCACCCACGAAAGCTTATGCTTCAATACATCTCTTAGTCTATAAGGTGCCACAGGACTCTTAGTCGCTTTTTACAGATCCAGACTAACACGGCTACCCCTCTGAATCTGGGACAGTTCTTCAGATTTGGCACCTAAAAAGAATGGCTCAGGTGTGGGAATCTCCTTCACATCCTCTGCAGGGAAGACTGATACAGAGAATTCATTTAGCGTCTCCATAACAGCCTTGTCTTCCTTGAGTGCTCTTTTAGCACTTTGATCATCCACTGATTCCACTGATCGTTTGGCAGGCTTCCTGCTTCTGATGTACTTAAAAATGTTTTTGCTGTTAGTTTTTGTGTATTTTGCTAGTTGCTCTTCATATTCTTTTTTGTCCTGCCCAATTATACTTTTACATTTGAGTTGCCAGAGTTTATGCTCCTTTTTGTTTTCCTCTGTAGGATTTGACTTCCTATTTTTAAAGGATGTCTTTTTGTCTCAAATCTCCTCTGTTTAGCCAGGGTAGTTTTTTGGTCCTTTTTAAAATTTTGTTAACTTGGGGTATTGTGATGGGGTGTACACGCCACACAGGAGTGTAAGGGGTAATGGAGGCCCGATGGCCCAATTAACCTAGCAGATTGAATGCCCTCGTTAAAGGAACAGGCTCACTGTGCAGGAGCAGGCAGGGCCTGTATAAAGCCTGTATGTTGCTGGCTGCACACGGGGCTGCCACTGGGAAAGGCTGCAGGAAAGTAGACTGTAGCCACTCTCTGAGTGGAGGGAGTTGGAGGCTGGCAAACCTGGATGTGGGGAAGCTAAATAAGTAGGAAGAAGCCCAGGGTAACAGCAGCAAGGAGTAGGACTATACATGGACTGTAGTTGCTTGTTATATGGTCCCAGGGCTGGAACCCAGTGTAGAAGATAGGCCTGGGTTCTCCTACCGGCAACTGGGGTGTGGCAAGAGCATTGGAGATGCCAGCCAGCAGGTCTGGAAAGACTGTAAATTCCCTGGAAAGGGAGGACCTTAGTGACCTGACTGGAGGGCAATGCCCTGAAGAGCAGATGGTAGGTCCGGGAGTGAGTGGGGCTGTAGAGAGAGACAATACGAGGGAAGATGCCATTGGAGGAGGAGCGCATGCCTGGCAGAGCTAATTCCCAGGACGGCCAGCAGAAGGCACTGCAAGTGGTGAGTGGACACGTGACAGGTATACATATACTTTGGGCCTCTGTTATGGTGTTTTTAAATAGTTTCCATGGAGCTTGCAGGCATATCACTCTTTTAACTGTTCCTGTTAATTTCCCTTTAACTAGCTGCCTCATTTTTGTGTAGTTCCACTTTTTGAAATTAAATGCTACTGTGATGCGTTTCTTTGGTATCCCCCCTCCCCCCCGAATGTAAAATTTAATTATATTATGGTCACTATTGCTGTGTGGTTCATCTACATTCACCTCTGGGACCAGATCATTTGCTCCACTTTGGACTAAATCAGGAATGTCCTCTCTCTTTGTGGGTTCCAGGACTAGCTGCTTCAAGAAGCAGTCATTAATGGTGTCTAGAAATGTTGTCTCTGCATGCCACCCTGGGGTGACAGTTACCAGTCAATATGGGGGAAATAACCCATTATTAATGGGTTTTCTGTTTTTGTAGCCTCTCTAATCTCCCTGAGCGTTTCACAATCACCGTCACCATCCTAGTCAGGTGGATGGTGGTATATTCCTACTGCTCTACAGCCTGATTGTATCCACAGACACTTGGGAAAAATCAGTCTTATGGTGAGCAAGGCAGTAGCACCTCAGAGAGGCAAGTTTGAACTCTCTCTGTGTGCAGATCAACAGTCTCAGCTTTGCCTGCTAAGGACAAATTGCCTCGGTTGCTTGGTTATTGCTCTGTATTTCCCATAAAGATGAGAGAAGTTTGTATTAAAACAAACACACTTTGTGGGAATCTTACTACTATCTGGGCAGAGTTTGAAAGAATATATATGTCAGCAGTAGTAAAAGAAATCAAGAGGGTGGGAGCATTGGCCAATCTGGGGTTCTTCTCCAATGTATTGGCTTTTGCCTTTTCCCCTGCAAGGTCTTTGGGGCGGGAATTCTGTATTTTGTTTGGCTTCCCCTCTTTGTATTGTAAAGAGCCATGTCCACTTCTTACAGAAATAATCTTAGGTTTTTCTTTCACACAAAATAAGGTCTTTTTTGCAGCTTTTACATCTCTTATCTATGGGAACAATCTATAAGGGCAAAAACCAAAGACCCATTATTCTGCCTTTTTGATTTAAGAGAAAATGGAAACTTGTCTATCAGCAGGAAATATTCAGAGGGGCAACTATGACTTGCCAGAAAGTCTCTGCCATCTCCAGCAGGCAGGATGATTACACAAGACCAGGGCCTCTTTGCAGATTAAATCTATTACATTTAGATACTTCTCACTAGAGTTAGTATCAACAAAGTTATCGGATCAGAACATCTTTGGCGGCAGTGACATCTGTGCTATGAAGCTGTTTGCCCTGGGAGGCCCACTCCTGCTCCAGCACTGCTGCATGGCTTGGAGTTGGGAATGTTCAGCACTGCTAGCACAGCATGGGACACGGAGACATTTTAGAACTTTACAAAGCAACTGAAACTTCTGCCTGTGAGTCCCAGCCAGCACCACACTCTGAGCACATTTTACTGATGGGTTCAGCATTTTCTGTGGATATGATGGGAGAGGACAATTGTTAAAACCATGTATTTTTTAATGGTGGGTTTCAACAAATGCAGCAAGCCTCATTCGTCTCACCTCACACCGACCTTTCCTCTCCTGGCTCAGGTCATAGCGACACCTCAGATCTAACCGTTCATTGCAGCTTATATTGACCAAGGGACTGATGCCCTGAGCAAAAGCTATGATCACCCAGAGAGCAAAAATATTAACTCTTAAAAACTTCTCCTAGGAAGAGAGAGATGATGGACTCACAAGGCTGGAGGTGATTAGCCCTGTGCAGGTCTTCGTTTGTTTAAAAGCATTGCAGGCAGGTGGATTGCACTGAGTTGTCCTCATCAATCACATTCTTGTGCAATGACAGTGAGTAAATCAAACCATCTCTCCATAGGACTTCATGGCTGTTACTGTTAAAGAGTCAAAACCAGACACGTCTCCTCTTATAGTCCTAAAGTAGCCATTGTATATACAGGATGCCCCAGTGGGCTACCAAAAGGTGGGGGCAGTCCTGAAGGGCCACTTGTTCCTTTGTGACAGAGGGTCCTGTGGCACCTTTGAGACTAACAGAATTATTGGGAGCATAAGCTTTCGTGGGTAAGAACCTCACTTCGTGAGGTTCTTAC